>NC_088342.1:30595000-30932500 GCF_036884655.1 Musa acuminata AAA Group | reverse complement strand
TTTTGTTGATGACAAAGGGGGAGAAATGATGAATGTGTGGAATCATAATGTTGTATTTGGTATCATGCATGAAGTGATAAATGGTTAAAAAATGCTTTAGTACCATGTATGTTATGACCAAAATGATTGAAAATATGAATGCTTTGATATTATGTTATGCCCAAAATGATTGAAAATATGAATGCTTTGGTATCATGAATGTTAATTTTGTTGAATCTCGGATTTTGATGATGAAGTCAATTGTCATTTGTTATCTAATCCATATGTTGAGATAAATATATAGGATTAACTACGATGGAAGTAAGACATGCAGTAGGAGTTGCGTCGGAGTCAAGACCATGATCACGTTGGGGGTTCGAGAGTTCGACGGAAGTCCGAACGGTCGTCGGAGGTTCTGCGGGAACAAATCCAAGAAGTCCAGGAGCTTGCCAAAGAAGCTCGTTGGAACTCGCCAAGTGGATCGTCGCAAGTCCAGGAGTTGGACGAAAGTCCACCAGAGTATCGCCGAGGGTTCGTCAGATGTTCGCCGGAAGTTCGCTGGAAGCTCGCCGGAAGAAGCGATTGACGCACAGGAGCAAGTTGCAGTAAATATCTTAAGAAATATTGTAGTTAGCATGTAGATTAAGCTAGGAATGGGAGGTGATCCCATTAACTTAATCTGGGAGCAATTGGGCCCTTGACAGACCCAAATTGGCCCGAATGGATCAGCCCATTCGGACCTAGATTTCTTGGCCGGTAGTGGCACCGCTTGGGTCGGCGGTGGCACCGCCCAGGAGTTCAGTCTCCTAGGAAAGCTGGGCGATGCAACTGCCCAGGTCAGGTGGTGGCACTTCCTGGGCTCAGTCTCCGAGTGAGACTAGGCGGTGCAACCGCCCCTGTCAGGCGGTGGCACCGCCCAGAGGCTCAGTCTCCGAGCTGCCAGGCGGTTGTACCGCCCCAGTCAGGTGGTAGTACCGCTAGGACCCCAGAAATCTAGAAAATGACATTTTTGAGCTCCAAATTCAAACCATTTTGGGGCCTATATATACCCCACCCTTTCCTGCATGAAAGGCCACCGAAAATCCAATCTTACTCTATGATTTTTAGAGCTCAAAAGTGTTGTAAAGGCTAGAAGTACTCCTCCCTCTTTTCTTCCAAGTTTTGATCTTTCAAGAGAGGAGAGAAAATTCTGTAAGGGTTGTCTCCTAAGCCCGTCAAAAGGAGTGAAACTATAAAATGGTGGTTGGCCTTCGACTATTGAAAGAAGGTCTCTAGTGGATGTCGATGACCTCATCGGAGGAGGAAGCCAAAAGTGGATGTAGGTCAAGATTGACCGAACCACTCTAAATCTTGGTTTGCATTTACTTTCTGTTCTCTATCTTAACTGTAAACTGCCTCCATAGCTTTACTTTAACTGCACTTCGCCTAATCTAAAGCAATTTCTGAATCGGCTTTCATACCAAAATCGTTTTTATCGTACAAACGTCGTATTTCAGTTTGCAATTACATTCTGTTCTCTATCTTAACTGCAAACTGCCTCTATATCTTTACTTTAACTGCATCTTGCTTGATCATGAGTTAAAGTGATTTCTAAATCGACTTTCTTACTAAAATAGTTTTTATCATACGAACGTCGATTTAAATCGTCGAAAGTTTTCCATTACACTAATTCACCCCCCCCCCCCCTCTTAGTGGTTGGAAACCAAGAGGGCCACTCTATTACACGTCCACCCATGTTCAATGGGATGGACTACACCTATTGGAAGACCCGAATGAGGATCTTCCTTATTTCAATGGATTTTAAACTTTGGAATCTTGTCGAAAATGGATTTTCGAAGTCTTCTCTTCCAATGATCGATTGGAATGAATTGGAGAAGAAGACTTTCACTCTTAATGCAAAGGCTATGAATGTCTTATTTTGTACGCTTGATAAAAATGAGTTCAATCGTATTTCAGTTTGTGAAACCGCGTTTGATATTTGGCATACACTCGAAGTGACTCACGAAGGCATAAGTAGAGTGAAAGAGTCAAAAATCAATCTTTTGATACATTATTTTGAACTTTTCCGAATGAAACTGAGTGAGACTATTGGCGACATGTACACCCGTTTCACGGATGTCATCAATGGTCTAAAAGGAGTCGGTAAAAGTTTTTCGGATTTTGAGCTTGTAAATAAGATTCTAAGATCCCTTCCTAAGAGTTGGGACCCTAAAGTCACTGCTATTCAAGAGGCTAAAGATTTAAACAACTTCCCTCTTGAAAAATTAATCGGGTCATTAATGACCTATGAAATGACTTGCAAGGCTCATGAAGAGCAAGAATACATCCTTCTAAAGAACAGGAAGGATATGGCACTTAGAACTTTAGATGATCACTTGAGAGAAAACTCAAGTGATGAGGACTGTGAAGATGACTTGGCACTTCTAACAAGGAAATTCAAAAAATTCATTAAGAGAAACAAGCTTAAAAATGACACAAAAAATAAATTTGAACCCAAAAAGGACCAAGTTATTTGCTTCGAGTGCAAAAAGCTGGGACACTACAAAAGTGATTGTCCCCAAGCCAAGAAGAGAACATCAAAGAAGAAGGTGCTCAAAGCAACGTGGGATGACTCAAGTGTGTCCGAAGAAGAGGAGTCCAACACCGAGCAAGTTGCTCATTATGCCCTAATGGCCATCGGAGAGGAGGTAACAAATTTAATTGATGCATATTTATCATTTGATGAATTATTAAATACCTTCCATGACTTATTTGATAAATGCAAAACAATTAGTAGAAAATATAAATTATTAAAAAAAGAGCATGATAGTCTTATTAGTAATTTCGATAAATTAAAAACTGAATATCATGATAGTTTAGCTCCATGTATAAAATGCCATGATATAGAAACTCTCCAAAAAGAGAACTTGCTACTTAAGGACACCTTGAAGAAATTCGAGGTTGGTAGTAAGTCTTTGAACATGATCCTTACAAATAAGAGTTACGTTCCCAAAAGAAGTGGAATCAGATTTGTGAGAAGTCCTCACCAAAATCCAACCACCTTCATAAAAGGTCCTATCTTACATGTTCGGCACCAAAGCAAATGCAACTTTTGTTGCAAACATGGACATAAAACGTATCATTGTCCATTTAAGAAAATTAGCCCGAACAAACTGATTTGGGTTCCTAAAGGAACCATGATAAACTCTATGAAACATAATAAACAATGTAGATCAATTTTTGAGGCACCCAAAAGTAAATGTGTACCTAAAAATTATCATTTCTTGTAGAGACATACACCATCACAAGCTAGGAGCAAGAGATGGTACCTTGATAGTAGATGCTCAAGGCATATGACCGGAGATCCATCTCAATTCTCTAAGCTCACTAGCATAGACGAAAGCTATGTCACCTTCGGAGACAACAACAAGGGTAAAATCATTGGCAAAGGAACCATAAGTAACAAATCCAACTTCTTTATTGAAGATGTTTTATTAGTTGATGGTTTAAAACATAACCTCTTAAGCATTAGTCAATTATGTGATAAAGGATATATCGTCAAATTCGAATCTAATGCTTGCATCATTGAAAACCCACAAAAAAACACATCTATGATTGCATTAAAACAGAATAACATATACACCATTGATATCAATGATCTTTGCAATGAAATGTGTTTCTCGGTTTTGAATGAGGATTCTTGGCTTTGGCATAGGAGATTAGGTCATGCTAGCATGAAACTAATCACTCAAATATCATCCAAAGTACTTGTACGAGAAATTCCTCATATCAAGTTCATCAAAGATAATGTGTGTGATGCTTGTCAATTAGGAAAATAAATTAAGGGTAGTTTCAAATCTAAGAATCAAATAAGCACCTCTAGGCCCTTACAATTAATCCATATGGACTTGTTCGGACCAATCTCTACATCAAGCCTAGGAGGTAGCAAATATGCCTTCGTCATTATAGATGACTATAGTAGATACACATGGACTTATTTCTTGAAACACAAAAATGAATGCCTTAGATATTTCACCAAGTTTTGTAAACTTGTTCAAAATGAAAAGGGTTTTATGATTTCATCAATTCGAAGTGATCACGGTGGTGAATTTCAAAACCGTGATTTCGAAGAATTTTGTGAATCTAATGGATACAACCACAACTTCTCTACTCCAATAAATCCTCAATAAAATGGAGTAGTAGAAAGAAAGAATAGAAATTTACAAGAAATGGCAAGAACCATGTTAAATGAACATAGCCTACCCAAATATTTTTGGGCCGAAGCCATAAACACTGCATGCTATATTTTGAATAGAGTTCTAGTAAGACCCTTACTCACCAAAACTCCATATGAGTTATGGAACAATAAAAAACCCAATGTTTTATATTTTAAAGTTTTTGGGTGTAAGTGTTTTATCATTAATGAAAAAGATACCTTAGTAAAATTTGATGCTAAATCCGATGAAGAAATCTTTCTTAGTTATTCTTCAGTTTCTAAAGCTTTTTGTATCTTCAATAAAAGAACTTTAATTATGGAAGAATCCATTTATGTTGTTTTCAATGAGATTTCTGAAATCGAGAAAAATGATTTTGATGATGATGTTAATTTTGATTCTTTGAATTTAAATGAAACCCCTTCTCCAACTAGCAACTTGGATGCATCCACTTCCGAAACATTCTTACCTAAGGATTGGAAGTATGTAGATGCTCATCCTAAGGAGCTAATCCTAGGAGACACATCTAAGGTGGTTCAAACACGTTCTTCTCTTAAAAAATTTTGTGCCAACACCGCTTTTCTCTCCCAAATTGAACCGAAATGTATTGACGAAGCCATGAAAGATGATTCATGGATTATCGCAATGCAAGATGAATTAAATCAATTTAAGAGAAATGAGGTATGGAAACTTGTTCCTAGGCCAAATGACCATTTAGTTATTAGTACTCAATGGGTCTTTAGAAACAAGCAAGATGAATGTGGTATCATGGTTAGAAACAAGGTTAGATTAGTGGCCAAAGGTTTCAACCAAGAAGAAGGTATCGATTACGAATAAACCTTCGCTCCTATTGCTAGATTAGAAGCCATAAGGATGCTCCTTGCCTATGCTAGTAATAATAATTTTAAGTTGTTTCAAATGGATATTAAAAGCGCTTTTCTTAATGGCTTTATTTCTGAAGAAGTTTATGTTGAACAACCTCTTAGATTTGAAAATAATAGCCTCCCTAATCATGTATTTAAATTAACTAAAGCTCTCTATGGTTTAAAACAAGCCCCAAGGGCTTGGTATGAGAGACTTAGTACTTTTCTTATTGAAAATAATTTTACAAAACGCAAGGTTGATACTACATTATTTATCAAGATTTTTAAAAATAATTTTCTCATTGTTCAGATTTATGTTGATGATATTATCTTCGGTTCTACGAATGAATCTCTTTATGAATCTTTTGTTAAAACCATGAGTCTCGAATTTGAAATGAGTTTGATAGGAGAATTAACATTTTTCTTAGGCTTACAAATTAAGTAACTAAGCAATGACATCTTTATTAGTCAAACTAAATATGCTTTAGATCTACTGAAAATGTTTAATATGGATAGCTCAAAAGCTATTAACACTCCTATGAGCACCTCCACTAAGTTAGAAGTTGATGAAAGTGGAGAAAGCTTCGATCAAAAAACTTATAGGGGAATGATAGGAAGTTTACTTTACCTCACTGCAACTAGACCAGATATCATGTTCAGTGTAGGACTTTATGCTAGGTTTCAATCGAACCCTAAGATATCTCATCTCAAAGCAGTTAAAAGAATACTTAGATATCTTAAAGGTACCATAAATATAGGATTATGGTATCCAAAATCCAAGAATTTTGAGTTAATTGCTTATGCTGATGTGGATTTTGTTGGGTGTAAATTAGATATAAAAAGCACATCAGGAACATGTCAATTTTTGGGACATTCCCTTGTTTCCTGGTCATCTAAGAAACAAAACTCGGTTGCACTATCTGTTGAATCTTGGATTTTGATGATATAATCAATTGGTGGGTTAATTGATCTAATCCATATTATTGAGTTAAGTGTGCAGGATTAACTACGATAACCAGAAAACATAAAGCAAGGATACCGGAGTCGAGCTCGATGGACGTTTAAGAGACCGAAGAATCATCGGAAATGCTCCGGAACCAACCGAGAAGAAATCGGGAATGTGTCGGAAGTTCGCCGAAGAAATCATCGGAGGCTCACGGAGATCACCGAGAAGGCTCGGCTACTCGTTAAAGTCATCATAAAGATTGGGAGCTTGCAGGGAGTCCGTCGGAAGAAGTTCGTCGGAAAGCTCGCCGGAACAAGACTCGACGTTCGCGGTTGAAAACTTGCTTAGGATGTTTTTTTTGTGTTATGTAGTTCACTTGTAATTAGGATTAGGATTAAGAGATAATCCTATATCCTGGTTAGGGGCCAACTGGGCCCAAAGTCAGATTTGGTTTGGGCTAAAATTAAGCCAAACCAATGAATCGGAGAGCCAGGCGGTGGCACCGCCTGGCTGGGCGGTGAAACCGCCCAGCACCCGAGAGCGGGGCGGTGACACCTCCTTGGCTGGGCGGTTGCACCGTCCAGCACCCGAGCGCTGGGCGGTGGCACCGCTTGGCTGGGCGGTGGCACCTCCAGCACCGGGAACCCTAAGAGAATTCAAATTTTGGAGCCCAAAATTTGAATCCTCTTGAGGCCTATAAATACCCCTCAAATCTCAGTTGAGATTACAACTTTTGAGAAGCATTTTGATTGAGAGAAAAGTCTTTGAAAGTCTTAGCAAGTCTTGTTTTCAATTTGCTAGAGAGTTCTCCTCCTTCTTTCTTATTGAAAATTTGTAAGAGGTTGAACTGCTTGTAAAAGGTTGTAAGAGGGGTGTTTACCCTTCCATCTCAAGAGATTTGCTAGTGGAAGGTGGGAGCCTCATCGAAGAGGGGCATCGCAAGTGGAGTAGGTCATTTGACCGAACCACTCTAAAATCGGCGTAATCTCTGGTTTGCATTTTATTCTTGTCATTTACATTACTGCAAATCTTCTTACTGCTTTAGTTCCTTATTACTCTTGCTGCGCAACTTTAAGAACACGCTTTCAAGTTAAAATTTTCAAGTTCCGTTCTTATCGTACGAAAGATTTTTCTAAAATCGAAGTTTTAATCTGCTGCACTAATTCACCCCCCCCCCCCCTGTTAGAACCCTTGCAGATTCTAAACTTGGGGTTGATCTCTTTAGGGGATCGGCCTCCTTGGAACTCTATAGGGGTTCCTCCCTCCAAGTTGCTGCTCAAAGGCTGCAGAAAAGATTCATCTATTGCTTATCAAAAGAGAAGGAATACATGGCTATTTATAGGGCTTCTAAACCCTAACTCCTAATAGGACTCCTACTTAATACTCTTACTTCTAACCAACTCCTAATAGAACTCCTAGTCAAGACTCCTATTCCCTTACAACTCCTAATTCTTCTCTAAGAAAACACCTCCTACATGAATGCCCCTCTTAATTAGGACTCTCTTAGATAGAGTCCTAACAGAATGTCCCTCTCAATTAGGACTCTCCTAGCTAGAGTCCTAACAGTTTTACATGAATGTCCTTCTCAATTAGGACTCTCCAAGCTAGAGTCCTAACAGACCCGCCTTCTTCAAATCAGCCTTGTCCTCGAGGCTGATGATTCGTGAATTCTGGGAATTTGATCTTCAAGTCGTCATAGTTCTTCCAAGTGGCATCTTCTATTGGTAGGTTCGCCCACTGTATTAGCACTTCATTAGTGGGTCGTCGTCGTCGAGTCACGATCCATCGATCAATAATGGCACTTGGCTGGGTCTGGAGTTCTCTTTGGGTAGTCATATTTGGTGGGTGGCTTTGGGCTATCTCCAAGCATCTATTTAAAACTTCCGTCTGGCTGTTGGTTTGTGGTTGATATGTCGTACTCCTTTTCAATTTAGTACCCTGCATATGGAATAACTTTGTCCAAAATCTGCTCTTGAAGATGCAAGTAGAATTTGTCAGAAGCACAATGCGTCCCTTATAGCATAATTCTTTTGAGTCCTGATTGTAATGAGCCACGGAGCTTGGTGCTTCCTCTAATTTTTTTTGTATCTTACTGGTCTCCGAATCTTCCTGCCATTCCCTCTTAATATCCTCAATGAAGTCGCTGGTTGGAAGTAAAACGACCGAAAATTCAGCTTGCTCAAGTAGCTGCGAAAGCGCATCTGCAACAACATTTTCTTTCCACCTTTTGTAAGTTATTTTATAATCAAATCCAAGAAGTTTTGTTACCCATTTTTGTTGCTGGGGGGAAGATATATTATGCTCCAAGAGATATTTTAGGCTTTTATGGTCGGTCTTGATTTGAAAGTATTGCCTGATCAAGTACGATCTCCACCTTGTTGCTGCGTGCATAATGGCGAGCATCTCCTTATCATATGTTAACATGTTTTGATAGGGGGGAGACAATGTCTTACTAATGTATACGAGTGGTCGACCATCTTGCATGAGAATGTCTCCCATTCTGTCTCCAGATGCATCGGCCTTAATGATGAAGGGTCGGTAGAAATTTGGTAGTGCTAGCACCGGCATTGTCGTCATGGCTGCCTTAAGTTTGTCGAAGGCAGTAGAGGCTTTGTCCAACCATTGGAAGGTATCATTTTTCAATAGAGAAGTGAGTGGTGCACTGATCTTTCCTTCTTCTGATATGATATGCCCAAGATATTTCACCTTTTGTTGAAGAAAGCAAGAATTTGTAGTGGCCGTTGTTTGTTCGAAAGGCGGTTTTCGGTATGTCTTCTTCGCATACTCGTATTTGATGATACCCGGATCGAAGGTCCAGCTTTGTGAAGATTTGTGCTCCCTTTCATCTAGCAATTCATCTACTATTGGAATAGGGTATTTATCCTTGATGGTAATGCCATTGAGAGCTCGGTAATCAATGCATATTCGCCATGTTCCGTCCTTCTTGTGTACAAGTAGCACCAGTGAAGAGTAGGGGCTGTAACTTGGCCGAATAACTCCTGTTTCGAGCATCTCTTTTATAATCCTTTCTATTTCATCCTTCTGGAGATGTGGATACTGATATGGCTGAGTATTTGCTGGAGATTTGCTTGGAAGAATCATTAAACAATGATCATGCCGACGGGTAAGAGGTAGGTTGCATGGTTCCATAAATATATCTGAAAATTCAGCAAGCAAAGGAAGTAGGTTTGAATCGTTAAATTCTATTAGCTCTCCCTTTGTTTGCTGCTCAAGTTGTACCAAGAATCCGCTGCATGCTTTATGCAAAACCTTCTCTATTTGTTATGTGCAAATCATCGTTACGTCGCCCCCACGTTTCCCGTGCAGTATCACCTGTTTCTCTTTACTGCAAAATTTCATAATTAGTTGCATAAAATTCCAAGAAACATCACCTAATGTCATCAACCATTCAATTTTGAGCATGGTCTTATGATCATCAAGAGGGAGAAGGAAGAAATCTGCAATTATCTCTTGGTCCTGCAGTAATAGTTTCTCCTGCGGGCGCCTACGATCACACTTCAAAATCCGTCTGTCGGTGACCTTAACATCAAACCTGCAGCGATTCTCAATAGGTAATGTCATTCGGATAGCAACCTTACTGTTTAGGATATTATTAGTGCTGCCCATGTCGATGAAAACAGTGATCGGTTGTTGTTTGAGAAGGCCTCCAACTTTCCTCGTTTGCGGGTTTGAGTAGCCGGCTAGTGCGTGTACTGTAACGTCAGTCGATTGTGGCTCTTCTTCCACATCTTCTTCTTTATGTTCAATGCTCTCTTCTGGATATTCAATGACCTCTTCTTCTACTGGTTCAATGATAAAAAGTCTCCCTTTACTACAGCGATGCTCATGGCTCCACGGCTCATCGCAATGCCAACATAACCCCTTCACAGATCGCTCCTGAAGCTCTTCTCTTATCAACCTTTTTGGTGCAAGGACTCGGTCAATAGTAGGGGGGGCTAAGGGCTTCAGTATTGCTGGTTGAGGAGCAACCCTAGTCCTTCGAGCATCATGGTTCAATTGCTCCTCTTGATGTCGTGCGAAAGAGATGGCTGCCATAAGCGTGTACAGTTGTCGCGCTTTAACTTCTCCTCGGATCTCCGGCTTCAAGCCCTCAATGAAGGTCCTCAATAGCTATTTTTGAGACCAATCAAGAGTTTGATTAGATAACCTTTCAAACCTGGTTTGGTACTCCTGAATGGTGGAGGTTTGTCGGATCTTTGCTAGTTGTCCGTCAATATTCTCGTAATCGGTTGGTTTGAAGCGGATCAGCAGTCCTTCTTTGAATTGTCGCCATGAAAGAACTCCATAAGTATGTTCAAACCAGTCAAACCACTGTATAGCATCCCCTTCAAGATGTATAGCTACAATTTTCACCATAGATACATCCGCGGTTTTTTGGTACCGAAAATATCGCTCCGCGCGTAAGATCCAACCAATCGGGTCTCCTTTTTCCCATCTAGGAAAATCCACTCTCATGCATGGATAGTTGGAGTTGGTCATAGAGCTTCCCCTCTCTTGGAAGTCATATCTTTGGGCTTGGTGTGATTGGGCAAAGCTCTCTCCTTGATATGATTTCTTCGGGCTTAGTGGTCGGCCCAATCTGAGTTCGGTAAAGAGCGTCCGAATCTTATCCTCCATTCGCGCCTCCAAGGCTTCGAATTTAGCATTGATTGCCTCCTTAGATGCCATAGTATATGCCTCCAAATCTATGATGTTAAGATCTCTCTTTTGTTGTCAGGTTAAAGGCATGTATAGGTTGAGAGAAGTGATGGTCGAAAGGGTTGGTGGGTCAGTGGATGTAGGCTACGATTTAGGCTTGTTTTGGGTACAGTTTGAGGGTGTGGTTTGATGGAGTTTTAGGGCTGTGGATGAAAGTTTTGGATCTGTGGTAGATGGCAGCAAAGGTTTGATAGAAATCAGTGGAAGTTGCAGCAAGTATGTGCTGTCTTGTAAGAGTAGAATTGTCGTCGAAGAAACAGCGGTTTCTCGACGTAATTTCCACCAAAAACGTGAGAGAATTGAGGAGGGAATTGATAGCAAAATCACAGTTTATATGACAGCAAGGATGACTAATTTAATCAAGAAAATTTCGGCAGTATAACAGCAAGAAAATTGGTGCAAGTTGCGATAGCAGAATTCTCGTCGAAAAATTTCAGCAGTTTACGATGAAAATTTATAGCAACACAAAATCGGTTTTAGAGATGAATTCCTCAATAGATCAATCTTAGATGGAAGCCAAGATGATCTATAAAGTGTATAAGAAATTTCATTAAAAAAAGATTGCAAATAGATGGGTTAAGGCAACAATATACGGCTGAAATTTTCTGCAGCACAGATTTTTAAATATAGCAGATTGGACGTAAAAGATCAGAAGTTTATATTGAGAATTTTTTGATGAAACCAAAGGGAAATCCACTACTAGGAAGTGTCAAAGCTATCATAAAAATTTCGTAGAGATTTGGATAGAAACAACATAGTATCAAGATCAAACAATCAGTGCTATGCGGCTGAAATTTTACGGTGCAGATTTTCAAGTATAGCAGATTAGATGTAAAATATCAATGGTTTATATTGAGAATTTTTTGACAAAACCAAAGGGAAATCTGCTGTTAGGATGTGTCAAAGATGTCATAAAATTTCGTGGAGATTTGGATAGAAAAAACATAGTAGCAAGATCAAACAGACAGTGCTATACGGTTGGAATTCTGCAATGTATCTTTCGTCGTAGAGATGAAAACTTTATGACTAAAAGTTTATGCAGCAATATAGGAATAATTTTTTTGGGATTTTCAAATAAAGATAACTAAATTGCAGCAGCAGTAAGGTAGAAAACCAGAACCTGTTGCAATTCACGGGGAGATCAAAGGATGATCCGTGGTGGTGGAGATGATGGCAGAATTCGGCGATGATCTTTTAAGCAATTGTGGGAATTACTTTGGACGGTTGTGGAGGGTTGATGGATGGCTGTGGAAGGGCAGCGAGACACCAAGAACGCTGCTCTGATACCAGGTGTTAGAACCCTTGCAGATTCTAAACTTGGGGTTGATCTCTTTAGGGGATCGGCCTCCTTGGAACTCTATAGGGGTTCCTCCCTCCAAGTTGCTGCTCAAAGGCTGCAGAAAAGATTCATCTGTTGCTTATCAAAAGAGAAGGAATACATGGCTATTTATAGGGCTTCTAAACCCTAACTCCTAATAGGACTCCTACTTAATACTCTTACTTCTAACCAACTCCTAATAGGACTCCTAGTCAAGACTCCTATTCCCTTACAACTCCTAATTCTTCTCTAAGAAAACACCTCATACATGAATGCCCCTCTTAATTAGGACTCTCTTAGATAGAGTCCTAACAGAATGTCCCTCTCAATTAGGACTCTCCTAGCTAGAGTCCTAACAGTTTTACATGAATGTCCTTCTCAATTAGGACTCTCCAAGCTAGAGTCCTAACACCCCCCCCCCCTCTTAGTGCCGCTCCGATCCTAACAAGTGGTATCAGAGCAAGGTTATCTCTCATATTTGGTTTAATACCCAAGAGAGATGGCTTACTCCGGAATGCAAGAGGGCCATTCTATTGCACGACCACCTTTGTTTAATGGGTCAGATTACACATATTGGAAGACTCGCATGAGGATCTTCCTCATTTCTATGGACTTTGAGCTTTGGTCTATTGTCGAGAATGGATTTCAAAAATCTTCTCTTCCGATGAGCGAATGGGATGAATCGGAGAAGAAGGTTTTTGCTTTAAATGCAAAGGCTATGAATGCTTTGTTTTGTGCACTAGACAAAAACGAATTTAATCGTGTTTCAATGTGTGATTCGGCTTTTGATATTTGGAGAACTCTTGAGGTCACTCATGAAGGCACTAGCCGAGTGAAAGAGTCCAAAATCAACATCCTTGTGCACTCTTACGAACTTTTCCGAATGAAACCAAGTGAGTCCATCGGAGACATGTACACCCGGTTTACGGATGTCATCAATGGACTCAAAGCTCTTGGTAAAGATTTTACTAACTTTGAACTAGTAACTAAAATCTTAAGATCCCTCCCTAAAAGTTGGGATCCAAAAGTTACGGCCATTCAAGAGGCCAAAGACCTTAAAGCATTCCCTCTTGAAGAACTCATTGGGTCTCTAATGACCTACGAAATGACATGTCAAGCTCATGACGAGCTCGAGAACCCCCTTCCAAAGAACAGGAAGGATATGGCACTCAAATCACAAGAAGACCACTTGAAAGGAACATCAAGTGATGAGGACAGTGACAATGACATTGTACTTTTGACTCAAAAAATTAAAAAATATTTAAGAAAGAACAAATTTAAAAATAATACAAAAAATAAATTTGAACAAAAGAAGGACCAAGTGATTTGCTATGAATGCAAAAAGCCGGGACACTACAAGAACGATTGTCCTCAAGCCAAAAAGAGAACATCAAAGAAGAAGGCGTTCAAGGCAACGTGGGATGATTCAAGCGCATCCGAAGAAGAGGAGTCCAACACCGAGCAAGTTGCTCATTACGCACTAATGACGTTAGGAGAAGAGATATGTGATTTATTTAATGAAGATTTATCTTTTGAAGAACTATCTATCGCTTTTCATGAATTATTTGATGAATGTAGAACTGTTAGCAAGAAGTTAAGTATCTTAAAGAAAGAGCATGCTTTGCTACAAGATAAGTTTGATAGTCTTCAAACTCCTCCATGCTCTAAGTGTGAGCACTTAGAAGCAATAAAAAATGAAAATTTGCTTCTTAAGGAAACCTTAAACAAGTTTAAGGTTGGTAGCAAAGGATTAGATATGATCCTTGCACACAAGGGTCACATCGCAAATAGAAATGGAATTGGATTTGTAAAAGGATTACATCAAAATCCTACCACTTTCATAAAAGGACCTACATTACATGTTTCCTCTTATATGAAATGCAACTTTTGTTGCAAATCCGGACATATTGCCTACAAATGCCCATTTAGGAAAATTAGTTCACAAAAATTAATATGGGTTCCTAAAGGAACTATAAAGAATTCAATAATAAATAACAAAGTTAGTGGATCAATTTTTGAGGCACCCAAAATCAAATAAGTACCTAAAAATCATCCTCTTTTGTAGACAAACCCACAAGCTAGGAGCAAGAGATGGCATCTCGATAGTGGATGCTCAAGACATATGACTGGAGATCCATCTCATTTCTCTATACTCACTAGCAAAGAAGAAGGGTATGTTACCTTCGGAGACAACAACAAAGGCAAAATCATTGGCAAGGGAACTATTGGTAACAAATTTAATTTTTCCATTGATGATGTCTTACTAGTTGATGGATTGAAACATAATCTCTTGAGTATTAGTCAACTATGCGATAAAGGTTATATCGTTAGATTTGAATCAAATATGTGCATTATTGAAAAACCAAATCATAACATGACTATGATTGCTTTAAAACAAAATAATGTCTATACCATTAATCTTGATGAACTAAGTAATGAAATGTGTTTCTCCGCCGTAAATGATGATGCTTGGCTTTGGCATAGGAGATTAGGCCATGTAAGCATGAAAACAATATCTAAGATCTCATCTCAAGAATTAGTACGAGGAATTCCAAATATAAAGTTTATTAAGGACAAAGTATGCGATGCATGTCAACTAGGAAAACAAATAAAAACAAGCTTCAAACCAAAAAATCAAATTAGCACCACTAGACCATTACAATTGATCCATTCGGACTTATTTGGACCAATTGATACAACAAGTCTAGGTGGAAGCAAATATGCTTTTGTGATTGTGGATGACTACTCTAGATACACTTGGACCTATTTCTTAGCTCACAAAAGTGATTGCTTCAAGTGTTTTTCTAAATTTTGTAAACTCACTCAAAATGAAAAAGGCTTCATGATTTCATCAATTCGGAGTGATCACAGTGGTGAATTTCAAAACCATGACTTTCAAAAGTTTTGCGAAGTTAATGGATACAATCACAACTTCTCAACTCCAAGAAATCCTCAACAAAATGGTGTAGTTGAAAGAAAAAATAGAAACCTACAGGAAATGACAAGAACTATGTTAAATGAACATAGTTTACCCAAATATTTTTGGGCCGAAGCCGTAAATACGGCTTGCTACATCATGAATAGGGTTCTAATAAGACCATCTCTATCAAAAACTCCCTATGAATTATGGAATAACAAAAAACCAAATATTTCTTATTTTAAAGTTTTCGGTTGTAAATGCTTTATTTTAAATGAAAAGGATGCGTTAGGTAAATTTGATGCTAAATCCGATGAAGGCATCTTTCTTGGCTACTCTTCCGTTTCTAAGGCTTTTCGGTTTTTTAAAAAAAGAACCTTAGTAATAGAAGAGTCTATTCATGTAGTTTTTAATGAAATTTCTGATTTAAAGAAAAATGATTTTGATGATGATCTTGGTTTTGATAATTTGAATTTAAATGAACCCTCTCCTCAAAATAGCCATTTGAATGCATCTTCTTCCGAAATTTCTTTACCAAAAGAATGGAAGTATGTAGATGCTCATCCAAAAGAGCAAATTATAGGAGATACATCAAAAGGGGTTCAAACTCGTTCTTCTTTCAAAAATTTCTGTGCTAACACCGCTTTCCTTTCTCAAATTGAACCTAAATGCATTGACGAAGCCTTAAAAGATGATTTTTGGGTCATTGCAATGCAAGAAGAATTGAACCAATTTGAGAGGAATGAGGTATGGAAGCTTGTTCCTAGACCAAGTGACCACTTAGTCATAGGTACTAAGTGGGTCTTTAGAAACAAGCAAGACGAAAATGGTATCGTGGTTAGAAACAAGGCTAGATTAGTGGCCAAAGGTTTCAACCAAGAAGAAGGTATCGATTACGAAGAAACCTTCGCTCCCGTGGCTCGATTAGAAGCCATAAGGATGCTCCTTGCCTATGCTAGTAGTAATAATTTTAAACTATTTCAAATGGATGTTAAAAGTGCTTTCTTGAATGGTTTTATTTCCGAAGAAGTATATGTCGAACAACCTCCTGGATTTGAAAATTCTCTTCTTCCTAATCATGTATTCAAATTGACTAAGGCCCTCTATGGTTTGAAACAAGCTCCTAGAGCTTGGTATGAAAGGCTTAGTTCCTTTCTTATTTTAAATAATTTTACTAAAGGCAAGGTTGATACTACATTGTTTATTAAACATTTTGAAAATAATTTTCTTATTGTGCAAATTTATGTTGACGATATTATTTTTGGCTCTTCGGATGAATCACTATGTGAATCATTTGCCAAATGTATGAGTCTTGAATTTGAAATGAGTTTAATGGGTGAATTAACTTTCTTTTTGGGATTACAAATCAAACAACTTAGTGATGGTATATTTCTTAACCAATCTAAATATACATTAGAATTGTTAAAACGATTTAACATGGATAATTCAAAAGCAATAAACACCCCTATGAGTACTGCGACTAAGTTAGATATGGATGAAAATGGTGAAAATTTCGATCAAAAAACATATAGGGGAATGATAGGTAGTCTACTCTACCTCACCGCGACTAGACCGGATATTATGTTTAGTGTAGGACTTTGCGCTAGGTTTCAATCTAATCCTAAATTATCTCATCTTAAGAGTGTTAAAAGAATATTTAGGTATCTTAAAGGAACTCCAAATTTAGGATTGTGGTATCCAAAATCTGAAAAATTCGATCTAATAGCTTATGCAGATGCCGATTTTGGCGGATGCAAGATAGATAGAAAAAGTACATCCGGAACTTGCCAATTTTTAGGACATGCACTTGTTTCTTGGACTTCCAAGAAACAAAATTCAGTTGCACTATCTACGGCGGAAGCCGAATACATTGCTGCAAGTGCATGTTGTGCACAAGTAATTTGGATGAAAAATACATTAGAAGACTATGGAATTCACTTTGAAAATATTCCCATAAAATGCGATAATACTAGTGCCATATGCCTTACTAAAAATCCAATTCAGCACTCTAGAACTAAGCACATCGACGTTAGGCATCATTTCATACGCGATCATGTCCTTAACAATGATGTTGTTCTAGAATTCATTGACACAAAGCATCAATTAGCAGATATATTTACAAAAGCTTTGAATGAAGACCAATTTGAATTCATCCGAAGGGAATTAGGCATGCTAAATTGTCCCTAAAATGAACTTCACAAAAAGGACTCGTTCTTTTCCCTTCGTTTATGAATTTGAATTCTTCCTTCTTCTTCAATTCAAAATGATCCATTAAAGTATAACTTATGATCTTGAGGGAAGAAGCTAAACAAAAGGAAGGAAGAAAAATTTTTTTTTTCTTTCCTCCGCGTGATGCCAGCGGTGGCACCGCCAGATCCGGCGGTTGCACCGCCTGGCGCTCGGGCGCCAGGCGGTGACACTGACCGGTTTGGCGGTGACACCGACCGAGTAACCCTTTTAACCCGAGGGGTTAGGGCCGGTGGTGACACCGCCCCCAACCCGAAAAAACACTCTCAAAACCCTCTCCCATTCCCTCTAACCCTCATTCTAACTCTTAGAAGCATTGGAGAAGGATTCTTGGTGGTCCAAGCTTTCCATCTCTCAGCATAATCTCCATAAGGTAACATTTGAAATCTCTCTTTTTGGTATTCCATTCCCTCTTTTCTTTCCTCTTTTCCTTGCTTATTTTTCACAATTTCATCATCATCTTGTCTAGATTATGGCTCCTAAGAGATCAAAAGGAAAAAGGATTGAAGGAGATTCATTTGACCATGATCTTTTTAGATCAAAAGAGGTAGCCCTTAGCTTTCCAAAATTTGAAACACGATGTGTCCATAAGGGAAAATACGTTGATTTGGATGAACTAGAGGACTTAGAACCCATTAGGTGGTTTGCACACCTAGAAGCTCTACCTCTACTACAAATAGATGAACCAATCTATCCGCGATTAGTTAGATTGTTCTATGCCAACCTATATGAGGACAACGATAGCCTAAGCACTTACCTTCTAGGAACACCCATTAGAATATTTGACAGCACCATTTGTGAGCTAATTGGCATAACTGAAAAAGATAGGGGATGCTATTTTAAAGGTAAATGGGACGTCAAAACAATAGGAGCAACCTATACCGAAGCCGTGAAAACAATTTTTGCAAATCCAAACCTTGACTTCCTACCCAAGAGCTGTGAACACTTATTGCCTTTCAATTCTAAAATTCTTCATCACATTATCACAAGCATCATATTCCCCAAACAATTTCATCTTGACGAAATAAGTCAAATAGAGATAGGAACCATGTATTGGATTATGACCGGTCAGCAAAATTGTTTTGGATACTTAATTCGCCAACACATTGAGGATATTATGACTAAAGATACTATATTGCCATATGGGAGGTTAATCACTAGAATTCTTCATGCCTATGACATTTGCATTCCACCCGATGAAGAATCTATTCAAAATGATCGATATAACATAATAAATAAAAACCTACTGAAAAGACTTAGGTGCACTTTTAGCAATGGCATATGGGTTAGGCAGCCTAGAAGGACGGATCCAATTCCTCCACCAATAGAACAACCCGAAACACCAATTCTTATGGGAAATGAATCTCCTCCTCCTAGTCCCTTTGGCGCAGCACCTTCAGCTCTTGTTTCCTCCTCTGAAGATATCATTATGGCGGAGCTATCTCAGATCAAATCACAGCAAGAACAAATTCAGAATCAACAAGTTGAAATTTTGAAGACACTACGACAGATGAATGAAAAAATAGATATCATGTATCAGCACTATGGATTACCTCCTAAGGATTAAATTGATGTATCTTTTTATTTTGTTCTGTTTGCTTTTAACAACAAGTTCAAGTTTGTCATCGATTGAACAATAACTGATCTTTCCTTTTAGATAACTACTGTTTTAATCTGCATAAATGATGATGTCTTTTTGATAAATTATTTCTGGCAAATTTGAATGATGAACTTTGTTAAATGCTAAACCTTTTTCTATGATCATCAATTAGCTGGCTTGTCTCTTTTTGTTGATGACAAAGGGGGAGAAGTGATGACTAAGTGATGACTTACACCATAACGATAGCATGACTTATATGAATTACAAAAGATAGCATGACTTATATGAATTACAAAAACTTGTGTGATATGAATGTCTTATATGTCTTGCAAATCCTTGAAAATATCACAAGATTGATATCATGAAATTTATATTGAAAATTTTTATCTTCTGTCGTAGCAAAATTCGTCCCTTATCATTTAACTTATGATTTTCATCGAAGTTTCGTACTTACTATTGTTTAATGAGGATAACGATAAGTTCTACGATTAGAACTTATTGGGTTATGCTTGAATCCAATGGGATGGAATTCAAGTGTTTTTTATCTTCTCATAATATGGCATATAGATAGGGGGAGTTATGTTTAACTCCGTCATCAATTGATTGTCATCATCAAAAAGGGGGAGATTGTTGAATCTCGGATTTTGATGATATAATCAATTGGTGGGTTAATTGATCTAATCCATATTATTGAGTTAAGTGTGCAGGATTAACTACGATAACCAGAAAATATAAAGCAAGGATACCGGAGTCGAGCTCGATGGACGTTTAAGAGACCGAAGAATCATCGGAAATGCTCCGGAACCAACCGAGAAGAAATCGGGAACGTGTCGGAAGTTCGCCGAAGAAATCATCGGAGGCTCGCGGAGATCACCGAGAAGGCTCGGCTACTCGTTAAAGTCATCACAAAGATTGGGAGCTTGCAGGGAGTCCGTCGGAAGAAGTTCGTCGGAAAGCTCGCCGGAACAAGACTCGACGTTCGCGGTTGAAAACTTGCTTAGGATGTTTTTTTTGTGTTATGTAGTTCACTTGTAATTAGGATTAGGATTAAGAGATAATCCTATATCCTGGTTAGGGGCCAACTGGGCCCAAAGTCAGATTTGGTTTGGGCTAAAATTAAGCCAAACCAATGAATCGGAGAGCCAGGCGGCGGTGAAACCGCCCAGCACCCGAGAGCTGGGCGGTGACACCTCCTTGGCTGGGCGGTTGCACCGTCCAGCACCCGAGCGCTGGGCGGTGGCACCGCTTGGCTGGGCGGTGGCACCTCCATCACCGGGAACCCTAAGAGAATTCAAATTTTGGAGCCCAAAATTTGAATCCTCTTGAGGCCTATAAATACCCCTCAAATCTCAGCTGAGATTACAACTTTTGAGAAGCATTTTGATTGAGAGAAAAGTCTTTGAAAGTCTTAGCAAGTCTTGTTTTCCATTTGCTAGAGAGTTCTCCTCCTTCTTTCTTATTGAAAATTTGTAAGAGGTTGAACTGCTTGTAAAAGGTTGTAAGAGGGGTGTTTACCCTTCCATCTCAAGAGATTTGCTAGTGGAAGGTGGGAGCCTCATCGAAGAGGGGCATCGCAAGTGGAGTAGGTCATTTGACCGAACCACTCTAAAATCGGCGTAATCTCTGGTTTGCATTTTATTCTTGTCATTTACATTACTGCAAATCTTCTTACTGCTTTAGTTCCTTATTACTCTTGCTGCGCAACTTTAAGAATACGCTTTCAAGTTAAACTTTTCAAGTTCCGTTCTTATCGTACGAAAGATTTTTCTAAAATCGAAGTTTTAATCCGCTGCACTAATTCACCCCCCCCCCCCTCTTAGTGCCGCTCCGATCCTAACACTATCAACAACCGAAGTTGAGTATATTGCAGCTAGTGCATGCTGTGCACAAGTTGTGTGGATGAAAAACACCTTAGAAGATTATAAAGTCCATCTTAAAAACATTCCCATTAAATGTGATAATACAAGTGTAATATGTTTAACAAAGAATCCCATTTAACACTTAAAAACAAAGCATATTGATATTAGACATCACTTTATATGAGATCATGTCACTAATCATGATGTAATCATAGAGTTCATTGATACTAAGCATCAACTAGCTGATATTTTTATAAAACCTCTAAGTGAAGAACAATTTGATTTCATTAAAAGAGAATTAGGAATGTTAATATGTCCGAATGCATGAACTTATTAAGATTATTTTTTGGATTTTTTTTTTTAATGATCAAATCACTTAATTGCCATGATGATTTTATGCCTTAATTACATGTTGGAAATTATGTGCTTTGGATACAAAAAATTTTCATGATAATAAGCATATTTTATCTTCATGATTGAATTTGAAAATCTATAGCAAAACCTCATCCGAATGCATGAAAGTGTTAAATTTCATTTTTGGATCTTCTTGATCCTAACAATTGGATTTTCTCGATACATTATTCTCTTCCGGACTTAATAAACATATGTCATATCAAGTTTTGGATTCACATAATTGATTTTTGACATATGGAATCAACTAGCAAATGCATCTCTCATAGACTTATCATGTGAAAAATATATTTCGAGAAATGGATTTGACGATTCCTTCTTATATCTTTTGAGAAATAATTTTACGTGCAAAGATTTGATTCACACACATATCTTGATTCTTATAAAAATAAAGCATACTTTAATATCTTATCAATTTTCACTTCATTCGAGTAAGCTCACAAATGGCTTTCCTCCTTCATGCAAAAAGATAATAACAAATAAAGAGGAAGAAGTAATGAAAGTCATCTCTATGTCATGTTTTCCTTGAGATGTTTGTATAATTGGTATCCTATCACTCATTATTAAAAAATGACATAAACCTAGTTAAAATTTACTAATATCATTCTCGTTTTTGTTGATGACAAAGGGGGAGAAATATATGAATTGATACTATGAGTGCCATATTTGAATGAGAAATATATGAATTGATACTATGAGTGTCATATTTGAATTTAATGCTATATAAATTGATGCTATGAGTGCCATATTTAAATTTGAATTATGTTAAGATATCAAAATATTGAATCGAAATATATGATAAATTGGTGATAGAATTGCTATGATTGCCATATTTGCACTATGCCATATTTGCACTATGTTAAGATATCTAGAGCATACATCGCAATTCTACAAATTGATATCTTGTTATGTGATGAAATACTATGATTGCTAAACACTTGAAACACTTGTATTATATTAAGATATCAAGAACTTACATCGCAGTTTTACATGTTGATATCTTACCATATGATGAATTGCTACGATTGCTATCTTTCACATTTGAAATGTAAAACCTAAAAATGGATGTCAAGTCTTGACATCATTTTCAGAGAAATACATCATGATAGAAATCATGATGGGAGCATTAATAAGGTTAAACGATCTTAACTTATCAATATGTCTCTTGAATTCAAAAGCTTTGAATTCAAGAATGACTTATCTCAAGTATGGCATATAGATAGGGGGAGTTAAGGTTAACTCCGTTATCAATTGATTATCATCATCAAAAAGGGGGAGATTGTTGAATCTCGGATTTTGATGATGAAGTCAATTGTCATTTGTTATCTAATCCATATATTGAGATAAGTGTGTAGGATTAACTACGATGGAATTAAGACATGCAGCAGGAGTTGCGCCGGAGTCAAGACCATGATCACATTGGGGGTTTGAGAGTTCGACGGAAGTCCGGACGGTCGTCGGAGGTTCTACGGGAACAAATCCGAGAAGTCCAGAAGCTTGCCAAAGAAGCTCATTGGAACTCTCCAAGTGGATCGTCGCAAGTCCAGGAGTTGGCCGGAAGTCCGCCGGAGCATCGCCGAGGGTTCATCGGATGTTCGCCGGAAGTTCGTCGGAAGCTCGTCGGAAGAAGCGATTGATGCACCGGAGCAAGTTTTAGTAAATGTCTTAAGAAATATAGTAGTTAGCATGTAGATTAAGCTAGGAATGGGAGGTGATCCCATTAACTTAATCTGGGGGCAATTGGGCCCTTGACAGACCCAAATTGGGCCGAATGGATCAGCCCATTTGGACCCAGATTTCCTGGTCGGTGGTGGCACCGCTTGGGTCGGTAGTGGCACCGCCCAAGAGCTCAGTCTCCTAGGAAAGCTGGGCGGTGCAACCGCCTAGGTCAGGCGGTGGCACCTCCTAGGCTCAGTCTCCGAGCGAGTCTGGGCGGTGCAACCACCCCTGTCAGGCGGTGGCACCTCCTAGAGGCTCAGTCTCCGAGCTGCCAAGCGGTTGTACCGCCCTAGTCAGGTGGTAGTACCGCCAGGACCCCGGAAATCCGGGAAATGACATTTTTGAGCTCCAAATTCAAACCAGTTTGGGGCCTATATATACTCCACCCTTTTCTGCATGAAAGGGCACCAAAAATCCAATCTTACTCTGTAATTTTTAGAGCTCAAAAGTGTTGTAAAGGCTAGAAGTTCTCCTCCCTCTTTTCTTCCAAGTTTTGATCTTTCAAGAGAGGAGAGAAAATTTTGTAAGGGTTGTCTCCTAAGCCCGTCAAAAGGAGTGAAACTGTAAAATGGTGGTTGGCCTTTACCTTTTGAAGGAAAGCCTCTAGTGAACGTTGGTGACCTCATCGGAGGAGAAAGCCAAAAGTGGATGTAGGTCAAGATTGACCGAACCACTCTAAATCTCGGTTTGCATTTACTTTATGTTCTCTATCTTAACTGCAAACTGACTCCATAGCTTTACTTTAACTGCACTTCACCTAATCTAAGTTAAAGCAATTTTCGAATCGGCTTTCATACCGAAATCGCTTTTATCGTACAAACGTCGTATTTCGGTTTGCAATTACATTTTGTTCTCTATCTTAACTGCAAACTGCCTCTATATCTTTACTTTAACTGCATCTCGCTTGATCATGAGTTAAAGTGATTTCCAAATTAGCTTTCTTATCGAAATCATTTTTATCGTACGAACGTCATTTTAAATCTTCAAAAGTTTTCCGTTGTACTAATTCATCCCCCCCCCCCCTCTTAGTGCTTTTGATTCTAACAAATTTTGGTTTCATGCATGAAGTGATGAATACTTTAGTATCATGTAGGTTATTCCTAAAGTAATATTGATTTGTTATGAAGTGATGAAATTGAGCATTTATACTTTGATGACTTGGAACTATGATAATGCACAATGTATGAAATTTTGATATATTGCATTGATCGAAATTGTTTCACTTGAATTCAAAGGTTATGATTCCTTTTGAATTCAAGTTTCCCTTATTTCAATATGGCATATAGATAAGGGGAGTTAAGATTAACTTCATCATCAATTAGTTGTCATCATCAAAAAGATAAAGATTGTTAAATCTCAAATTTTGATGATAAAATCAATTGATGAATTAATGATCTAATCCATGTGTTGAGATAAGTGATGCAGGACTAACTACGATCGTGAGATAGGCAAAATGATTAAAGAAGAATCCAATGTCAGGCCGGAGTCAATGATCGAGCATTGGGCGGGATGAATCGGGTAATGCACTGAAGGATCGGACGATGCAGTGAAAGCTCGCTTGAAGTTCGCTGGGAGTTCATCGAAAGCTCGTTAGAAGATCGCTGAGAGTTCACCGAGAGTTCGGTTGAATAATTAACATGTTGAACAACTTAGATTTCGTGTATCGTAAATTATTTTAGCCTTAATTATCATAGTTAGGACTTTAATTTGAGTTAATTTTGGAAAAAAAATCCTACTAACTTAATTAGGGGTCAACTGAGCCCTAAACAGGGCTGAATTGGTTAGCACTTTCTTATTACTCTTCATTACTGTTGTTGTTTTCTACCTTAATTGATTATCACTTTTTTTCCAAGTCAAACACACTTTCAATATCTTTTTCGATATATATATATATATATATATATATATATATATATATATATATATATATATATATATATATCACTTAGTTATTTAATTTACAACCCTAAAAAAAAAGTTAATTCACCCATTAAGCTCATTTCGAATTCTTAGCTTATACTTTTGGCAAAATATTCACATAAAGGCTCATTCATAGAACCAAAAATAATATCATCAATATAAATTTGAACTATAAAAAAATTATTTTAAAAATATTTAATAAATAATGTGGTATCAACCTTGCATTTTAAAAAAGTATTCTTAATCAGAAAGGAACTAAGTCTCTTATACCAAGCCCTTAAGGCTTACTTTAAACTATAGAGAGCCTTAGACAACTTAAAAACATGATTCGGAAAAATAGTATTCTCAAATCCGAGTGGTTGTTAACATAAACTTCTTCAGAAATGAAGCGATTAAGAAAAGCACTTTTAATATCCATTTGAAATAACTTCAAATTATTATAACTAGCATAGGCAAGGAGAATCCTTATGGCTTCAAGTCTAGCCACAGGGAGAGAAGGTTTCTTCATAATCGATACCTTCTTCTTAGTTAAAACCTTTGGCCACTGATCTAGCCTTGTTTCTAACCACGATACCAAGTTATCTTACTTGTTTCTAAATACCCATTTAGTACTAATTAGTAAATGGTCACTAGGTCTAGGAATAAGCTTTCATATCTCATTTCTCTCAAATTGATTTAACTCCTCTTTTAGGGCTTCGTCAATGTATTTTGGTTCAATTTGAGATAAAAAGGCTGCATTCGCACAAAAAATTTTGAAAGAAAAACAAGTTTGAACACTTTTTGATATGTCTCTTGCTAGTCATAGGTGCCCTGTAAGTCAATCACGTGACTGATGACACGTGTGACATGATACACATTCTTTTTTCTCATTATATTATTTAGCATTTTATCACTTTATATTGTTTGTTGCATATATGCACATATATATTATTTATGTCCATGGATCTATGTAATAGGAATCAGATCATGATGAGATCACGATAATGAAACCGATTCACCTTTAAACACATATCCTAAATAATCCCGGTCATAGGTTACTCGAGAGGGACATTAAGATAACTAGACAGACTGGTGTACTATATACTTGTATATATGATGGAGGTGGTTGGTCTCATAGCTGTGTTGAATCTCGGATTTTGATGATAAAATCAATTGATGGGTTAATTGATCTAATCCATATTATTGAGTTAAGTGTGCAGGATTAACTACGATAACCAGAAAACACAAAGCAAGAATACCGGAGTCAAGTTCGATGGACGTTTAAGAGTCCGAAGAATCGTCGGAGATGCTGTCGGAACCAACCGAGAAGAAATCGGGAATCTATCGGAATTTTCGGAAGTTCACCGAAGAGATCGTCGGAGGTTCACGGAGATCACCGAGAAGGCTCAGCTACTCGTTAAAGTCATCACAAGATCGGGAGCTTGTAGGGAGTCCGTCGGAGGAAGTTCGTCGGAAAGCTCGCCGGAACAAGACTCGACGTTCACGGTTGAAAACTTTCTTAGGATGTTTTTTTTGTTATGTAGTTCACTTGTAATTAGGATTAGGATTAAGAGATAATCCTATATCCTGGTTAGGAGCCAATTGGGCCCAAAATTAGTTTTGGTTTGGGCTAAATTTAAGCCCAACTAGTGAACCTGCCACCGCTTGGCTGGGCGGTGGCATCGCCCAGCACCCGAGAGCTGGGCGATGGCACCTCTTGGCTGGGCAGTGACACCGCTAGTCCACTATCAGTGTCTGACAGTGACAGGCGATGGCACCGCCACTGACAGGCGGTGGCACCGCCAGCATCGGGAATCAAAGAGGATTCAAATTTTGGAGCCCAAATTTGAATCCTCTTGAGGCCTATAAATACCCCTCAAATCTCAGCTGAGATTATAACTTTTTGAGAAGCAATTGATTGAGAGAAATGTCTTAGAAAAGTCCTAGCTAGTCTTGTTTTCAATTTGCTAGTGTTCACCTCCTTCTTTCTTGCTGAAAATCTATAAGAGAGTGAACCGTTTGTAAAGAAAGTTGTAAGAGGGGTATTTACCCTTCCCTTTCAAGAGATTTGCTAGTGGAAGGTGGGAGCCTCATCGAAGAGGGGCCTCACAAGTGGATGTAGGTCATTTGACCGAACCACTTTAAAATCGGCGTAATCTCTGGTTTGCATTTCATTACTGCTATTTACATTACTGCAAACCTTCTTACTTGCTTTATTTCCTCATTACCTTTGCTGCACAACTTTGCGAATACGCTTTCAAGTTAAGCACTTCCGAGTTTGATTTTTATCGTACGAAAGATTTGTCAAAACCGACGTTTTAATCCGCTGCACTAATTCACCCCCTCCCCCCCTCTTAGTGTCGCTCCGATCCTAACAATTGGTATCAGAGCTAGGCTCACTCTCATATTTGGTTTGATACCCAAGAGAGATGGCTTACTCCGGCATACATGAGGGTCATTCTATCACACGTCCACCCTTGTTTAATGGGTCGGATTATACTTATTGGAAGAC
The DNA here is from genome assembly GCF_036884655.1 of Musa acuminata AAA Group. Taxonomy (NCBI): domain Eukaryota; kingdom Viridiplantae; phylum Streptophyta; class Magnoliopsida; order Zingiberales; family Musaceae; genus Musa; species Musa acuminata. Next base: position 30,905,318 of record NC_088342.1, on the reverse strand, counting down.
TCGCATGAGGATCTTCCTCATTTTCATGGATTTCGAGCTTTGGACTATTGTTGAAAATTGATTTCAAAAATCTTCTCTTCCGATGAGCGAATGGAATGAATCGGAGAAGAAGGTTTTTGCTTTAAACGCAAAGGCTATGAATGCCTTGTTTTGTGCACTAGACAAAAATGAATTTAATAGTGTTTCAATTTGTGATTCGGCTTTTGATATTTGGAGAACTCTTGAGGTCACTCATGAAGGCACTAGCCGAGTGAAAGAGTCCAAAATCAACATCCTTGTGCACTCTTACGAACTTTTCCGAATGAAACCAAGTGAGTCCATCGGAGATATGTACACCTGGTTCACGGATGTCATCAATGGACTCAAAGCTCTTGGTAAAGATTTTACTAACTTTAAACTAGTAACTAAAATATTAAGATCCCTCCCTAAAAGTTGGGATCCAAAAGTTACGGCAATTCAAGAGGCTAAAGACCTTAAAACATTCCCTCTTGAAGAACTTATTGGGTCTCTAATGACCTACGAAATGACATGTCAAGCTCATGACGAACACGAGAACCCCCTTCCAAAGAACAGGAAGGATATGGCACTCACATCACAAGAAGACCACTTGAAAGGAACATCAAGTGATGAGGACAGTGACAATGACATTGCACTTTTGACTCAAAAATTTTAAAAATATTTAAGAAAGAACAAATTTAAAAATAATACAAAAAATAAATTCGAACACAAGAAGGACCAAGTGATTTGCTATGAGTGCAAAAAACTGGGACACTGCAAGAACGATTGTCCTCAAGCCAAAAAGAGAACATCAAAGAAGAAGGCGCTCAAGGCAACGTGGGATGATTCAAGCGCGTCCGAAGAAGAGGAGTCCAACACCGAGCAAGTTGCTCATTATGCCCTAATGGCCATCGGAGAAGAGGTAACAGATTTAATTGATGCAAATTTACCTTATCATGAATTATTAAATGCTTTCCATGAGTTATTTGATGAATGTAAGACAATTAATAGAAAATACTAATTGCTAAAAAAGGAGCATGATAGTCTCACTTGTGATATCGATAAATTAAAAACTAAATATCATGATAGTTTAGCTCCATGTATAAAATGTCATGATCTAGAATCTCTCCAAAAGGAGAACTTGCTACTTAAGGACACCTTGAAGAAATTCGAGGTTGGTAGCAAATCTTTGAACATTATTCTTACAAATAAGGGTCACGTTCCTAAAAGAAGTGGAATCGGATTTGTGAGAAGTCCTCACCAAAATCCAACCACCTTCATTAAAGGCCCCGTCTTACATGTTCGGCACCAAAGCAATTGCAACTTTTGTTGCAAATATGGACATAACACTTATAAATGTCCATTCAAGAAAATTAGTCCGAACAAACTAATTTGGGTTCCTAAAGGAACCATGATCAATTCTATGCAATATGATGAACAAATTAAATCAGTTTTTAAGGCACCCAAAAGAAAATGGGTACCTAAAAATAATCCCTTCTTGTAGAAACATACACCATCACAAGCTAGGAGCAAGATATGGTATCTAGATAGTGGATGCTCAAGACATATGACTAGAGATCCATCTCATTTCTCTATGCTCACTAGCAAAGAAGAAGGGTACGTCAGCTTCGGAGATAACAACCAAGGCAAAATCATTGGCAAGGGAACCATAGGTAACAAATTAAAATTTTCTATTGATAATGTCTTACTAGTTGATGGATTGAAACATAATCTCTTGAGTGTTAGTCAATTATGCGATAAAGGTTATATCGTTACGTTTGAATCAAATGTATGTATTATTGAAAAACCAAACCATAACATAACTATGATTGCATTAAAATAAAATAATATCTACACCATCAACCTTGATGAACTGAGTAATGAAATGTGCTTCTCCGCTTTAAATGATGATGCTTGGCTTTGGCATAGGAGACTAGGCCATGCAAGCATGAAACTAATATCTAAGATCTCATCTAGAGAATTAGTGCGAGGAATTCCAAATATAAAGTTTATTAAGGATAAAGTATGCGATGCATGTCAACTAGGTAAACAAATAAAAACTAGTTTCAAACCAAAAACTCAAATTAGCACCACTAGACCATTACAATTGATTCATTTGGACTTATTTGGACCAATTCACACGACAAGTCTAGGAGGAAGCAAATATGCGTTTGTAATTATGGATGACTATACGAGATACACTTGGACCTATTTCTTAGCTCACAAAAGTGATTGTTTCAAGTGTTTCTCTAAATTTTGTAAACTCACTCAAAACGAAAAAGGTTTCATGATTTCATCAATTCGGAGTGATCATGGTGGCGAATTTCAAAATCGTGACTTTCAAAATTTTTGTGAAGTTAATGGATACAATCACAACTTCTCCACTCCGAGGAATCCCCAACAAAATGGAGTAGTTGAAAGAAAAAATAGAAACCTACAAGAAATGGCAAGAACGATGTTAAATGAACATAGTCTACTCCATAACAAAAAACCAAATATTTCCTATTTTAAAGTTTTCGATTGTAAATGCTTTATTTTGAATGAAAGGGATGCCTTAGGAAAATTTGATGTTAAATCCGATGAAGGTATCTTTCTTGGTTACTCTTTTGTTTCTAAGGCTTTTCGGGTTTTTAACAAAAGAACCTTAGTAATAAAAGAGTCTATTCATGTAGTTTTTAATGAAATTTCTAATTTAAAGAAAAATGATTTTGATGATGATCTTGGTTTTGATAATTTGAATTTAAATGAACCCCCTCCTCAAAATAGCAACTTAGATGCACCTTCTTCCGAAATTTCCTTACCCAAGGAATGGAAGTATATAGATGCTCATCCAAAAGAGCTAATTATAGGAGATACATCAAAAGGGGTTCAAACTTGTTCCTCTTTCAAGAATTTTTGTGCTAACGCCGCCTTCCTTTCTCAAATCGAACCTAAATGCATTGACGAGGCCATCAAAGATGATTTTTGGGTTATTGCAATGCAAGAGGAATTGAATCAATTTGAGAGGAATAAGGTATGGAAGCTTGTTCCTAGACCTAGTGACCATTTATTCATTGGTACTAAATGGGTCTTTAGAAACAAGCAAGACGAAAATGGTATTGTGGTTAGAAACAAGGCTAGATTAGTGGCCAAAGGTTTCAACCAAGAAGAAGGTATCGATTAGGAAGAAACCTTCGCTCCCGTGGCTCGATTAGAAGCTATAAGGATGCTCCTTGCCTATGCTAGTAGTAATAATTTTAAACTATTTCAAATGGACGTCAAAAGTGCTTTCTTGAATGGTTTTATTTCCGAAGAAGTATATGTCGAACAACCTCCCGGATTTGAAAATTCTCTTCTTCCTAATCATGTATTCAAATTGACTAAGACTCTCTATGGCTTGAAACAAGCTCCTAGAGCTTGGAATGAAAGGCTTAGTTCCTTTCTTATTTTAAATAATTTTACCAAAGGCAAGGTTGATACTACATTGTTTATTAAATATTTTGAAAATAATTTTCTTATTGTGCAAATTTATGTTGACGATATTATTTTTGGCTCTTCGGATGAATCACAATGTGAATCATTTGCCAAATGTACGAGTCATGAATTTGAAATGAGTTTAATGGGTGAATTAACTTTCTTTTTAGGATTACAAATCAAACAACTTAGTGATGGTATATTTCTTAACCAATCCAAATATACATTAGAATTGTTAAAACGATTTAACATGGATAATTCAAAAGCAATAAACACCCCTATGAGTACTGCGACTAAGTTAGATATGGATGAAAATAGTGAAAATTTTGATCAAAAAACATATAGGGGAATGATAGGTAGTCTACTCTACCTCACCGCGACTAGACCAGATATTATGTTTAGTGTAGGACTTTGCGCTAGGTTTCAATCTAATCCTAAATTATCTCATCTTAAGAGTGTTAAAAGAATATTTAGGTATCTTAAAGGAACTCCAAATTTAGGATTGTGGTATCCAAAATCTAAAAAATTCGATCTAATAGCTTATGCAGATGCCGATTTTGGCAGATGCGGGATAGATAGAAAAAGTACATCCGGAACATGCCAATTTTTAGGACATGCACTTGTTTCTTGGACTTCCAAGAAACAAAATTCAGTTGCACTATCTACGGCGGAAGCCGAATACATTGCTGCAAGTGCATGTTGTGCACAAGTTATTTGGATGAAAAATATATTATAAGACTATGGAATTCACTTTAAAAACATTCCCATAAAATGTGATAATACTAGTGCCATATGTCTTACTAAAAATCCAATTCAGCACTCTAGAACTAAGCACATCGATGTTAGGCATCATTTCATACGCGATCATATCCTTAACAATGATGTTGTTCTAGAATTCATTGACACAAAGCATCAATTAGCATATATATTTACAAAAGCTTTGAATGAAGACCAATTTGAATTCATTAGAAGGGAATTAGGTATGTTAAATTGTCCCTAAGAATAAACTTGTTTGAATGGATTTTTTGTAAAGTTTTTCATCCTCTCTCCGTTCCTCGATGAATTTGATCCTTCTCTTTTGATTCTAAATGACATGATAAATTACCTTATTCTATCTTGAGTCAAACACCTCTACAAATATATATATATATATATATATATATATATATATATATATATATATATATATATATATATATATATATAATTCAGCACGCCAGCGGTGGCACCGCCAGAACCGGCGGTAGCACCGCCTGAGCGCTCGGGCGCCAGGCGATGGCACTGCCCGAGACACCCTATAAATCCCAAATGGTTAGGGCCGACGGTGACACCGCCCCAAACCCGAGGAAGCCTTGCTCCAACTCTCCCAAACTCTCTCAATCCCTCATTCTAACCTCTACAAACCTTGGAGAGGGATTCTTATTGGTCCAAGCTCTCCATCCTCCAAGAAACACTCCATAAGGTAAAATCCTTTGTTCCCTTTCTTCTTGTTTTACCTACTCATTACAATTTCATATTTTCCTTTTCATCTTGTCTAGAAAATGGCTCCTAAGAGATCAAAAGGGAAAAGGATTGAAGGAGATTCATATGACCACGATCTTTTTAGATTCAAAGAAGAAGCCCTTAGGTTTCCAAAATTTGAAACAAGATATATCCATAAGGGTAAACACGTTGATCTCGATGAACTAGGAGACTTAGAACCCATTAGGTGGTTTGCTCATCTAGAGGCCCTACCTCTCCTACAAATAGATGAACCAATTTATCCTAGGATAGTTAGGCTCTTTTATGCAAACCTATGGGTAGATAACGATAGCCTAAGTACTTACCTTTTAGGAACACAAATTAGGATTTCTAATCATACTATTTGTGAACTAATTGGAATCACTGAAAAAGATAGGGGTTGCTATTTTAGAGGTAAATGGGATGTTAATATAATAGGAGCAACTTACACCGAAGCTGTCAAAACCATTTTTGCAAACTCGGACCTCGGAATAATACCCAAGAGTTGCGAACACTTACTACCTTTTAACTCTAAGATTCTTCATCATATCATAACAAGCATACTATTCCCTAAGCAATATCATCTTGATGAAATGAGTCTAATAGAGATAAGCACCATGTATTGGATTATGACCGGTCAACATAACTGTTTTGGATACTCAATACGGCAACACATGTAGGATATTACAGCTAAAGATACTATGTTGCCATATGGGGGGTTAATCACTAGATTTCTTCATGCCTATGACATTTGCATCCCACCCGATGAAGAAACAATTCAAAGTGATAGATATAACATCATCAATAAAAATCTACTAAAGAGACTTAGGTGCACATTTAACAATGGAATATGGGTAAGGCAACCTAGGAGAACTGATACTATTCCCCCACTAGTAGAACAACCAGAAACACCAATTTTTAGGGGAAATGAATCTCCTCCTCCTAGTCCCTTTGGTGCAGCACCTTCAGCTCCTGTTTCATCCTCTGAAGGACTCATTATAGCAGAACTGTCTCAGATCAAATTCCAATAAGACCAACTCAAATCGCAGTAAGAACAAATTCAACTCCAGCAAATTGAAATTTTGAAGGAACTACGACAACTAAATCAAAAAATATATGTTATGTATCAGCACTATGCATTACCTCCTAAGGATTGATGTATCTTTTTATTCTGTTCTGTTTACTCTTAATATCAAGTTCGAAGCTGGTCATCTTTTGAACGAAAACTGAACCTTCTTTTTACATGTAATTTTAAAATTCTGGATATATGCTTTTGGATGAATGCTGATTTTTCCTTTAAGATGAACTCTGCGTAAATATTTTAGCGTACTTAATTTTGGATGATGAATTTTTGTATGATCAATGCTGAATTCCTGATATTATAATCACAAGTTATATGCTTCAAGTCTCATTCCCTTTTTTGTTGATGACAAAGGGGGAGAAGTGATGACTAAATGATGACTTATACCATTTCGATAGCATGACTTAATGAAAATGTCTTATGCGTATCGTTAACATGACTTATATGAATTACAAAAGCTTGTGTGATATGAATGTCTTATATGCCTTGCAAAATCTTTGAGAATATCGCAAGATTGATTGATCATATTGAAAGCATGCCTTACACTTATATCATGAAATTCATGTTGAAAATCTTTATCTCCTATCGTAGTAAAAATTGTCTCTTATTATTCAACTTGAAAATGATTTTCATCGAAGTTTCGTACTTACTGTTGCTTAATGAGAATAACGATAAGTTCTACGGTTAGAACTTATCGATTTATGCTTGAATTCAATGGGATGGAATTCAAGTGTTTTTATCTTCTCATAATATGGCATATAGATAGGGGGAGTTATGTTTAACTCCGTCATCAATTGATTGTCATCATCAAAAAGGGGGAGATTGTTGAATCTCGGATTTTGATGATAAAATCAATTGATGGGTTAATTGATCTAATCCATATTATTGAGTTAAGTGTGCAGGATTAACTACGATAACCAGAAAACACAAAGCAAGAATACTGGAGTCAAGTTCGATGGACGTTTAAGAGTCCGAAGAATCGTCGGAGATGTTGCCGGAACCAACCGAGAAGAAATCGGGAATCTATTGGAATTTTCGGAAGTTCGCCGAAGAGATCGTCGGAGGTTCACGGAGATCACCGAGAAGGCTCGGCTACTCGTTAAAGTCATCACAAGATCGGGAGCTTGCAGGGAGTCCGTCGGAGGAAGTTTGTCGGAAAGCTCGCCGGAACAAGACTTGATGTTCGCGATTGAAAACTTGCTTAGGATGTTTTTTTTGTTATGTAGTTCACTTGTAATTAGGATTAGGATTAAGAGATAATCCTATATCCTGGTTAGGGGCCAACTGGGCCCAAAATTAGTTTTGGTTTGGGCTAAATTTAAGCCCAACCAGTGAACCTAGAGAGCTAGGCTGTGGCACCGCCTGGTTGGGCGGTGGCACCTCTTGGCTGGGCGGTGACACCGCCAGTCCACTGTCAGTGTCTGACAGTGACAGGCGATGGCACCGCCACTGACAGGCGGTGGCACCGCCACTGACAAGCGGTGGCATCGCCAGCATCGGGAATCAAAGAGGATTCAAATTTTGGAGCCCAAATTTGAATCCTCTTGAGGCCTATAAATACCCCTCAAATCTCAGCTGAGATTACAACTTTTTGAGAAGCAATTGATTGAGAGAAAGGTCTTAGAAAAGTCCTAGCTAGTCTTGTTTTCAATTTACTAGTGTTCACCTCCTTCTTTCTTGCTGAAAATCTGTAAGAGAGTGAACCGTTTGTAAAGAAAGTTGTAAGAGGGGTATTTACCCTTCCCTTTCAAGAGATTTGCTAGTGGAAGGTGGGAGCCTCATCGAAGAGGGGCCTCGCAAGTGGATGTAGGTCATTTGACCGAACCACTTTAAAATCAGCGTAATCTCTGGTTGCATTTCATTACTGCTATTTACATTACTGCAAACCTTCTTACTTGCTTTATTTCCTCATTACCTTGGCTGCACAACTTTGCGAATATGCTTTCAAGTTAAGCACTTCCGAGTTCGATTTTTATCGTACGAAAGATTTATCAAAACCGACGTTTTAATCCACTGCACTAATTCACCCCCCCCCCCCCCCCCCCCCCTCTTAGTGTCGCTCCGATCCTAACAAGCTACTCATATGGGGATACTAGGGATATAATGCATGTGCTCATTGGAGAATAAGTTCACTGATTGATTCGCTCATTGAATGCTGGATGGTTGATGATGCCTTATTATCATACAGTGAATCCGTAGTCCTAGTGGTGGATTTGGTCCTTAGACTTGAGACACAAAGGATGTCCTATATGAGTACTCCACTCTTTGATACCAGACTTATAAGTCTAGAGATATCAAATCTAGCACAACTAGTCATCGGGAGTGGTAGCCAACCTTACGAGAGCTATTGAGTGTCGATTGAGGATCATCTACTTTCAGTGTCATGAGAGAAATATCCCATGTGATTTTGCTCAAACAAATCTCTAATTAGGATCATTCGGATTGAAAGAGAAAGAGTTCTCTGAGAGAATCCGATTAGAGCGAGACTCGAGTAGAAACTGTATGGATCTGACAGGACCATGTTCGGTATACGGTCTTTGGGAACTACGATGTAGTGGCCTAGTACGTCCACAGTCGATGAGTCGAGTGAATTATTATGGAGATAATAATTCACTGAGCTAGAAGGAGTTCTTACAGGTATGACTCACGGTCGGCTCAATATTAGGCCTAGAGGGTCATACACATATGGTAGGCATTGCGACAAGTAGAGGTTCGGATATGATATATCCTTCGGAGCCCCTATCTTATTGGATATCCAATTAGCCCTTGAATTATTGAATCCTATAGATGAGATCCAATAAGAGCCAATGAGAGATTATTAGATAGAGATCCACTAATCTAAGAGGCTTGGGTAGTTGGTTGTGTTGAATCTCGGATTTTGATGATGAAGTCAATTGTCATTTGTTGTCTAATCAATGTGTTGAGATAAGTGTGCAGGATTAACTACGATGAAAGTTAGACAAGCAGCAGGAGTTGCGCCGGAGTCAAGTTCATGATCACATTGGGAGTTCGAGAGTTCGACGGAAGTTCGGACGGTCGTCGGAGGTTCTGCGAGAACAGATCCGAGAAGTCCAGAAGCTTGCCAAGCGAAGCTCGTCGGAACTTGCCAAGTGGATCGTCGCAAAGTCCAGGAGTTTGCCGGAAGTCCGCAGGAGCATCACCGAGGGTTCATCGGATGATCGACGGAAGTTCGCCGGAAACTTGCCGGAAGAAGCGATTGACGCACCGAAGCAAAGCTGCAGAAGTTGTCTTAGATTTAATCGTAGTTAGCACGTTGATTAAGTTGGAAAATGGGAGGTGATCCCATTGGCTTAATCTTGGGGCAATTGGGCCCCTGAAAGACTGAAATTGGGCCGAATGGAATGAACCATTCGGACCCTGATTGCACCAGGAGGTGCAACCGCCCAGGCCAGGAGGTGGCACCGCCTGGGCTAAGCCTCCCAGCGAGACTGGGCGGTGCAACCTCCCCAGCCGGGAGGTGGCACCGCCTGAGCTCAGTCTTCGAGCAAGACTGGGCGGTGCAACCTCCCTAATAGAGAGGTGGCACCGCCTGAGCTCGGTCTTCGAGCTCTGGCAGAGAGGTGCAACCGCCTCAGTCAAGAGGTGGCACCGCCTGAGCTCGGTCTTCGAGCTCTGCCAGGCGGTGCAACCTCTCCAGTCAAGTGGTGCAACCGCCTGATCCCAGAATTCCGGGATTTGATCGTTTTGAGCTCCAAATTTGAATTGGGTTGGGGCCTATAAATACCCCACCCATTCAGCACTGAAAAGATACAGACCTACACCGAAATCTTGATCTTTTCTGTGATTCTAAGAGCTCAAAAGTGTTGTAAAGCCTTTAAGTCTCCTCCTTCTGTTCTTCAAGTTTTAAGTTGTAAAGTGAGGAGAGAAAGGTCTGTAAAGGTTGTCTCCTGAGCCTGTCAAAAGGAGAGAAACTGTAAAAGGGCAGTTGGCCTTCGCCTATTGAAGGAAGGCCCCTAGTTGACGTCGGTGACCTCGTCGGTGGAGGAAGCCAAAAGTGGAGTAGGTCAAGACTGACCGAACCACTCTAAATCTCTGGTTTGCGTTTATTTTGAGCACTTTATCATTACTGCAAACCTCCTTCATAACTACTGCTCTCTGCGCTTTTACGAACAAGTTCTAAGTGCTGTTCTTTCCGAATCTGTATTCAGACGTAAATCGGTGTTTTCGTACGATATTTACATTGCAGTTTACGTTTACGTTTTAATTCTGCAAAACTGTCTTCTACGCCTTCACGAACAAGCTTTTAAGTGCTGATCTGTCCGAATCTGTTTTCAGACGTATACTAGTGTTTTCGTACGATATTTACATTGCAGTTTACGTTTACGCCTTGATTCTGCAAAACTGTCTTCTGCGCTTTTACGAACGAGTTTCTAAAGTTCAGCTCCCTTTAAAACTGCGTTTAGACGTAAATCTGTGTTTAGACGTAAAATTGTGTTTAGACGTAAAACTGCTCAAACTGTGCTTAGACGTTTTTAGACGTAAACTGAGTTTAGACGTAAATCTGCGTTTAGACGTAAAACTGCGTTTAGGCGTAAATCTGCGTTTAGACGTAAATCTGCGTTTAGACGCAAACTGCGCTTAGACGCAAACTGCGCTTAAACGCAAACTGTGTTTAGACGCAAACTGCGCTTAGACGCAATCTGCGCTTAGACGCAAACTGCACTTAGATACAAACTGAGAATTAGCTTTTGCATCATAATAGTTTTTATTGAACGAACGCGGCTTTTGGTTTTAAATCGCTGTAAGTTTTCCGCTGCACTAATTCACCCCCCCCCCCCTCTTAGTGCTCTCGATCCTAACAATTGGTATCAGAGCCCGGTTAACTCTCAAAAGGATTAAAACCCAAGAGAGATGGCTTACGCCGGAAACCAAGAGGGCCATTCTATTACACGTCCACCCATGTTTAATGGGACGGACTACACCTATTGGAAGACCCGAATGAGAATCTTTCTTATTTCTATGGACATTGATCTTTGGAATCTTGTCGAGAATGGTTTTTCGAAGTCTTCTCTTCCAATGATCGATTGGAATGATTTGGAGAAGAAGGCTTTCGCTCTTAATGCAAAGGCTATGAATGCCTTATTTTGTGCACTTGATAAAAACGAGTTTAACCGTGTTTCAACTTGTGAAACTACATTTGATATTTGGCACACACTCGAAGTGACCCATGAGGGCACAAGTAGAGTAAAAGAGTCAAAAATCAATTTGCTGTTACATTCTTTCGAACTTTTTCGTATGAAACCGAGTGAAACCATTGGCGACATGTTTACCCGTTTCACGGATGTCGTCAACGGTCTAAAAGGACTCGGAAAGAGCTTTTCGGATTTTGAGCTTGTTAATAAGATACTAAGATCCCTTCCTAAGAGTTGGGATCCTAAAGTCACTGCTATTCAAGAGGCAAAAGATCTGCGAAATTTCCCTCTTGAAGAACTAATCGGGTCATTAATGACCTACGAAATGACTTGTAAAGCTCATGAAGAGCAAGAAGACATCCTTCCAAAGAACAGGAAGGATATGGCACTCAAAACTTCTGAATGCCACTTGAGAGAAAACTCAAGTGATGAGGACTGTGATGATGACTTGGCACTTCTAACAAGAAAGTTTAAAAAGTTCTTTAAGAAAAACAAGTTTAAGAATGATGCAAAAAATAAACTTGAACCCAAGAAGGACCAAGTAATCTGCTATGAATGCAAAAAGCCGGGACATTACAAGAGTGATTGTCCCCAAGTCAAGAAAAGAACAATAAAGAAGAAGGCGCTCCAAGCAACATGGGTTGATTCGAGCGCATCCGAAGAAGAGGAGTCCAACACCGAGCAAGTTGCTCATTACGCCTTAATGGCCATCGAAGATGAGGTAACAAATTCAATAGATGCAGATTTATCATTCGATGAATTATTAAATGCTTTCCATGAATTGTTTGATGAGTGTAAGACTATCAGTAGTAAATACAAATTGCTAAAAAAGGAGCATGATAGTCTTATTTGTAAGTTCGATAAGTTAAATGTTGAACATCATGATAGTTTAAACCCATGCATAAAATGCCATGATCTAAAAACTCTCCAAAAAGAAAACTTGCTACTTAAGGACACCTTGAAGAAATTCGAGGTTGGTAGCAAGTCATTGAACATGATCCTTACAAACAAGGGTCACGTTCCCAAAAGAAGTGGAATTGGATTCGTGAGAAGTCCTCACCAAAATCCAACCACATTCATAAAAGGCCCCATCTTACATGTTCAACACCAAACCAAGTGCAACTTTTGTTGCAAATCTGGACACAAGACACATTGTTGTCCATTCAAGAAAATAAGTCCAAACAAATTGATTTGGGTTCCTAAAGGAACCATGATAAACTCTATGCAACATGATAGAAAATGTAGATCTATTTATGAGGCACCCAAAAGCAAATGGGTACTTAAACATCATCCCTTCCTATAAAAACATTGAAATTTTAGGCCGGAGCAAGAAATAATATTCTGCTCCTTGACTCTCGATAGTCATAAACCAAGAGTCAAAAAGGAACTCGCAACGCTTAAGTAACAAGTGGAAGTTATGAAATCACAAATATGATTTGGATACAACCTTATGATTATTCACATATCCCCTTGATCTTCCAACCCGTCAACACTATCATCTACGAATTAATTCTTGTATCATGAAGAAACTAAATATGTCATGATCTTAAAAGGGGTACCAAACAAACTATCAACATACGTACGACATATGCACGTTAAAAGATCTATCTTAATAAACATTAATTACTCTGAAAAACTCTCCTAAAGACAAAGGCTCCCTGATCAAATCACATTAGGTGCCCACTGGCTGCAGGCGGTGGCACCTCTCCAGCTGGCGGTGGCACCTCCAGCTGTCACGGGTTGCCAGAGGTTGCACCGCTCCAGCCAGAGGTGCAACCGCCCGCAACTCTGCCTTTTTAAACCCACGCTAGGGCCGGCGGTGAAACCGACCCCAACTCACTCCAATTTCCTCCTCTACTCTTCCGAGTCTCCTCCATTCTCATTTCACTCCTCTAAGCCTTCCAAATACCTTCCATTTCGGAGCAAAACATCAAGAATCCTCCCTTCTCTTGAAGATTTCACAAAGGTACTCTCTAAGAAGCCCTTAAATTCTGTTTCGTTCTTCATTTACTCTTGCTCATCATCATCCCTCTAAACAGCAGTAGTTATGGGATCTAGAAGATCCTCAAGGGACAAGGGAAAGAGGAGATTAGTAGAAGAGTTTGATTTCACTCTTTTCGATTCAAAATACCATGCTGAAAAATTTCCCTCTTTTGAACTTAGATGTATCAGCAAGGGAAAATACGTAGATCTAAATGAACTAAGAGACTTAGAGACTATCCAATGGTTTGCAAACCTAGATCTACTTCCAATCTTGCAGATTAACGAACCCATCTATCCTAGGCTAGTTAGATTATTTTACAATAACATACAAATAGATGATGAAGAAAGGATGTCCACCTATCTTTTAGGACAACACATCTCAATCACTGATAGGTTCATTTGTGATATGATAGGTATTCCCATAAAAAGCATAGGACTTTACTTTAGAGGATCATGGGATGATGAAAGTATTGGAACATCCTATGTTGAAGCCTTAGGAACAATCTTTGCCAATCCTAACATAGCATTAGTTCCTAAAAGTTGTGAACATCTATTGCCTTTAAACACTAAGATACTTCATCATATCATGACTAGTATAATTCTTCCTAAACAATACCATCATGATGAAATAAGTCAATTAGAATTAGGAACTATGTACTCAATCATGAAGGGACATGACATCTGTCTTGGTTATCTTATTCAACAAAACATGTTAGAATTATCTAAGAAAGATATGATGCTCCCATATGGTGGTATAATCACTAGAATAATGAAAGCTTACGACATTCTAATACCACCAGAAGAAGAAGTAATGAAAGTAGATCGATTCAGCATAATAAACAAAAATCTACTTCACCGACTAAGATGTTACTATAGAAACGGTAACTGGGTTAGAATCCCTAGAAGGACTGATCACCCTCAACCTGAACTAGAACCGGAAACACCAGTATTTAGGGGTACCCAATCTCCTCCGACCCTTCCCTTTGAGGAAACACATCCAGTTGAGCAAACTCATACATCCATCGAAGAAATTGGGATTCGAATGGATCAATTCGAACAGAGACAAGAACGGATTGAACAACGACAAGATCAAATCCTATCTGAGCTGCAGCAAATTCATAGTCAATTTGACTCCTTGTTTAGACACTTTAATTTTCCACCTCATCAATGAACTTGTTGAACACCTGTTGTTGTTGTAAACTTCTTATGTTACTTCTGATGTAAACATCTATCGTGGTAAACATATATCATGCTCCTTGTGGTAAAAGTTATCTCAGATTTTTATGATATCTGTTTGGTATGTGATGTGTCCAAATTAAGAATGTTGTGCTTTGAAACTAAAAAGTTTTGAAAACCTTGTGCTTTGATTTCATTCGAAGAGAATTAGGAATGTTGATGTGTCCGAATACTTTAACTAGTTAATATTATTTTTCGGACTTTATTGAATGATCAAATCACTTGATTGCCATGTTTCTATGTGAAAAAATGCAACAAAATCTTGTCCGAATGTATCTTATTTATTCGAATGCTATAAAACAGATTTTCATGAATAAACTTGATGAAGTATGTATTCCATTCTACAAAATCTTTACGGGGAAGAAGTATTTAAAGCAATCTCTTAAAATTCCTCTATAAGCTTGCTAATATTATTTTCCTGGTATCATAATTGCTATACTTTTTGTTGATGACAAAGGGGGAGAAATATATGAATTTGAATTGATAAACATTGAATTGATAAACTGGTATGATTATGCCATCCTTGATAAACACTGAATTGATAAACTGGTATGATTATGCCATCCTTGCATCACCAAGAAATATGTGAACATGTGCTAAAGTTTGCATTATGCCCTAAATTGATATCCTATCATGTGAAGAAAATGCAAAACTTGCTAGAACATTTCAGATATGTGCATCATGTAATAGTGTTTCACAGCTTTATATGATAATGTTCAAACTACATGATGAATAGTTACAAACACAATCATACAAACTTGTTGATGTATGTCAAGCCTTGACATCATCTTTGAAGAGATACATCATGATGAGTATCATGATGGGAGTATTGATAAGTTTAACTGATCTAACTTATCAATACGTCACTTGAATTCTTAGGTCTTGAATTCAAGGTTGACTTATCTCAACTATGGCATATAGACAGGGGGAGTTAAGGATAACTCAATTATCAATTGATTGTCATCATCAAAAAGGGGGAGATTGTTGAATCTCGGATTTTGATGATGAAGTCAATTGTCATTTGTTGTCTAATCTATGTGTTGAGATAAGTGTGCAGGATTAACTACGATGAAAGTTAGACAAGCAGCAGGAGTTGCGTCGGAGTCAAGTTCATGATCACATTGGGAGTTCGAGAGTTCGACGGAAGTTCGGACGGTCGTCGGAGGTTCTGCGAGAACAGATCCGAGAAGTCCAGAAGCTTGCCAAGCGAAGCTCGTCGGAACTTGCCAAGTGGATCGTCGCAAAGTCTAGGAGTTTGCCGGAAGTCCGCAGGAGCATCACCGAGGGTTTATCGGATGATCGACGGAAGTTCGCCGGAAACATGCCGGAAGAAGCGATTGACGCACCGAAGCAAAGCTGCAGAAGTTGTCTTAGATTTAATCGTAGTTAGCACGTTGATTAAGTTGGAAAATGGGAGGTGATCCCATTGGCTTAATCTTGGGGCAATTGGGCCCCTGAAAGACTGAAATTGGGCCGAATGGAATGAACCATTCGGACCCTGATTGCACCAGGAGGTGCAACCGCCCAGGCCAGGAGGTGGCACCGCCTGGGCTAAGCCTCCCAGCGAGACTGGGCGGTGCAACCTCCCCAGCCGGGAGGTGGCACCGCCTGAGCTCAGTCTTCGAGTAAGACTGTCAGGGAGGTGGCACCGCCTGAGCTCGGTCTTCGAGCTCTGCCAGGCGGTGCAACCTCTCCAGTCAAGAGGTGCAACCGCCTGATCCCAGAATTCCGGGATTTGATCGTTTTGAGCTCCAAATTTGAATTGGGTTGGGGCCTATAAATACCCCACCCATTCAGCACTGAAAAGATACAGACCTACACCGAAATCTTGATCTTTTCTGTGATTCTAAGAGCTCAAAAGTGTTGTAAAGCCTTTAAGTCTCCTCCTTCTGTTCTTCAAGTTTTAAGTTGTAAAGTGAGGAGAGAAAGGTCTGTAAAGGTTGTCTCCTGAGCCTGTCAAAAGGAGAGAAACTGTAAAAGGGCAGTTGGCCTTCGCCTATTGAAGGAAGGCCCCTAGTTGACGTCGGTGACCTCGTCGGTGGAGGAAGCCAAAAGTGGAGTAGGTCAAGACTGACCGAACCACTCTAAATCTCTGGTTTGCGTTTATTTTGAGCACTTTATCATTACTGCAAACCTCCTTCATAACTACTGCTCTCTGCGCTTTTACGAACAAGTTCTAAGTGCTGTTCTTTCCGAATCTGCATTCAGACGTAAATCGGTGTTTTCGTACGATATTTACATTACAGTTTACGTTTACGTTTTAATTCTGCAAAACTGTCTTCTACGCCTTCACGAACAAGCTTTTAAGTGCTGATCTGTCCGAATCTGTTTTCAAACGTATACTAGTGTTTTCGTACGATATTTACATTGCAGTTTACGTTTACGCCTTGATTCTGCAAAACTGTCTTCTGCGCTTTTACGAACGAGTTTCTAAAGTTCAGCTCCCTTTAAAACTGCGTTTAGACGTAAATCTGCGTTTAGACGTAAAATTGTGTTTAGACGTAAAACTGCTCAAACTGTGCTTAGACGTTTTTAGACGTAAACTGAGTTTAGACGTAAATCTGCGTTTAGACGTAAAACTGCGTTTAGACGTAAATCTACGTTTAGACGTAAAACTGCGTTTAGACGTAAATCTGCGTTTAGACGCAAACTGCGCTTAGACGCAAACTGCGCTTAAACGCAAACTGTGTTTAGACGCAAACTGCGCTTAGACGCAATCTGCGCTTAGACGCAAACTGCGCTTAGATACAAACTGAGAATTAGCTTTTGCATCATAATAGTTTTTATTGAACGAACGCGGCTTTTGGTTTTAAATCGCTATAAGTTTTCCGCTGCACTAATTCACCCCCCCCCCCCCCCCCCCTCTTAGTGCTCTCGATCCTAACAGGTTGGAGATCCAATACTCAATAAGGCAGGATCCATTAGGGTTAAGTTAATAATGGGCCTCTATAAATAGGAGGAAAGGTTTATATGCTAGAGCTTCTCTTAGTTGTCGTCTCTTATTCTCCTCTCCACTTCTCCTCCTCAGATAGTAAGCTAAGAGATTTGAGGAGCATCATCGTAGCCCTTGTTGGGAAAATCTTTGGGGGCGACATCACATGCGCAGCAGAAGAACAAGAAAACAAAATCTCCAATTCCCAAAGAAATGTTCGTCGTCGTACGAAGATTGGTGCGCAAAATCCGTGAAACTGAAAACTGCGTATAGAATAGATTGTGTAACCTAGGGAGATCGTATATCCCTATTTCCTTGTAGATCCTTAGGAGAGAGTGAAGGAGGTCAAGCGTCCTCCTCTCTAGTGGTGATCCACACAGCAGGTCTCTGACGACGCTCCTCAAAACTCCAGACCTACTCTGAGGTGGAGAGGGGAAGGAGAATAGGAGAGGCAAGCAAAGGCTCTAGTCTATGAGGCTCTGAATCCCTCCTATTTATAGAGGTCCCCTGTCAAACCCTAATGGATCCTCCCCTAGTGGGTATTGGATCTGCATCCAATAACCCAAGCCTTTTAGATTAGTGGATCTCTATCCAATAATCTCTCATGGGCTCTTATTGGATCTCGTCCATGGGATCCAATAATTCAGGGGCTCATTGGGTATCCAATAAGACAAGGGCTCCGTCGGATATCTCATACCCAAACCTCTACTCATCGCAATGCCTACCATATGTGTGTGACCCTCTAGGCCCAATATCGAGCTGGCCGTGAGTCATACCTGTCAGAACTCCTTCTAACTCAGTGAATTATTATCTTTGTAATAATTCACTCGACTCATCGACTACGGACGTACTAGGCCACTACATCGTAGTCCCCAGACGATACAGGGGAATCCAATCCTTTGGACATGTCTGTCCTCAGTTACCGTGTACCTATAGTCCCTCATCCATCTAATATCCTAGAGACCGTATATCGAGCATAGTGCTATCAGACCCATATGGTTTCTACTCGAGTCTCGCTCTAATCGGATTCTCCCGGAGAACTCTTTCTTTCTCAACCCGAGTGACCCTGGCTAGGGATTTGTCTGAGCAAGAACACATGGGATATTCCTCTCATGACGCCGAGAGTGGATGATCCTCTATCGACACTCAATAGCCCTCGTAAGGTCGACTACCACTCCCAATGACCAACTGTACTAGATCTGGGATAGCCAAACCTATAAGTCTGGTATCAAAGAGTGGAGCACTCATACAAGACATCCTTGGTGTCTCAAGTCTAAGGACCAAATATATCACTAGGACTACGAAATCGCTGTCTGACAACAAGGCATCATCAACCATCCAACATTCCGTAAGCGGATCAATCAGTGAACTCATTCTCCAATGAGCACCTGTATTGTATCCCTAGTGTCCCTACACGAGCAGCTATGAGACCAACTGCTCCATCATATGGATGGGTATACAGCACACCAGTCTGTCCGATTATCACGATGTCCCTCTCGAGTAACCTATGACCGGAATTATTTAGGATATGTGTTTAAAGGTGAATCGATCTCATTTTCGTGATCTCATCACGATCCGATTCCCATTGGATAAATCCAAGGACATCACAATATATATATATATGCACATAAGCAATAGTCATAAAGTGATATATGCCAAATTATAATAAGCAAAAGGATTCTGTATTAAGTCACACGTGTCATCACTTACGTGATTGGCTTGTTGGGCACCTATGACTAGCAATCTCTCACTTGACCTAAAGCCAATCACCTATGTGTCTGATCCCCATCAGACCCTTGTGACGCTCAAAGATAAAATCAGACAACGGTTTTGTCAGTGGATCTGCAATGTTATCTTCGGATGGAACTCTTTCCATTGCTACATCTCCTCCGGTTACGATGTCTCTGATAAGGTGGAACCTCCTCAGAACATGCTTAGATTTCTGATGAGACCTAGGTTCCTTCGCTTGAGCAATCGCCCCAGTATTGTCACAATATAAGGAGATCGACTCCTCGCTACCCGACACGACTCCCAAATCTGTGATGAACTTCTTCAACCAGACTCCCTCCTTTGCTGCATCTGATACAGCAATGTACTCCATCTCTATGGTCGAACCAGCAATAGTATCTTGCTTAGAACTCTTCCAGCACGCTGCTCCTCCATTCAAGGTGTACACATACCCCGAATTTGACTTGCTATCATCGACATCAGACTGAAAACTTGAGTCTGTGTAGCCTTCAACCTTAAGGCTACTACCTCCATATACTAGTAAAAGATACTTAGTCCTTCTCAAGTACTTAAGGATACACTTTACTGCTTTCCAGTGCTCCAAGCCTGGATCCGCCTGATACCTGCTCGTGACACTCAGAGCAAGCACTATATCAGGCCTAGTACATAGCATGACATACATGATAGACCCTATTGTTGAGGCATAAGGTATAATATATATGTTCGCCCTTTCTTCTAGAGTCTTTGGGGACATACTCGTAGAAAGCGATATCCCATGTCTCATCGGTATGAGACCTCTCTGGGAATTTTTCATGCCAAACCTTTTGACAATGGTTTCTATGTACTTGGACTGGGACAAGTCAAGCATCCTCTTGGATCTATCTCTATAGATTCGAATCTCCAAGATATAGGATGCTTCCCCTAAGTCCTTCATGGAGAAGTGTCTAGATAACCAAGTCTTTACTGTGGATAGCATTCCTACGTCATTCCCAATGATCAGGATGTCATCCACATATAACACCAAAAAGGTGATAGCGCTCCCACTTACCTTCCTGTACACACAAGACTCATCTTCGTTCTTAACGAAGTCATAAGATCTTATTGCCTTATCAAATCTTATGTTCCAACTTCGAGAAGCTTGCTTTAGTCCATAAATGGATCTAAACAACCTACACACCTTATCTGAGTAGTTCTTGGACACGAATCCCTCAGGTTACATCATATACACCTCCTCCTCGAGGTTCCCATTGAGGAATGTGATTTTCACATCCATCTTCAAGATCTCATAATCATAGTATGCTGCAATAGCCAATAGAATTCTGATGGATTTCAGCATTGCTACGGGTGAGAAGGTTTCGTCATAGTCAACACCTTGCCTTTGACGATACCCCTTAGCCACTAGCTTTGCTTTATAGATCTCTACCTTTCCATCTACTCCGATCTTTTTCTTAAAGACCCACTTGCAATAGATAGGTACAATACCTTTGGACGCATCAACTAGGTTCCAAACCTTGTTGGAGTACATAGAATCCATCTCAGAATTCATAGCTTCTTGCTATTTCCCGGAGTCTATACTCATAATAGCCTCCTCGTAGGTCTGAGAATCAATATCCTCAACATCCTATCCTCTAATATGTCCCACATATCTCTCAGGAGGATGGGATACTCTATCAGACCTACGAAAAGTTGAAATTTGTGTATTAGGTACCTGAACAGACTCGGGCTGTAGAGTGGTGCTTGAGCTTGGTTCTCCAACCTCGCTCAACTCTATCATTCTCCCACTATCTCCGCCAAGAATGTATTCCTTCTCAAGGAACACTGCTCTCTTAGCTACAACCCTTTTGGTCCTCGAGATGATAGAAATAATACCCACAAGTTTCCTTGGGGTATCCCACAAATTTGCATCACTCTATCCTTGATTCTAACTTATCGGGGTTATGTCTTTTAACATGGGCAGGGCAGTCCCAAATCTTAACAACCTTAAGATCAGGCTTCTTCCCTTTCCATATCTCATATGGTGTAGACACTACCGACTTAGTTGGAACTCTGTTCAGAAGGTAAGTTGCGGTTTCTAGGGCATATCCCCAGAATGAGATGGGTAGGTCAGTGAAACTCATCATGGACCGTACCATTTCTAATAGCGTACGATTCCTCCTTCCAGAGACACCATTGAGTTGAGGTGTATAAGGAGGTGTCCATTGGGATAATATCCCATGGTCCTTGAGGAACTGAGTAATCTCTGTACTTAAGTACTCACCTCCTCGATCTGATCGAAGAGTTTTGATACTCTTTCCAGTCTGGTTCTCCACCTCATTCTTATACTCTCTGAATTTCTCAAAGGCCTCAGACTTGGACTTCATTAAGTACACATATCCATACCTTAAGAAATCATCAGTAAAGGTAATGAAGTAGGAGTAACCACCAATGGCATGAGTTGACATGGGTCCACATACATCACTATGTATGAGTTCCAACAGCTCAATGGCTCTCTCTCTAGTTCCACTAAACGGAGAGTTGGTCAGTTTTTCATGAAAGCAAGGCTCGCAAGTTGTATATGACTCATAGTCGAATGGATCTAGATATCCATCATTTAGCAACTTTTGAATCATTCACTCATGGATGTGACCTAGCCTACAATGCCATATGTATGCACTATTCACCTCATCTCGTTTCCTCTTAGACACACTTACATTCATGATATGTGGAGTAGTGTCTAGCATAAACAAACCTTTATGCAATATTCCTCTTGCCAATCTCCTCTCGGCTTTGCTAGAATTTACAATAAATTGTAGATGTGATAAGCAATACTGGTATCCAATACCAATGCACTATCACAAAAATCTGACAATTGGAGATTGATCATGAATGTACCTGAAGCTTCTCCAAGCTTCTATTTCTCCCTCTCTATAAGGTACTCTTTGTAGTTCCTCTTCCAGTGCCCATCTTTACCACAGTGGAAGCACTGGCCTTTGTCCTTTGCTGGGTCTTTCTTACCAACCTTTGTTTTACCTACCTAGTCTACCCTTGCCCTTTTCCTTCTTAAGGGACCTTTCTGTTTTCCATTTCTTTCTGATCTCACCAGTGTAGAGAACTGGCTTCTCTTTCTTTACAGTACTCTCTACCTCCCTCAACGTATTGAGGAGCTCTGGGAGAGTTACCTCAAGCTTGTTCATATTAAAATTCATTATGAAATGTGAAAAGGAATCTAGTAGGGACTGAAGCATAATGTCCACACACAAGTTATCCTCTAGGACCATTCCTAGACCTGTGAGTTTCTCTATCCACTCAATCATCTTTAGGACATGGTTCTGAACCGGTGTCCCCTCAATCATCCTAGCGCGGAAGAGGCTCTTGGATATCTCATATCATTGAGTCCTTCCCTGTTCCTCAAACAATTTGCAGACATGTAGGAGAATGGATCTGGCATCCATCTTTTCATGTTGTCTCTGTAACTCAAGAGTCATAGAGCCCAACATATAGCACTGAGCAAGAGTGGAGTCATTAATATACTTCACGTAGCGAGCAATCTCATCCTCGCTTGCCCCTTCTTCGGGCGTAGGTATCACTGTATCAAGGACGTACACGATTTTCTTCGCCGTGAGAACAATTCTTAAGTTATGGAGCCAATCCGTATAATTTGAACCAGTGAGGTGGTTGACATCAAGTATGCCACGTAAGGGATTTGAAAGCGACATTTTCTAAAAATAAAGATGCAGCAGAAATGAATAACATGCAGATTTTGCAAGAAATAAACTATCAAGATATGGACGTCTATCTTAATATGCTCCCACTATTTTACTAATGAGTCACGCGACACTCTCAGCACGTGAAACAAAAGTCTCCGACAGACTTCTAGTGGGGATCAGGATCCAATCAGCGTCTTAGTGTAACCTCGAGGGACTCGACCAATCACACTAAGCCTAAAAGGTAGGCAACTCTTGCCGATCACAACTCCTTGTGATTCCCGTCCTGTTCGACCTCCGAATCACCATGGTCTCGAGGGACTCGACTAACCATGATGCTCGGTTAAGTCAACACCTTCGTTACAAGATGAGTCTGATTTGATTGTATACCCTCGAGGGACTTGACCAAGCATACCATGTCCTCAGGTCACCAATGACATCTCTATGTCGTAAGAAAGATAGCGAATCGCGATATAGGTGAGTCTCAAGGGACTCGACCAACTCAACCTACACCGGGAATCGGTTCCTACTTATAACGATGGAAGGCCACGTGGGTCAATCTAATTGTCTCACGTTTACCGACTTAATATTATCGAGAGAGATGTTTCTATGATTTAGTCTCCTAATATGACATGTCACACATATACATATTTAATATATATCTACATCGCAAGCAAATATATATACATATCTAGTATGTGTATAAGCAATCACACCAGATGATCATGGACCACAACCTAATGTGATTAGGCCCGAGCCAGTAGGCCTAATCACTCACATCAAGATCTATATGTGCAATGGTGCATCTCCATTCCCTGTGATCGTCCATCTCGTCCTCGTCGGTTCCGTCGACATCTCGATGTATCTTCATGCATCGCGATCGTCCGTCTCATGGGTCCCGCTATCACATCCACGCTCCCACTGCGCCTCCTCATGTGATTACAACTTAATCATAGGCACGCAGGCCCGACAATAAATGGAAAATATAATGGAGGCTCACAGACCCCAATAATAATAATCACAAGTACACATATCACACGGTCCATGATCATCCGTCCACACATCATACATCACATGTATAAATAATCATCATCATATAGGACTACTAGATAATGATAAAAATAATAATCAACTAAATCTTTTAATTAATTAGTATTTTATGAAATCAGGGATATATAGGGAATTTTTGAATTCATAGGAGTATTTTCATAATTTGGACAAAAGACATAAATTGAAATTTCTCAAATTCATAAGGGCAAAACTACCTTTTTGCACAAAAAACCCTAAGCCCCTCTCCCTCTTCGTTGCTGCTGCTACCGCCGCCACCACCCTACCGGCAGCAGTCTATACGGCGGAGGGCGGGGCGCTGCCCTCACCTGCGGGCGACACGCCCGCTGGCGGCATTGCCCCTGTAGGTGGGCGCCCCCGCGGGCGATTCAGCCCGCGGGGCAGCACCCGCAGGCGGTGCTACCCCTGCGGGCGCAGCCGCCTCCGCGAGCAGTTTTGCCCGCGGGGCAATGCTCGCAGTCGGTGCTATCCCCCCGGGAAACCGTCCCTGCGGGGGGGTTTCGCCCGCGGGAGCTGCGGCGGCAGCGGCGTGCCGCTGCC
Organism: Musa acuminata AAA Group; assembly: GCF_036884655.1. NCBI lineage: Eukaryota > Viridiplantae > Streptophyta > Magnoliopsida > Zingiberales > Musaceae > Musa > Musa acuminata. Next base: position 30,880,964 of record NC_088342.1, on the reverse strand, counting down.
CTACGGTGCCTCACCACATGGGAGAAGCGACCGTAGGTGCCTCTGCCCGTGGGTTGCCAACCCCTCCAGTCGTAAGCCTGCTGCAAGCAGGGCACCGGCCGACTACTGCGGACGTAGCCCCTGTGCTGCCTGCTTGTAGCTGCGCTGCACGCACGTAGATCGAGGGCAGCAACTGTTGCTGCCCTTTCTCGCTATTGCGTCAACAATTTTGACGTCAAAAGTTTCTTCAAAACACAACACACGTAGTTCAAAACCAATCTATCGCACGAACAACTTGGCTTTGATACCACTCTTGGGAAAATCTTTGGGGGCGACATCACATGCGCAGCGGAAGAACAAGAAAACAAAAATCCCCGATTCCCAAAGAGATGTTCGTGGTCATGCGAAGATTGGTGTGCAAAATCCGTAAAACTGAAAAACTACGTATAGAATAGATTGTATAACCTAGGGAGATCGTATATCCCTGTTTCCTTGCAGATCCTTAGGAGAGGGAAAAGGAGGTCAAGCGTCCTCGTCTCTAGCGGTGATCCACACAGCAGGACTGCGACGACACTCCTCAAAACTCTAGGCCTGCTCTGAGGTGGAGAGGGGAAGGAGAATAGGAGAGGCAAGCAAAGGCTCTAACCTATGAGGCTCTGAATCCCTCCTATTTATAGAGGTCCCCTGTCAAACCCTAATGGATCCTCCCCTAGTGGGTATTGGATCTGCATCCAATAACCCAAGCCTTTTAGATTAGTGGATCTCTATCCAATAATCTATCATGGGCTCTTATTGGATCTCGTCCATGGGATCCAATAATTCAGGGGCTTATTGGATATCCAATAAGACAAGGGCTCCATCGGATATCTCATATCCGAACCTCTACTCATCGCAATGCCTACTATATGTGTGTGACCCTCTAGGCTCAATATCTAGCTGGCCGTGAGTCATACCTGTCAGAACTCCTTCTAACTCAGTGAATTATTATCTTTGTAATAATTCACTCGACTCATCGACTACGGGCGTACTAGGCCACTACGTCGTAGTCCCCAGACGATACATGGAAATCCAATCCTTTGGACCTGTCTGTCCTCAGTTACCGTGTACCTATAGTCCCTCATCCATCTAATATCCCAAAGACCGTATATCGAGCATAGTGCTGTCAGACCCATACGGTTTCTACTCGAGTCTTGCTCTAATCGAATTCTCCCGGAGAACTCTTTCTCTCTCAACCTGAATGACCCTGGCTAGGGATTTGTCTAAGCAAGAACACATGGGATATTCCTCTCATGACGCCGAGAGTGGATGATCCTCTATCGTTACTCAATAGCCCTCGTAAGGTCGACTACCACTCCCAATGACCAGCTGTACTAGATCTGGGATAGCCAAACCTACAAGTCTAGTATCAAAGAGTGGAGCACTCATACAGGACATCCTTGGTGTCTCAAGTCTAAGGACTAGATATACCACTAGGACTACGGAGTCGCTGTCTGACAATAAGGCATCATCAACCATCCAGCATTCCGTAAGCGGATCAATCAGTGAACTCATTCTCCAATGAGCACCTGTACTGTATCCCTAGTGTCCCTACACGAGCAGCTATGAGACCAGCTGCTCCATCATATGGACTGGTATACAACACACCAGTCTGTCCGATTATCATGATGTCCCTCTCTAGTAACCTATGACTGGGATTATTTAGGATATGTGTTTAAAGGTGAATCGATCTCATTTTCATGATCTCATCACGATCTGATTCCCATTGCACAAATCCAAGGACATCACAATATATATATGCACATATGCAATAGTTATAAAGTGATATATGTCAAAATATAATAAGCAAAAGGATTCTGTGTCAAGTCACACGTGCCATCACTCACGTGATTGGCTTGCTGGGCACCTATGACTAGTAGCCCTGCTGTGTGGATCACCACTAGAGAGGAGGACGCTTGACCTCCTTCATTCTCTTCTATAGATTTGCAAGGATTTAGGGATACACGATCTCTCTAGGTAAAACATAATCTTTCGTATATGTAATTTATCGATTTTACAGATTTTATGCACCAATCTTCATATGATGATGAACACAATTTATGAAAAATTTATGGATTTTATTTTATGTTCTTCCGCTGAGTATATGATGTCGCCCTAGAATTCCCTACAGTGGTATCAGAGCCAGGTTGTTCATACAATAGATTGATTTTGAACTACATGTGTTGTGTTTTAGAAAAACTTTTGATGACAAAATAGTTGATGAAAATACAAAAGAAAAAAGTAACAACAACTATTGCTGCCCTCGCAAAGCGACAAAAAGGGCTACTTGCAACCTTGGCCGCCACTTGCATGGCGATGGCCAGTGGTGCCTGCGAGTAGGGCACCCGTTGGCAGGCTACCTACATGCCAAGGCCGCAGCCTGCCCGCATGTGCGCAGGCTACACGCAGGCAAAGGCGGCGCCATCTGGTGGCACTAACTCATCGGCAAGTCGCCTACGAGCTAACCGCCTTGCGCGTGGTAGTCGACTGCACGCAAGGCAGCAACCGCCTATGTGTATAAGGCGGCTGCCACAATAGGGTGTGGTCGCCGCACTAGCGTCGCACTAGCGGCCGCATGCACGCGAGGCAACGCTTGCATGCAAGGCGACAACTGCAAGGGTTGTAGCCGTCGCACTATCGCTGGTAGTAGGGAGGCGGCAGCCACAAGAGTTGCGACCGTCGTAAGGGGAAGTAGAGTTTTCTTTTTTTGGGCAAAAGATAGTTTTGCCCCTCGAAAATTTTAGAAATTCTGAATTCTGTCCTTTTATCTAAATTACAAAACTACCCCTCGTAATTCAAAAAATTCCTATATGTCCCTAATTTCAAAAAAAATTAGTTAATCAAAAGGTTTAATTAACTATTATTATTATTATCTAGTAGTCCTTATTAGGAAAACAATCGGCACTAAGAGGGGGGGGTGAATTAATGTAGTAGTAAAATCACAGATTCAAAAAAATATTTCGTTTTGATTAAAATTGATTCCAACGAAAACTGTTTCGTAAAGATCTTAACTTGAAACACGTTCGTAAATGTATTGGAAGTAGTAAGGAAGTAAAGTTTGCAGTAAAGATAAATTGCTCAAATAGAAATGTAAACCGAGTTTTATAGTGGTTCGATCATTATGACCTATATCCACTCCGTCGATTCCTCTTCCGTCAAGGCCACCGGCATCCACTATTGATCTTACTTTAATAGGCAAAGATCAACCTCCTTCTTACAACCCTCTTCTCCTTTTATCGGGTTTAGGAGACAACCCTTACAAGCACTCACTCCTCTCTCAAACTATTCTAATACTTAGACTAGAAGAGGAGGATTCTCATAATAGATTACAACCGCATTTTTCCCTCTTTAAATTCTCTGTGCTTGTATTTTTTAACCAGGGATGGGAGAGGTATTTATAGGCCTCAAGTTGATTCAAACTTGGAGTCTAAAAACATCTCATCCTGGGTTTCCTAGGTACAAGCGGTACCACCGCCTGTGTTGGGCGGTACCACCGCTAGTGTTAGTCTGACACTAACACTACACTAGGCGGTTCCACCACCTAATCTGACGGTACCACCACCTGGCAACCTGCCACTGGGTGGTACCACCACCCAAACTAGCGATACTACTTCCTGGCACCCTACCAGGGGCGGTACCACCGCCCAGACTGGCGGTACACCGCCTGATACAGTCTCCGAGATTGTGCCATGATGGTGTCATCTCTTAGGTCACTATTTGGGCCTTTTATTGGGCCCAACACAATCCTTACATGGGCCCACCTGGCCATAATTAGGTTGGCCCAAATCCAATCCCAATTACGTACTAACTACGAAATCTAAGGCATATATAAGCTAAACAAGTCCCTAGGTCTTGGTTTCTTCCGGCGAGCTTCCAGCGAACTTCCGGCAAACTTCCGACGATCTCCCGGTAATGTTCCAATGGACTTTCGGCAAGCTCCTAGACTTCACGATGATCTTCTTAGCGAGTTCGGACGAGCTTCTTCTGGCAAGTTCTTGGACTTCTCGGCTGGTTCCTATAAAACTTCCAACGAACGTCTGGATTTCCGATGAACTCTCAAACTCCTAACGAAATCACGTCCTTGACTCTAGGACTTCATTTTGCTTTATGCCTTGCTATCGTAGTTAATCCTGCATACATAAAAATAACTTTGATTTAGATAATTATTACAAAGCATGAATCATGTTATCCAGCATGTCATTGGTTCATCGACGCTTCGTCCGATTCTTCGGTGCATCGTCATCTCTTGCGGCTTATTGCCCAATCGGCCAGTTGACCTCCACAACTTCGATATCCTTGGTGCAATATCTGCTCTTCTTGGCTCGATGCCCGAATTCATGGCTCGAAGCCTTCTGCCGATATGTCGACCGATCCTCCAGCCCGATGTCCAATCTTCTGACATGTTTTCCTCCGGCCCAACATGATTCTTCCTGCTTTAATTGTCTCTCCCTGATCGAAGCATCCTACGTCACTCAAAACACATATCAAATCATAAACACTATCAATTGGTTTCATCATCAAAATACGAGATTCAATAGTCATATATAATGATATTTACATGTGATGTATGAAGTGAATGGATGATCATAGACCATGTGATGTGTGTGTATTTGTGATTAATATTATTGGAGCCTGCGAGCCTTCAATTTATTTCTCATTTATTATAAGGCCTGCATATCTATGATTAAGTTATAATCACATGAGGAGGCACAGTGGGAGCATAGAAGCGATAGCGGGACCTACGAGGTCGAGACGGATGATCGCGATGCATGGAGATGCATCGAGTTGCCGACGAGATCGATGAGGATGAGATGGACAATCATAGGGCATGGATATGCACCACTGCATACATAGATCTTGATGTGAGTGATTAGGTCCCCTAGCTCGGGCCTGATCACATTAGGTTGTGGTCCATGATCATCTAGTGTGATTGCTCATTTGATATGTGACTGCTTGTATACCTACTAGATATGTATTTATATTTGCATGTGATATAGATATATATTAAATATATTTGTATGTGATATGTCATATTAGGAGATCAAATCAAAATTTTCTCTCTTGATAATATTAAGTCGATAAATGTGAGGCATTTAGATTGACCCACGTGGCCTTCCATCGTTATAGGTAGGGACCGATTCTTGATGTAGGTTGAGTTAGTCGAGTCTCTCGAGGCTCACTTATATCGCGATTTACTATCTTGCCTATGACATAGAGATGCCACCGATGACCTGAGGACATGGTATGCTTAGTCGAGTCCCTCGAGGGTATATTATTGAATCAAACTCATATAACGATAGTGTTGACTTAACCGAACATCATGGTTGGTTGAGTCCCTCGAGACCCTGGTGGTTTGAAGACCGAATAAGACAGGAATCACAAAGAGTTGTAATCAGTAAGAGTTGCCTACCTTTTGCGCTTAGTGTGATTAGTCGAGTCACTCGAGATTACACTAAGACACTGATTGGATCCCGATCTGCACTAGAAGTCTGCGGGAGACTTCCGTTTCACGTGCTGAGAGTGTCGCATGACTCGCCAAAAAAATAGTGGGAGTTTTTTAAGATAGAATTTCATATCTTATTTATTTATTTTTTTTTATGAAATCTACATGTTATTTATTTCTACTGCATCTTTATTTTCAAAAAATGTCGCTTTCAAATCTCTTACATGGTATACTTGATGTCAACCTCCTCACTAGTCCGATTTATATGGACTGGCTCCACAACTTGAGAATTATTCTCACAGTGAGAAAATTGCATAAGTCCTTGATATAGTTATGCCTACATCCGAGGAAGGGGTAAGAGAGGATGAGATTGCTCACTACTTGAAGTACATAAATGACTCCACTCTTGCTCGGTGTTATATGTTGGGCTCCATGACTCCTGAGTTACAGAGGCAATATGAAAAGATAGATGACAGATTCATTCTCCTACATGTCCATAAATTGTTTGAGGAACAAAGAATGACTCAACGATATGAGATATCCAAGAGCCTTCCACACTAGGATGGCTAAAGGGACACCAGTTTAGAACCATGTCCTAACGATGATTAAGTGGATAGAGAAACTCACATGTCTAGGAATGGTCCTAGAAGATAACATGTATAGATCTTTTTGCTTTAATCCTTAATAGATTCATTTTCATAGTTCATAATGAATTTTAATATGAATAAGTTTGAGGTGAATCTCCTTGAGCTCCTTAATATGTTGAGGGAGGTAGAGAGCATTATTAAGAAAGAGAAGCTAGTTCTATATACTAGTGAGACCAAAAAGAAACGGAAGATAGAAAAGTCCCTTAAGAAGGGAAAAAGTCCATTAAGAAGGGCAAGGGCAAGTGCAAACTGGGTAAAGCAAAGATTGTTAAGAAAGACCCAGCAAAGGACAAAGGTCGGTGCTTCTACTACGGCAAAGATGGACACCGGAAGAGGAACTACAAAGGGTACATTGCAGAGAGGGTGAAATAGAAGCTTGAAGAAGCTTCAAGTATATTCATGACTAGTCTACATTTATCAGACTCTTATGATAACACTTAGGTATTTGATACCGGTAATACTTATCATATTTGCAACTCGTTGTAGGTTCTAATTATGGGAAAATCTTAGGGGGCGACATCACATGCGCAGTAGAAGAACATTAAAAACAAAATCCCCAATTTCCCAAAGATATGTTCATCGTCGTGCGAAGATTGGTGCGTAAAAATCACAAAACCTAAAACTACGTATATGAAAGATTGTGTTACTTAAGGAGATCATATGTCCTTGAATCCTTGCAGATCTCTAGGAGAGGGTGAAGGAGGTCAAGTGCCCTTCTCCCACATAATAGGGATGCGACGATGCTCCTCTAGTCTCCAGGCCTACTATCTGAGGTGGAGAGGGGGAGGAGAATAGAAGAGGCAACCCAAAAAGGCTCTAGCCTATGAACCATTAGTTCTCTCCTATTTATAAAGGTCCCCTATCAACTTAACCCTAATGGATACAGCCCTATTAGGTATTGGATCTCCATCCAACTACCCAAGCTTCTTAGATTATTGTATCTCTATCCAATAATCTCTTATTGGGTCTTATTGTATCTTATCCATAGGATCCAATAATTCAAGGGCTTATTGGATATCCAATAAGATAGGGGCTCCGGCAGATATCTCATATCTGGACCTCTACTCATCGTAATGTCTACCATATGTGTGTCACCCTCTAGGCCCAATATCGAGCTGGTCGTGAGTCATACCTGTTGAATCTCGGATTTTGATGATGAAGTCAATTGTCATTTGTTATCTAATATATATGTTGAGATAAGTGTGCAGGATTAACTACGATGAAAGTAAGATATGCAGCAGGAGTTACGCCGGAGTCAAGACAATGATCACGTTGGGAGTTCGAGAGTTCGACGGAAGTTCGGACAGTCGTCGGAGGTTCTGCGGGAACAAATCCGAGAAGTCCATGAGCTTGCCAAAGAAGCTCATCGGAACTCGCCAAGTGGAACGTCGCAAGTCCAGGAGTTTGTCGGAAGTCCGCAGGAGCATCACCGAGGGTTCATCGGATGATCGACGGAAGTTCACCGGAAGCTCGCCGGAAGAAGCGATTGACGCACTGGAGCAAGTTGCAGTAAATGTTTTAGGAAATATCATAGTTAGCACAATGATTAAGTTGGAAAAGGGAGGTGATCCCATTAACTTAATCTTGGAGAAATTGGGCCCTTGAAAAACCCAAATTGGACCGAATGGATCAACCCATTCGGACCCAGATTTCTGCCAGGCGGTTGAACCGCCCAAGCCTGGAGGTGGCACCGCCTGGGCTAAGTCTCCGAGCGAGACTAGGCAGTGCAACCGCCCCAGCCAGGAAGTGGCACCGCTTGGGCTCAGTCTCCGAGCGAGACTGGGCGGTGCAACCTCCCCTGACAGGAGGTGGCACCGCCTGAGCTCGGTCTTCGAACTCTGGCAGGAGGTGCAACCGCCCCTGACAGAGGTGGCACCGCTCAGAGGCTCAGTCTTCGAGCTCTGCCAGGCGGTGCAACCGCCTCAGTCAGGAGGTGCAACCGCCAGATCCCGGAATTTCGGAAATTGACAGTTTTGAGTTCCAAATTCAAACTGGGTTGGGGCTTATAAATACCCCACCCTTTCAGCACTGAAAGGGCACTCAACATACACTGAAATCCTGATCTTGTTCTGTGATTTTTAGAGCTCAAAATTATTGTAAAGGCCAAAAGTTCTTCTCCCTCTTTTCTTTCAAGTTCTGAGCTTTAAAGAGAGGAGAGAAAATTCTGTAAGGGTTATCTCCTAAGCCCGTCAAAAGGAGTGAAACTATAAAAGGGTGGTTGGCCTGCGCCTATTGAAGAAAGGCCTCTAGTTGACGTCGGTGACCTCGTCGGTGGAGGAAGCCAAAAGTGGAGTAGGTCAAGATTGACCGAACCACTCTAAATCTTGGTTTGCATTTACTTTGAGCATATTATCTTTACTGCAAACCTCCTCAAAAGCTTACTGCTTTCTGCACATATACGATCGGGTTTCAAGCTTTGTACTTTCCGAATCGACGTTTAGACGTAAATCAGTTTTTTTGTACGATCACCATATTTCAGTTTGCGTTTACGTTTTGATTTCTATCATAACTGCAAACTGTCTTTATATCCTTGCTTAAACTGCATCTCGCTTAATCAAGTGATTTACGAATCAGCATTTAGACGTAAATCAGTTTCTTCGTACGAATATCATATTTCAGTTTGCGCCTACTATCTGATTTGAATCATAACTGCAAACTGATTTATATCTTTGCTGCATCTTGCTTAATCAAAAGTTAAAGTGATTTACTAATCGGCTTTCTTACCGAAATCACTTTTATCGAACGAACGCAGTTTTTATTTTTATCGTAAAAGATTTTCCGCTGCACTAATTTACCCCCCCCCCCCCCCCCCCCCCCCTCTTAGTGCTCTTAATCCTAACAATTGGTATCAGAGCGGGGTTAACTCTCAAACGGATTAAAACCTAAGAGACATGGCATACGCCGCAAACCAAGAGGGTCATTCTATAACACGTCCACCCATGTTCAATGGGACGGACTACACCTATTGGAAGACCCGAATGAGGATCTTTCTTATTTCTATGGATTTTGAACTTTGGAATCTTGTCGAAAATGGATTTTCGAAGTCTTCTCTTCCAATGATCGATTGAAATGAATTAGAGAAGAAGGCTTTCGCTCTTAATGCAAAAGCTATGAATGCCTTATTTTGTGCACTTGATAAAAACGAGTTCAACCGTGTTTCGGTTTGTGAAACCGCATTTGATATTTGGCACACACTCGAAGTGACTCACGAAGGCACAAGTAGAGTGAAAGAGTCAAAAATCAATCTTTTGTTACATTCTTTCGAACTTTTCTGGATGAAACCGAGTGAGACTATTGGCGATATGTTTACCCGTTTCACGGATGTCGTCAACGGTCTAAAAGGACTCGGAAAAAGTTTTTCGAATTTGAGCTCGTAAATAAGATTCTATGATCCCTTCCTAAGAGTTGGGATCCTAAAGTCACTGCTATTCAAGAGGCGAAAGATCTAAACAACTTCCCTCTTGAAGAACTAATCGGGTTATTAATGACCTACGAGATGACTTGCAAAGCTCATGAAGAGCAAGAAGACATCCTTCCAAAGAACAGGAAGGATATGACACTCGGAACTTTAGAAGACCACTTGAGAGAAAACTCAAGTGATGAGGACTGTGATGATGACTTGGCACTTCTAACAAGAAAATTTAAAAAATTCATTAAAAGAAACAAGTTTAAGAATGACACAAAAAATAAACTTGAACCTCAGAAGGACCAAGTTATTTGCTACGAGTGCAAAAAGCCGGGACACTACAAAAGTGATTGTCCCCTAAGTCAAAAAGAGAACATCAAAGAAGAAGGCGCTCAAAGCAACGTGGGATGACTCGAGCGCGTCCGAAGAAGAGGAGTCCAACACCGAGCAAGTTGCTCATTACGCCTTAATGGCCATCGGAGAGGAGGTAACGAATTTAATAGATGCAGATGTATCATTTGATGAATTATTAAATGCCTTCCATGACTTATTTGATGAATGCAAGATTATTAGTAGAAAATATAAATTGCTAAAAAAGGAGCATGATAGTCTTACTTGTAATTTTGATAAGTTAAAAACTGAATATCATGATAGTTTAGGTTCATGCATAAAATGCCATAATCTAGAAACTCTCCAAAAGGAAAACTTGCTACTTAATGATACCTTGAAGAAATTCGAGGTTGGTAGCAAGTCATTGAACATGATCCTTGCAAACAAGGGTCATGTTCCCAAAAGAAGTGGAATCAGATTTGTGAGAAGTCCTCACCAAAATCCAACCACCTTCATAAAAGGCCCAATCTTACATGTTCGACACCAAAGCAAATGCAACTTTTGTTGCAAACTTGGACACAAAACGCATTATTGTCCATTCAAGAAAATTAGTCCGAACAAATTAATTTGGGTTCCTAAAGGAACCATGATAAATTCTATGCAACATGATAAACAATGTAGATCTATTTTTTAGGCACCCAAAAGCAAATGGGTACCTAAAAATCATCCTTTCTTGTAAAGACGTAAAACATCATAAGCTGGGAGCAAGAAATAATATCCTGCTCTTTGGATTCTCGATATTCATGACTCGAGATCCAAAAAGAACACGTGATGCTCTCTAGCCTAAATAACAAAAAGAGGATTAGAAAATTAAAATTACAAATGCGATATAGATACAATCCCATTTGATCCCTCAGAATTGGAAACCCATGATTCTCCCTTCACATATCCTCTGGATTTTCGAACCCATCGATTTCATCCATTCGTAACTTTCGAATCCAACTATATCATGAACTGACTAAGTTTGTCATGAACTTGCAAGGCTTACCAACTTGGACAATCTGTCACAAATATGTGTACCACATTGAGAGTATGCACGTCAAAATATCTATCTTGATTGTGCAAAAGTTATTATATTAAAATGAAAATTCTTACGTAATTACGTAAGTAGAGTTGATTGCTCCACAAATAAAAATTCATCTCAAAGTCAAAAACATTCAAATCAGACCACACAGCAGTCAGAACCATGCTCACTGCCTGCAGCGGTTGCACCGCCCCAGCTGGAGGTAGCACCTCCGGCTATCACGTATTGCAAGCGGTTGCACCGCCCCAGCCAGCAATGCAACCGCCCGCAATCCTGCCCCCTTCCTAACCCGAGCTAGGGCCGGTGGTGGAACCGACCCCAACTAACTCCCTTCCCCTCTTTACTCTTCCAAAGCTTCTCCACCTCCATTTCTCCCCTCATAGCATCCCAAATACTCCTCATTTCGAAGCAAAAGATCAACAATCTCTCCTTCTCTTGAAGATCTCACTAAGGTATTCTCTAAGAAGCCCTTAAATTCTGTTTTTGATTCATTTACTCTTGCTCATTACTATCCTCCTAAACAGCAGTAGTTATGGGGTCTAGAAGATCCTCAAGGGACAAAGGGAAGAGGAGATTAGTGGAAGATTTTGATCTTACCCTTTTCGATTCAAAATATCATGCTGAAAAGTTTTCCTCTTTCGAACTTAGGAGTGTCAATAAGGGAAAACATGTAGATTTAAATGAACTAAGAGACTTAGAGACAATCCAATGGTTTGCAAACTTAGATCTACTCCCTATTTTACAAATTAGTGAACCCATCTATCCAAGACTTGTTAGATTGTTTTACAACAATATACAAGTAGATGAAGAAGAAAGAATGTCTACCTATCTCTTAGGACAACACATCTCCATTACGGATAAACTCATTTACGACATGATAGGCATTCCCATAAAAAATAGAGGACTTTACTTTAGAGGATCATGGGATGATGAAACTGTTGGGACAACATATGTTGAAGCCTTAGGAACAATTTTCGCCAATCCCAACTTAGCATTTGTTTCTAAAAGTTGTGAACATCTACTGCCACTAAACACTAAGGTACTTCATCATATCCTAACTAGCATCATTCTCCCTAAACAATACCATCATGATGAAGTAAGCCAATTAGAATTAGGAACTATGTATTGGATCATGAAAGGACATGACATCTGTCTTGGTTATCTTATCCAGCAAAACATGTTAGAACTATCTAAGAAAGACATGATGCTTCCATTTGGTGGTATAATCACTAGAATACTGAAAGCCTACGATATTCCAATACCACCGGAAGAAGAAGTAATAAAAGTAGATAGCTTTAGCATAATAAATAAAAATCTACTTCACCAATTAAGATGTGTTTATAGAAACGGTAACTGGGTTAGAATGCCTAGAAGAACCGATCCCCCTCGACTTGAACTAGAACCGAAAACACCAGTCTTTAGGGGTACTCAATCTCCTCTGATCTGTCCCTTTGAGGAAACATATTCATTTGAGCAAGCTCATACATCATCTATCGAAGATATTGGGATTCGGATCGACCGATTTGAACAAAGACAAGAACGGCTTGAACATCGACAAGATCAAATCCTATCTGAGCTGCAGCAAATTTATTGACAATTTGACTCTTTATTTAGGCACTTTAATTTTCCACCTCATGAATAAGCTTGTATGTGTATATATGAACACAATCACCTATTGTTATTGTAAACTCCTTATGTTACTCACCATGATGCCCTTTGCCTTGACCCTTGATATGGATACCTGATGTATTTATTTGTGAGCATATGCAGAGTTACAAACATCTCTCATTATTTAATCTCATTATTTCATTATCAGAATTTACATTGAAACTAAATGTTTTTATAACTACTTTGAAAACCTTGTGCCTTGGTTTCCATGATAAATATAATTTGAGAAAATGATATACCAATGCAGTTAATGAGTCATGACATTGCCATGATATTATTATTGTCATAACACTAAACATCAACTAGCTGATATTTTTATAAAACCTCTAAGTGAAGAACAAAGAAGAGAATTAGGAATGTTGATGTGTCCGAATACATAAACTAGTTAAAATTATTTTTTGGACTTTATTGAATGATCAAATCACTTGATTGACATTACATGCCTAAATAACATGTTGGAAATTATGTGTTGAATACAAAAAATTTCCATAACAATAAGCATGTTTTGTCTTCATGATTGTATTTGAAAATCTATAGCATAGTCTTGTCCGAATGCATGAAAGTGTTAATTTTATTTTCGGATTCACTTAACAATTGGTATCTTAACAATCGGATTTTCTCATACACTTATTATATGAAAAATATTTTTTTGAAATGGATTTGATGAAATAATTCCTGCTCATGAATTCCATTTTGAAATATGGATGATAGTGTTTTTTTTTTGCAAAGATTTGTTTCACATACATATCCTGATACCTGTAAAAATGAAGCATGATTCAATCTCTCATTGATTTTAACTTCATGATTTAATCTCTCATCGGTTTTAACTTCACTCAAAGTAAACTCACAAATAGTTGGTATCACAAATGACCTTCCTCCTTCATGCAAAAGATTATAATAAATAAAAAGGAAGAAGTATTCAAAGCGATCTACAAATTTACTTATATTGTTCTCCTGGTATCACAATTACCATGCTTTTTGTTGATGACAAAGGGGGAGAAATATATGAGTATTAATGTCATGCTTGCATCACCAAGAGATATATGAATAGATGCTATGATTGCTATAATTTGCATTATGCCTTGTTTGTATCATGTCAAGATATCAAACAAAAAAACTTGTATCATAATTGTACGTATTGATATCTTACCATGTGATGAAATGCTCAAATTGCTAAAACATTTGAAATGTGTGCATCATGTAATGATATCAAAATCCTTGTTTGTATCGTGTCAAGATATCAAACAAAAAATGTGCATCGTAATTTTACGTATTGATATCTTACCATGTGATGAAATGCTCAAATTGCTAAAACATTTGAAATGTGTGCATCATGTAATGATATCAAAATCTTACTTCGCAGTTTTACATGTTGATTTCTTACAATATGATGAATTGCTACTATTACCATCATTCAAACTTGTAATGTAAAATTTAAAAATGAATGTCAAGTCTTGACATCATCTTCAGAGAGATACATCATGATGGGAATCATGATGGGAGTATTGATAAGTTTAAATGATTTTAACTTATTAATATGTCTCTTGAATTCAAAGGTTTTGAATTCAAGAATGACTTATCTCAAGTATGGCATATAGACAGGGGGAGTTAAGGTTAACTCCATTATCAATTGACTGTCATCATAAAAAAGGGGGAGATTGTTGAATCTCAGATTTTGATGATCAAGTCAATTGTCATTTGTTATCTAATCTATATGTTGAGATAAGTGTGCAGGATTAACTACGATGAAAGTAAGATATGCAGCAGGAGTTGCGCCGGAGTCAAGACAATGATCACATTGGGAGTTCGACGGAAGTTCGGACAATCGTCGGAGGTTCTACGGGAACAAATCCGAGAAGTCGATGAGCTTGCCAAAGAAGCTCGTCGGAACTCGCCAAGTGGATCGTCGCAAGTCCAGGAGTTTGCCGGAAGTCCGCAGGAGCATCACCGAGGGTTCATCGGATGATCGACGGAAGTTCGCTGGAAGCTCGCCGGAAGAAGCGATTGACGCACCGGAGCAAATTGCAGTAAATGTCTTAGGAAATATCATAGTTAGCACAATGATTAAGTTGGAAAAGGGAGGTGATCCCATTAACTTAATCTTGGGGCAATTGGGTCCCTGAAAAACCCAAATTGGGCCGAATGGATCAACCCATTCGGACCATGATTTCTGTCAGGCGGTTGAACCGCCCAAGCCAGGAGGTGGCACCGCCTGGGCTAAGTCTCCGAGCGAGACTGGGCGGTGCAACCGCTCTAGCCAGGAGGTGGCACCACCTGGGCTCAGTCTCTGAGCGAGACTGGGCGGTGCAACCTCCCCTGACAGGAGGTGGCACCGCCTGAGCTCGGTCTTCGAGCTCTGGCAGGAGGTGCAACCGCCTCAGTCAGGCGGTGGCACCGCCTAAGCTCGGTCTTCGAGCTCTGGCAGAAGGTGCAACCGCCCCTGACACAGGTGGCACCGCCGAGAGGCTCAGTCTTCGAGCTCTGCCAAGCGGTGCAACCGCCAGATCCAAGAATTCCGGAAATTGACAGATTTGAGCTCCAAATTCAAACTGGGTTGGGGCTTATAAATACCCCACCCTTTCAGCACTGAAAGGGCACTCAACATACACCGAAATCCTAATCTTGTTCTGTGATTTTTAGAGCTCAAAATTGTTGTAAAGGCCAAAAGTTCTTCTCCCTCTTTTCTTTCAAGTTCTGAGCTTTAAAGAAAGGAGAGAAAATTCTGTAAAGGTTGTCTCCTAAGCCCGTCAAAAGGAGTGAAACTGTAAAAGGGTGGTTGGCCTTCGCCTATTGAAGGAAGGCCTCTAGTTGACGTCGGTGACCTCGTCGGTGGAGGAAGCCAAAAGTGGAGTAGGACAAGATTGACCGAACCACTCTAAATCTCGGTTTACATTTACTTTGAGTATATTATCTTTACTGTAAACCTCCTCAAAAGCTTACTGCTTTCTGCGCATATCCGATCGGGTTTCAAGCTTTGCACTTTCCGAATCGGCGTTTAGACGTAAATCAATTTTTTCGTACGTTCATTATATTTCAGTTTGCGTTTTCATTTTGATTTCTATCATAATTGCAAACTGCCTTTATATCCTTGCTTAAACTGCATCTCGCTTAATCAAGTGATTTACGAATCAGCATTTAGACGTAAATCAGTTTCTTCGTACGAATATCATATTTCAGTTTGCGCCTACTATCTGATTTGAATCATAACTGCAAACTGCATTTATATCTTTGCCGCATCTCGCTTAATCAAAAGTTAAAGTGATTTACAAATCGGCTTTCTTACCGAAATCACTTTTATCGAACGAACGCAGTTTTTATTTTTATCGTAAAAGGTTTTCCGCTGCACTAATTCACCCCCCCCCCCCCTCTTAGTGCTCTTGATCCTAACAATACTTGTTAGAACTCCTTCTAGCTCAGTGAATTATTATCTCCATAATAATTCACTCGACTCATCGAATGCGAACATACTAGGCCACTACGCTGCAATCCCCAAATGATACAAGGGAATCCAATCCATTGGACATGTCTATCCTTAGTTACCATGTACCTATAGTCCCTCATCTATCTAATATCCCAGAGACCATATACCGGGAATGGTGCTGTCAGACCCATACGGTTTCTGCTCGAGTCTCGCTCTAATCAGATTCACCCAAAGAACTCTTTCTCTCTCAATCCGAATGACCCTAGCTAGGGATTTGTCTGAGCAAGAATACATGGGATATTCCTCTCATGATACCGAGAGTGGATGATCCTCTATCGACACTCAATAGTCCTCTTAAGGTTAGCTACCTCTCCCGATGACCAATTGTGCTAGATTTGGAACTTCCAGACCTATAAGTTCGGTATCAAAGAATGAAGTACTCATATAGGATATCCTTGGTGCCTCAAGTCTAAAGACCAGATACACCACTGGGACTACGGAATCACTGTCTAACAATAAGGCATCATCAACCATCCAACATTCCGTAAGCGGATCAATCAGTGAACTCATTCCCTAATGACCACCTGTACTGTATCCCTAGTGTCCCCACATGAGCAATTATGAGACTAGTTACATCCATCATATGGATGAGTATATAGCACATCAGTTTGTTTGGTTATCTCGATATCCTTCTCGAGTAACCTATGACCGGGATTATTTAGGGTTTGTGTTTAAAGGTGAATCGGTCTCGTTATCGTGATCTCATCATAATATGATTCCTATTGCACAGATCCAAGGACATCACAATATATATATGTGTATATGCAACAATTAATATAAAGTGATAAAATATCAAAATATAATAAGAAAAATATTGTGTGTCAAGTCACACGTGTCATCACTCACGTGATTGGCTTGTAAGGCACCTATGACTAGCACTTATGTGTCCGATCCCCATCAGACCCCTGTGATGCTCAAAGATAATCTAAGACAACTGCTTTATCGGTGGATCTGTGATGCTATCTTCGGATGGAATTCTTTCCACTGCTACATCTTCTCGGGTCACGATCTCTCTGATCAGGTGGAACCTCCTCCGAATGTTTCTGATGAAACCTAGGTTTCTTGGCTTGAGCAATTGCCCTATTGTTGTCGCAATATAAGGAAATTGACTCCTTGCTGCTCAGCATGACTCCCAGATCTATGAAGAACTTCTTCATCTAGACTCTCTCCTTTGCTGCCTTTGCTGCAGCAATGTACTTCGCCTCTGTGGTCGAGTCAGCAGTACTATCTTACTTGGAACTCTTCCATTATACTGCTCCTCCATTTAGGGTGTACGTATACCATGAATTCTACTTGCTATTATCGACATCGGACTGAAAACATGAGTCCGTGTAGCCTTCAACCCTGAGGCTACTACCTCCATATATCAGTAAAAGATCCTTAGTCCTTCTCAAGTACTTAAGGATACACTTTACTGTTTTCTAGTGCTTCAAGTTTGGATCTGCTTGTGATACTCAGAGCATGCATTATATCAACTCTAGTACATAGCATGACCTGCATTATAGACCCTATCGCTAAGGCATAAGGTATTATATCCATGTTTGCCCTTTCGTCAGAAGTCTTTGGGGATATACTCCTAGAAAGTGATATCCCATGTCTCATCAGTATGAGACCTCTCTTGGAATTTTTCATACCAAACATTTCGATAATAAAGTCTATGTACCTAGACTAGGATAAGCCAAACATCCTCTTAGATCTATCTCTATAGATCCGAATCCCCAAGATATAGGATGCTTCCCCTAAGTCTTTCATAGAGAAGTATCTAGATAACCAAGTCTTTACCATGGATAGCATTCCTACATCATTCTCAATGATCAAGATGTCATCCACATATAACAACAAGAAGGTGATAGCGCTCTCACTTACCTTCGTGTATACACAAGGCTCATCTTCGTTCTTAACGAAGTCATAAGATCTGATTGCCTCATCAAATCTTATGTTCCAACTTCGAGAAGCTTGCTTTAGTCTATAAATAGACCTAAGCAATCTACACACATTATCTGGGTAGTCCTTGGATACGAATCCCTCAAGCAGTATCATATATATCTCCTCTTCGAGGTTGCCATTGAGGAATGTGGTTTTCACGTCAATCAGTCAGATCTCATAATCATAGTGTGCTGCAATAGCCAATAGAATTCGGATGTATTTTAGCATGGCTACGGGTGAGGAGATTTCATCATAGTCAACACATTGCCTTTAACGATACCCCTTAGCCACTAGCCTTGCTTTTATACCTTTCCATCTACTCCAATCTTCTTCTTGAAGATTCACCTGCAACCGATGGGTATAATAACCTCGGGTGCATCAACTAGGTTCCAAACCTTATTGGAGTACATGGAATCCATCTCAGAATTTATGGCTTCTTGCTACTTCCTAGAGTCTATACTCGCAATAGCCTCCTCGTAGGTCGAGGATCAATATCCTCACCATCCTCTCCTTTAATATGTCTCACATATCTCTCAGGAGGATAAGATGCTATGTCGAACTTATGTAAAGTCGGAACTTGTGTGCTAGGTACCTAAACAGACTCGGGCTGTGGAGTGGTGCTTGAGCGAGGTTCTTCAACCTCACTCAACTCTATCATACTCCCATTGTCTCTGCCAAGAACATGTTCCTTCTCAAGGAACACCGCTCTCTTGGCTATAAAGACCTTTTAGTCCTTGGGATGATAGAAATAATACTCACAAGTTTCCTTGGGGTATCCCATGAACTTACATCACTTCGTCCTCGATTCCAACTTAATGGGGTTATCTTTTAACGTGAATAGGGTAGCCCCAAATCTTAATAACCTTAAGATCGGACTTTTTCCTTTTTCATATCTCATCTGGTGTAGTTACTACCGACTTAGTTGGAATTCTGTTCAGAAGGTAAGTTGCGGTCTCTAGGGCATATCCCTAGAATGAGATGAGTAGGTCATTGAAACTCATCATGGACTGCACCATGTCTAACAGTATACGGTTTCTCCTTTCAGATACACCATTGAGCTGAGGTGTATAAGGAGGTGTCCATTGGGATATAATCTCATGGTCCTTGAGGAACTAGGTGAACTCTGTACTCAAGTACTCTAATAGGACCTTAGCAAGGTTGGATCCTACTCAATCAAAAAGCAGCTAATAAAAAATATATGAGATTGTTATAAACCCCACCTAGTTGTCTCTATCCTATAAAGAAGAGTGGCTAGGGTTTATATTTGGGCCTTTGGGCTTCCTAGCTACCACCCCCCCTTTTACTAGGCCGGTCGACTAGGGTTGAGGGCAAAAGGGATAACTCACTTTGGAAGCAGCCCCTAGGGCTAGGGTTTGGAGTCCTATATAAGCATGTAGCCTCCATCTCTTTGAGAATAAGATACATCTACAATTACAACCATTTGGCAGACTTCTGGGAGGGTGGAACCCCTATAGCGTTTCAAGGGTTGATCCCCCTCAAAGATCAATCTACATAGAATTCCTCTGGGGTTCTATCATCTGATATCAGAGCAGTGATCTTGCTGCGTTTGATGCCACCCCTGCCACCTACCAATAACCAAGCAATTCACAATTGCTCTTGATGTCGCCATCTCTATCGTCATCTTCTACCGTTGATCAAATCAATCTACTATCATCACCTCCAATTGCATCAAGAGATCTGGTATTCTCTTATCACCAATACCTTTTGCTGCTGTAATTTTCTATTTAAAATACCAAGAAGAAATCTTTTTATCTATCCCGTGCTACGAATTCCTTTCACCGTAAAAGTTATCATCTTTGCGAATGAAGGATTGTTGCAGAAAATTTCAACTGCATATTGTTGCCTTTAACCGATCTATTTGCTATCCTTTTTAAATGAAATTTCTTATAAGCTTCATAGATCATCTTGGCTTCCATCTAAGATTGATCTATTGAGGAATTCATCTCTAAAACATTCTTGTGTTACTGTAAATTTTCGTCGCAAACCATTAGAATTTTTCGACGAGAATTTTACTATCGCAACTTGCACCGATTTCCTTGCTGTTATACTACCGAAATCTTCTTAATCAAATTTGTCATCATTGCTGTTATCTAAACCAAGATTTTGTTATCAAATTTCCTCCTAAAATCTCTCAGTTTTTGTTAGAAATTTCATCGTGAAACCGTTGTTTCTTCGACGATAATTCTGCTCTTACACACCAATCCACCAACCCGTTCGGCCACCACTTCTCTCAACCGATACATGCTTTTAACCCAATAACAAAAGAGAGATATTAATATTATAGATCTTGAAGCATATACTATGGCAACTGAGGAGGCAATCAATGCTAAATTTGAAGCCTTCGAGACGCGAATGGAGGATGAGATTCAAACTCTCTTTACCGAACTCAGTTTGGGCCGACCACCGAGCCCAAAGAAATCACATTAAGGAGAGAGCTCTAATCGAAGAGATGACTTCCAAGAGAGGGGAGACTCTATGACTAATCCCTACTATCCACGCATGAGGGTGGACTTCCCTAGACGGGAAGGAGACCCGATTGGTTGGATCTCGTGCATGAAGCGATATTTTCGGTACCATAAAACTACAAACGCATCTATGATGGAAATTATGGCTATACATCTTGAAGGGGATACCATATAGAGGTTTGATTGGTTTGAACATACTCATGGAGTCCTCTTATGGCAATAATTCAAAGGACTGCTGATCCACTTTGGACCAATCGATTACGAGAACATTGACGGACAACTAGCAAAGATCTAACTAACCTCCACCATTCAGGAGTACCAAGCTAGGTTTGAAAGGTTATCTAATCAAACTCATGATTAGTCTAAAAAATAGCTATTAGGGACCTTTATTGAGGGCTTGAAGTTGGAGATCCGAGGAGAAGTTAAAGCGTGACAACCATACACGCTTATGGCAGTCATCTCTTTCGCACGACTTCAAGAGGAGCGATTGAACCATGAACCCTCGAGAACTAGGGTCACTCCTCAACTAGTAATACCGAAGCCCTTAGCCCCCCGTGCTGTTAGTTGAGCCCCTGCACCAAAAAAGTTGACATGAGAAGAGCTTTGGGAGCAATCTATGAATGGGTTATATTGCCATTGCGACAAGCCGTGGAGCCACGAGCATCACTATAAAAAAAGGAGACTTTTTGTGATTGAACCAGTAGAAGAAGAGGTCATTGAATATCTAGAAGAGAGCCTTAAACATAAAGAAGAAGATGCAGAAGAAGAGCCACAATCGACCGACTTTATGGTACACGCGCTAGCCGGCTACTCAAACCCGCAAACTATGAAAGTTGGAGGCCTTCTCGATCACTGATCTCATCGACATGAGCAGAACTAATAACTTCCTAAACAGTAAGGTTGCTGCTCGGATGACACTCCACATCGAAGGTTGCAATAAGTTTGACGTAAAGGTCGCCGACGGCAGAATCCTAAAGTATGACCAAAGATGCCCGTAGGTGAAACTATTACTACAAGACCAAGAAATTATCGCCGACTTCTTCCTCCTACCAATTAATGATTATGAGGCCATGCTTGGCATAGAATGACTGATGATGCTAGGTGAAATTTCTTGAAACTTTTTCAAATTAATTAAGAAATTCTACTGCAAAGGCGAACAGATCATCCTATATGGGAAGCGCAGAAGCAACGTAACTACCGTTTCGACCTAACGAATGGAGAAAGATTTACACAAGGTAAATGTCTCCAGCAGCAACCAGAGGGGAAGAAAATAGAAATTGAATATCAAAATCTTTCCCAATTGCTTGCTGAATTTGTTGATATTTTTACTGAACCGCGCAGTCTTCCTCCTACAAGACAACATGACCATCGGATTCCAATTCTTCCAGGCAAACCACCAGTGAACACTCGATCGTACCATTATCCTCACCTCCAAAAGGATGGAATTGAAAAGATTGTAAAGGAGATGCTTGAAATAGGGGTGATTCGGCCAAGTTGCTGCCCCTATTCTTCATTAGTGCTACTTGTACGCAAGAAGGACGGAACTTGACGGATGTGCATCAACTACCGAGCTTTAAATGACATCATGTTTATTTTCATGAGATTCACAAGATTGGTAAAATAAATTCATTAATCTCAATATGATAGAAAATTATTTCCATTTCATATAATTGATTTCATGTGAGGGTATTCAAGTCTTTTTATGAAAACAAGTATCATCATTTAAAATTGAAACATAAGTTTCGTCATGAAGCCGTTAAGACCAAACACATCATGATATCAGGTCTATCATCAAAAGACTATCAAGAAATTCATACATAGATGTACATGCACTATGTCATCTTAATATGTTATGAGAATGTAATCTTAATTCATCATAAAAACGATTAGACCAAAAGCATATTAATCTAAAATGAGAGGTTCAAATCAACATTTACTTCAAAAACTCATGCATGACGTATACATATGTATGGATTAATCCTAAACATTATCACATATCATATTATCATCCCTAATATTACATCATTCAACATTTCAAAGCATAACATGCATGAAACCTTTGCAATATACTTTTCATGATCAAATTTTTTAATTTTTCAAAGATGCTACAAAGAAAAACATGATATGATTTTTGAAAAATAATTTTTTTTTATTTCCTATTCCTACTATCTAAATTAAGCACTCATGAAGGGCTTTAAGTAATTTCAAAATAATTCAAGAGAGTTGAGTTACTCACCTTGTAGTCGAAGCCCGTCAAAGCCCAATTCGCCGTTTCGCCTTTGGAAGTTTCTGATTTATCCTTGGTTGCCTTCCTCTTCTTTGGCCTCTTCCTCCGTTTAAGTTCATTGTTTATTTTAGATTTTTGTTTAATAAACTTATTAAGATTTAGTGTTCGAAGTTCAAGTTCAACATTGTCCTCATCACTTGAGTCATCGCTCAAGTGGTATTCATTTGTCCGGAGTTTCAAATCCTTCATGTTCTTTGGAAGGTGATTTTGTTCATCATGTTCATCATGTGTATTGTGAACCATTTCATATGTCATCAATGAACCAATTAGTTCGTCAAGTAGAAAAATATTTAATTTTTTTGTTTCTTGTATTGCGGTTATTTTAGGATCCCACCTTTTTGGAAGTGATCTTAAGATCTTGCTCACGAGATCAAAATTCGAAAAAGATTTACCAAGAACACTTAGATTATTGACGACATCCGTGAAACGGGTGTACATGTCGCCTATAGTCTCGCTTGGTTGCATTCGAAAAAGCTCAAAATCATGCAATAAAATGTTAACTTTCGAGTCTTTGACTCTACTAGTTCCCTCGTGCGTGATTTCAAGTGTTCGCTAAATATCAAAAGCCATTTCGCATGTTGAAATCCGATTGAACTTAGTTTTGTCCAAAGCGCAAAATAAGGCATTCATAGCCTTTGCGTTTAAAGAAAAATACTTCTTCTCCAAATCCGACCATTCGTTCATCGGTTTAGAGGGAAGTTGAAAACTGTTTTCAACGATATTCCATAAATCAAAATTCATAAAAATCAAGAAAACACTCATTCGAGTTTTCCAATAAGTGTAGTTCAATCCGTTAAACAACGGTGGACGAAAAACCGATAAGCCCTCTTGAAAGCCATGAAGAGCCATTTCTCTCGGGTGTAAATCCGAAATGAGAAATATCAGGCTCTGATACCAATTGTTAGGATCGGAGCAGCACTAAGAGGGGGGGGGGGGTGAATTAGTGCAGCGGATTAAAACTTCGGTTTTGATAAATCTTTCGTACGATGAAAAGCAATATCAATGGAAACCGATTTTAGAGGCTTGATAACTTAGAAACGTATGGAAGCATAGTAACTAAGTAGAAAAGTTTGCAGTATGTAAATGGCAAGAGTAGGATGCAAACCAGATAACACAGCAGTTTTTAAAGTGGTTCGGTCAAAATGACATACATCCACTTGCGAAGCCTTCTTCGAAGAGGCTTCCAACTTCCACTAGCAAATTTCTTGTAGGGGAAGGACTAATACCCCTCTTACAACCTTTACAAGTGGTTCACACTCTTACAATTCTTTTCAACAAGATGGGAGGAGGTGAACACTTAAGCAATATGAAAAATAAGGCTTGCAAAGACTATTCTAAGGCTCTTAACTCAAACTAAAGGTTGTTATCTCAGTTGAGATTTGAGGGGTATTTATAGGCCTCAAGAGGATTCAAATTTGGGCTCCAAAATTTGAATTCTCTTTGGTTCCCGATGCTGGCGGTGCCACCGCGTAGCCAAGCGGTGCCACCGCCTGGCTCTCGGGTGCTAGGCGGTGCCATCGCCAAATCTGGCGGTGCCACCGCCTACACTATTTCAGCTCACTGGTTGGGCTCCAAAATTGGCCCAAACCAGTCCGAACTAGAGCCCAATTAGCCCCTACTTGGTTTATAGGATTAATACCTAATCCTAACACTAAGTAACATGCTAACTACGAATTTAAAGACATTTTCTAAGCTATTACAAAGTCTGTAAGTCAAGACTTCTTTCGGCGAGCTTCCGGCGAACTTCCGACGGTTTTTCGAAAAACTCTCGGAAACCATTCTGCAGACTCCCGGCAAGCTCCTAGACTTCACGATTTGATCTTGACGAGTTCCAACGAGCTTCTTCGGCAAGCTCCGATCTTTCTCGGCGAGCTCCGCGAACTTCCAACGAACCTTCCAGCGAGCTTCCGAAAAACCCTTCGGCAAGCTCCCTACTCATTCTCGGCTAGTTCCGGCAGCATTCCCGATGAACCTTCGGACTTCCGTCGAACTCTCGAACTCGCAATGAATCCTTCGTGCTTGACTCCGACACTTTGTTTTGCTTTATGTCTTCGTCGTTATCGTAGTTAATCCTGCACACACAAGCTAAAACTCTACTCCGATCTAGACAATTATTACAACGCGAATTGACATTCTGTTGCCCGGCACGTCATTGGTTGGCGCTTCATCCGATTCTTCGGTGCATCGTCCTCTCTTGCGGCTTGTTGCCCAATCGGTGGTTGACCTTCGCAACCCCGATATCCTTGGCGCAATTTCGCTCTCCTTGGCCCGATGCCCGACGTCCGAAGCCTTCTGCCGTCCAATACCCTGACGTAATCTCCTCCGGCGCAACGTCAATTCCTCCTGCGTCAACTGTCTAATCATGATCGAGTAGACCTACATCACTCAAAATGCAGTTAAACATCTAAATACAATCAATTAGTTTCATCATCAAAATCCGAGATTCAACAATGACTCTAGCTAGGAGAGTCCTAATTGAGTTTCGTTGAAAGAGGCATTCATGTAAAACCTACCTATCCGACCCCTATTAAAGAGGTGAAGAGGTCGACTAAGGTTAGGATTAGTTTGGAGGTTACTTCTTAGAGAAGCATTAGGAGTTGGTTAGAAGTAGGAGTCTTGAGTAGGAGTACTATTAGGAGTTGGGGTTTAGAAGCCCTATAAATAGTCATGTATTCATCATCTTTTGATAAGCAATAGATGAATATTTTTAGCAGCCTTTGAGCAGCAACTTAGAGGAAGAAACTCCTATAAAGTTTCAAGGAGGCCGATCCCCTAAAGAGATCAACCCCAAGCTTAGAATCCACAAGGGTTCTAACATGGAGCCCCATGATTGTATTCCAGCCAATTGTACCATTGAATAGCATCTCCTTCAAAGTGGATGACAGCAATTTCCACCATAGCATCATCCAACGTTCGGTAGTAGCGAAAGTAACATTCGACGCGTGAAATCCACCCCGTCGGGTCTCTTTCTTCCCATCGCGGGAAGTCCACCCTCATACGTGGCTGAAGCATATCCGAGGACTGTCCCTCCTTCTTTGGAGGCCTCTCTGAACTCTCTCCTTGCTGAAATTTGGTTGGACTCAGTGGTTGTCCAATTCTGAATTCTGCAAACAAAGCGCGCAATTTGTCCTCCAAGTGCGATTCAAGCCGCGATTCAATCCGAGATTCCATTGCTTCAAATTTGGCATCAATTGTACTAGGCCACTATGCCGCAGTCCCTAGATAATACAGGGAAATCCAATCCATTGGACATATCTGTCCTTAGTTATCGTGTACCTATAGTCCCTCATCCATCTAATATCCCAAAGACCGTATATTGGGCATGGTGCTATCAGACCCATACAGTTTCTACTCGAGTCTCACTCTAATCGGATTCTCTCGGAGAACTCTTTCTCTCTCAATCCGAATGACCTTGGCCTAGGATTTGTTTAAGCAAGAACACATGAGACATTCCTCTCATGACATCGAGAGTGGATAATCCTCTATCGACACTCAATAGCTCTCGTAAGGTTGACTACCACTCCCGATGACCAACTGTGTTAGATCTGGAACATCCAAACCTATAAGTCTGGTATCAAAGAGTGGAGCATCATACAAGACATTCTTGGTGTCTCATGTCTAAGGACCAGATACACCACTGGGACTACAAAATCATTGTCTGACAATAATGCATCATCAACCATTCAGCATTCCGTAAACGGATCAATCAGTGAACTCATTCCCCAATGAGCACCTGTATTGTATCCCTAGTGTCCCCACATGAGCAGCTATGAGATCAACTGCATCTATCATATGAATGAGTATATAACACACCAGTTTGTTCGGTTATCTCGATGTCCCTCTCGAGTAATCTATGACCAAGATTATTTAGGATTTATGTTTAAAGGCGAATTAGTCTCATTATCATGATCTCATTATGATCTGATTCCCATTGCATAGATCTCACATATATATATGTATACATATATATATGTATACATATATATATGTATAGATATATATATATGCAACAAGCAATATAAAGTAATAAATGCCAAAATATAATAAGCAAAAAGAATGCATGTCAAGTCACACGTGTCATCACTCACGTAATTGGCTTGTAGGGCACCTATAACTAGTAGTAATAGCCTCTTCGTAGGTTGGATGATCAATATCCTCAACATTCTCTCCTCAATATATCCCACATATCTCTCATGAGGTTGGGATACTCTGCCGGATCTACGTAAAGTCGGAACTTGTGTGCTAGATACTTAAACAGACTCGAGAGATGTGGAGTGGTGTTTGAGCTAGGTTCTCCAACCTCGCTCAACTCTATCACGCTCCCACTGTCTCCGCCTAAAATGTATTCCTTCTCAAGGAACACCGCTCTCTTGGCTACAAAGACCTTTTGGTCCTCGGGATGATAGAAATAATATCCACAAGTTTTCTTGGGATATCCCACGAACTTGCACTGCACCGTCCTTGATTCCAACTTATTGGGGTTGCATTTTTTAACGTGAGTAGGGTAGCCCCAAATCTTAATAACCTTAAGATCGAGATTCTTCATTTTCCATATCTTATATGGTGTAGACACTACCGACTAAGTTAGAACTCTGTTCAGAAGGTAAGTTGCGGTTTCTATGGCGTATCCCAAGAATGAGATGGGTAGGTCGGCAAAGTTCATCATAGACCGTACCATGTCTAAAAGTATACGATTCATCCTTTCAGATACACCATTGAGTTGAGGTATATAAGAAGACATCAATTGGGATAGAATCTCATGGTCCTTGAGGGATTGGATATATCTATATATTTGTTATATATATATATGTTATATATATATATATATATGTGTATATATATATATATATTATATGTATATGCACTTGTATATACAAGTACTTATACATTTATATACATATATATATGCACACACACATATATATATAAATAAATAAATAAATAAATAAATAAATATACATATATATATGTATATATATATATATATATGTATATATACATATATATATATATATTTATATATATACTTACATGTATATATACATACATTTATACATATATATATATATATATATACATGTATATATATACATGTATGCATATATTTATATATATACTTACATGTATATATATACATTTATATATATGTATGTGTATATTTACTTATATAGTTTTTAATTAGTGAAATGACTCGTTGAGTTAACAAAACTAAGATTATAAAGCTAAATTAGTTGGACCCTGTTAAAGAACGACTGCTTTTTATCCATGCATTTAACAACTCAAATTTATAACTTGTTCCAAATGTGATACTTGGTTGGCCTGTACAGCACGTGGTGACGTGGGAACATTGGGATAAGCTGGCTCCACCGAGGGCGCGCCTCACGTTTTCGGCAATTTGCCACTGAAGCTCCGCCACGTCCCCGCATTACTTAACTATAACAGAAAAACAGCTGTCCGGGACGCAGTAGCTGTTTCAGAAGGCATGGAACATCCACCGCACGATCTGGGAATCGCGGTCCTGATCCCCTCGACGTGCTTGTGACTCGCCCCGTCGCATTTCAACTACCCCCTGCCGTCGGAACTAAAAAAAAAAAAGAATATTCCATTTGGAAATGGAATACTATTTTCTTTTTCTCGTCACTCCGACGAGTGCAATCCATCACAATTCGGTCTCCACTAATCCTCGTCTCTCATTCGCTACGATTAGGGGCCTCCTTGATTTCGTCGTCAGACACTTTTGTTTGTTCTGGCGATCTCGTTCTTGCCGAAGATTAGGGTTTTCATTCCGTTCTTTGGTTTCCCTTGTCGCATTAAATTGAGGGGTTGGATCATTTGCGGCTTTTGAGGGCCCGTTTTTGATGCTTTACTTGCTTGTCTGAAGTTGGAGGGGCATCTGTCGTGGGTTTGAACTGGGGTAGAAATTTGATGAAGAAGAAGTTCGAATCGGGTAAATTTGGTATTTTTTTTATTCCGTTAAAGGAAGAGTGGAATTTTAGTGAATAAGACTGCATCTTTGCAGGTATTCTTTGGCAACTCGAGGGGTAGTCGGTGGCCTTGTGACTTTCTGGCATAAAAGGAGTGGTCATTAATGGGTGCTCTGCAAGTCGGGGAAGTTACCATCGCAAGAAGAAGCTAAATTTAGGGCTTTAGTCCGACGAAGTGTTCCTTCATCATTTGCTTTTGTAACAGAACCATCGCAGTAAAACATGACATGCTATGCATGATTGATCTTTAAATCCGAAGTTGTGGGAGAAGTTTTGCGGGCATTTTCAGTTCGATATCAATTTCTGAAGGTTTTGACCTGATGTTCTCTTCTAGAACCGACTGTACACACGATACAGCTGGAATTTCCGGTCAGGTGCTTATAGCAACGAAGTTTGTCTGGCCCTATGGTGGGAGAACGGTTTCCCTGATTGGCTCTTTTACGGGGTGGGATCTCTTTCTTTTTTCACTCCGTTTTGTTTTTTTAAAATTTATTTTGCTTTCTATTTGTGTAATTGTGAATTAAAGAAATACCACCAAAATGACTGGTTTAATTATCTTTTGTTAGAAAGTGCGATTAGATACTTCTCAGAATTCTAAAGAGTTAGCTTCAGTATATGCGCTTGCAGCCATACAGTGGGAAACTACATCAAGTTCCTTTTCTTATACATCTTGGTTTTGATTAATAAAAGTCAATCCTGTTCTTAAAATGGAAATGTTCTTCTTTAACACATGCAGAGTGTCAAGGTTACTTGTGGTGAATGGAAGTGTAGTGCGCATGCCATGACATATCAACCATACTGGACTACATATAAATAGGCAGTGCAACTATGATTGCTTGTATTTGTGTAATTGTCTGACGTATATCCATATAGGGATATACAATTTTAATTTTCTGGTTAGTCAAGACATTTTGGCTTGTGAAATCCTTATGATGTATTAAACTTTGGAATCTGAAAGAATACAGGCTAGCTTGTTGTTATTTTATCTTTAACGCTACAGCTTATCTATTTTAATTTTCATCATAGGTGGACTGATCGTTATCCAATGTTCCCTGTGGAGGGTTGTCCTAACATATTTCAAGCTGTCTACAGCTTAACACCAGGCATTCATCAGGTCAGCATAAATCTGTCATATCAGAGTTTGACATGGATGGACCATGTCAACATCATGTTGTCCACTTATCATATGCATTTTGAATTCTTTAAACATGTCATGTCTCTTGATATAATATTATTTGCTCTTATGAACATTGGCATCCAATTCATGAACTTTATTACTATTATCTGCAGTATAAGTTCTTTGTTGACGGTGAATGGCGGCATGATGATCAGCAACCTCATGTGGTGGGAAATTATGGGATAGTGAACACTCTTATTCTCCCCCAAGAATCTAATCCTATACTGACTGCCTTAGGCCTTGAGAAACCTAGTAACCGGATAAACATGGATGTAGACAATTGGAACTTCCGGCATGTGGTAAGTCTGCATGTATGTTACTGCATCCATATGTAATCCATGTCCATGACTCACTTTATTGCATACATATGTTGTGCTTTTATGGAATATACTTGCATGCATCACCATCTTTGTGCTAAGTATATGCTTAGTTTTGTACTTTAAATATGTATATATGGTTTGAATTGTAATGCTTGCCACCAAATCACTAAGTTGGACGTGTTTAGAACATTGTTTAACTATTTCCTGCATCTATTATGTTTGCATTTACTGAGACAATATATAGATTCAAGAGACTTGATAAGATATAGCTACTTGTTTGTTGCATATTCATCTTGTTAGGATCTTCACTGTGGTCTTTGGAGTCCTTGAGTGTGGACCCATTTTTAAATGCTTGGCTGTAGATAGCTCTTAGGAAAAAAATGAATGACAAATTGAGTTGTATTTCTGTCTTTTTTTTGACCAGTGGTACTTCTCAACATAAGCAACCTATGTACTTTATTGGTGTGGCTGCACATATCATTGGATCTCTTCAGATGCCGCATTGATAGAAGCCCTGTGCACTAGGTTACTCTTTTTAGTGATGTTACTCATTAGATGGTTGAATTTTCAACAAATTTCTTGTTTCATTGAGTCATTTCCTGATTAAACCCTGAACATGGAAGTCTTATCATGGGAGAATTTCAGAAAGTGTGCTGCATCTCAATTTACACAATATTTGGTAGAACAAATAATATGATATTCAATGGGGAATGGTGGGGAGGTATGTTTACTGGGAGAAGCAGATAGAGTGAGAAACTGAGAATGTCAGCTACAAGGGCTTTCTAGGGGAAAAGCGAGGAGGAAGAGGAGGTGGAGGGAGAGGAAGGGAGATTATCAAGAAGGCTTAGGGGCAATAATGGATGCAGAGGAGAAAGAAGGAGAGCGATAGTGGCAGGGAAGAAGAGGGCGAGGAGGAAGAAACATGGAGGAGGGAAGGGGGAGGGGGTTGTTGGGACACTCGGTAGGGGGCGATGGTGGAGGAGGGAGACATGCAGTAGGAGGGAAGGAGAGGGGGGAGGGGTGGTATGAAGGAGGCTTGATGGGGCAACTACGGAGGAGGGAGAGAGAGAGCTGGAGGAAGGAGAGGGGTGGGAAGGGGGTGAGAAGCACGGAGGAGGTGGAAGGGAGGGGGGTGTCGAGGAGTCTCAACGGGTACGACAATGAAGGAGGAGAGGGAAAAAGAGGGAGAGTGATAGCGAATGGGAAAGGGAGAGCTGCCTTGTGCATGGATATGGGGAGGAGTTTTCACCATGACACCACCAATGGAGGGCTGCCTTATGCATGGATATGGGGAGGAGTGACGGGAATCATCATTGAAGAGGCGGCGACAAGGAGCTTTGGTTGTTGGTGAAGAGGAGGGGGGAAAGCATCTGAAGAGGATAGGAAAACAACAATAAGGAGATCGAGCAATCAAGGGAACAAGAACATGGTTTCTCTCACCAATGGGCTCACGAAATGAGATTGGGGATGGGACTTGGCTTGATTGAATTGATTGTAACATTTGGGTTCACTTCAAGCCAAATTAATTTTAATCGGGTTTCAAATTAGGCCAGGCAAGCGCTTGGGCCCAATTATGCGACTAAGCAACACCTAATAGAAGGCGCCTGCCTGAACCCTATTTGAGGCACTATATGTTAGCTTGTGTTGACTATTTTAGTGTTTATTTTTTATTTAAGATCAATATCTTTCTTTTCCATAAAAAATGTGGACTCTATGGGGATTTGCCCTTGTAGAGTCTGCCTTCTACTCTCATGAGCACTTCCTCTTGGTGTCTTGCTCCACCTGTTGCAGTCTTCATCGCATGACATTTTGAGGAGTTGTCAATCCTACTGTTATTGTGGTTCACCATTCTTCATGGTGACTTTGGCTATTTCTCTTCTCTTTCTCTCTTCTCAGACTACGGTTAAAGAGGATTGACCCGACAGGTTTATCACATCTTTTGTGCATCCTGTGGATAACCCCAACTAAAATCAGTCAATCTTGATCAGGATTGCTGACTTTTTTAAACCTTTAACTGGGACTTGCCCAAACATTGGTTAGGACTGGTTGTAACCTGTTGAGAATTGGTGGGAGCATATAAGTAACACATTGGAACAAGTATGGTTAGCTGAGAGAATTGGAATAGACGAATTCGGTTATTTTTGGTGAATCCAACTGATTTTGGCTGATGCTTTGAAAATTAAAGGGTTTTTTGGTTGGGTCCTTGTTATGAGATTTTGGAGACAATAATCTTGCAAATGATGAAAAATTGGCCAATCTTGAATTGCATCTCCCTACATTCCAACTCATAGGAACTTCTTTCCCTAGAATTTTTATTCTTTGCATCATAAGTCTATTTATGAAAATGTTCTGTGATAAAAAATCCCTTTAAAACCGAGTTCCATATCTTAATGGGTATATCTGAAACTTCCATTGATATGAATTTGTGTTATTGTTCTTTGTGCTTATCTAGTTATTAACTATTAGAAAATTGTGGGGTCATTGTTTGTGATGAAGTCAATTGTAAATTGTAATTATAGATATTTTTATTTTTGAAATATTTAGAGCAAGGACATATGGTGTAATCACTGATAATTTCTCCCTTAACATAAATTAATTACTATAAATGATGTATTATTTTATTATTAACTTCTATGTTTGTGTACTATAGTTAAGGAAATGATTAAATTTGGTTTCCTTAATTATATGGATAAGTTAGGAATTCTACTAATCAATCAAATTATTAATTGATTTATTTCCTAATGAATGATTTGATTGTTAGGAAGTAAATAGTTTACATTCCATTTTTGTATGTGAACTATAAGAAATGAATATTATATTTCTTTCTTTGTGTGCAAAAGAAAAATATAAATAAATTTTAAAAGATAAATTAAATTATTACTTATCTTTCGGGGAGATCTCATCTTCTCCTATATAAAGGGGACTACTCCTCCCTCATTTCTCACCGTGTCTAACAATGGGAGGATTGAGGAGAGGACTTCCCGAGGAGATGATATCGAGGAAAGGATAGCCGAGGAGAGGTAGGATCATTTTTCTTTTTTAATTAACTTTGATTTATGTTTTAAAATCTTGATGTTGAAATTGTTATAATTTTATGATGTATAATGATATTTTAATTTCAAAATTTCATGATTAGTAAATAATAACAATTGATTTGTGATGTTAGAATGATTATTTGATTTATATTGATCTCTTAAACTTCAGTAAATTTTAATATTGATTTAATTATTAAAATTCTTATTTTTGGATTAGCATAATAGTTCTAATTTATTTAATTAGATATATCTATGTTTCAAAAATTATGTGTGAATTTCTATAATGTAATTTAGTTTTAAATTTAAGATCATTAATTAAAATTTTTAATTAATGAATTTGAATTATTCTTTAATAATTTTAGATATTGAAATCCAATTTGATAAGAGGAGTCTAATTGAGGTCTGACTTGAGTCAAGTTGATCTGTCAAACCGGATCGACTCAGCCCGTGTGTTCATGTGACTCAGCCCATATAGCCAAGTACAACCTAGCCCATGTGACTCGGCATGACCTAGCCTATGTGGCCAGGTAGGAGTTAGCTTTTTATGGCTAGGTACGACCCAACCCATGTGGCCAAGCATGACCCAACCTATGTGGCTGAGTACGATCTAGTCCATTGACCATGTATGACCCAGCCCATGTGGCTAGGCATGGGCCAGCTTATGTGGCTAGGTACGACTCAATCCATGTGGTCAGGTATGATCCTAACTCATGTGTCTAGGTACGACCAACTCGCGAGCCAAGCATGGCCTAGTTCAGTGGTAAGGCTTAGCCTAGTCCATGAAGTTAAGCTTGCCTAGCTATGTGATTGGCATTAGACACATCGTCGCTCCTCTATCTAGCTCGTTGTACCTCAACTCAACCTATTACTTGGAACAAGCATGTGTAGTGCATATGACCCATCCAAGACTCAGGTTGGTTGTTTCGGTTTAGGCTAGTATTATATGACATAGTCCAATTTCCTCTCCCTTTATTGGTTTGAGCTCGTTAATTGACTAAATCAAATAGGTTTGATAAGTTGAAACCAGTTTAGGGTGATTCCAGACTAACTTGACTAATTCAAACCTACTTGACTTAATCGAGATCAATCAAATCTAAATTAGACCAGTCTAGGGTGATTTTAGACCGGTTATATAAGGATTTGAGGTTGGTTCTATTAGGTCATAATCGAATTGAGCTTGGTTTAAGTCAATTTAGCTATTCCAATTAGGGTTTTAGTTGATTGAGGACTATTGAGAGATTGATGTTTCATGCATTTATGATTTGATGAACTTAAATGTTTTATCTAAAGATATTATTTGAAAATGATTATTGATTTTCTACTTTTCTTAAGTTTATGATATTGATATGATTGTTATCATGTAGTAGATGTAACTAGGCTAGTAGTTCACATTGGAAGTGCAACCTGTGAAAGGAGCTGTGGGCCCATTACAGTGTGGTGCCACCAATGAACATAGTCTAGCAAATTTAAATCAAGTATAGTCTCTCATAATATTTAATCATATTGATTTCTTGATGCATGCGTGAGTGAATGGATGCGTGTAAATGAATGATCATGAATGTTTATGTATCCCTGCCGAGGGCAGGTATGACGATTCCCTTCAGTGATTAGCGGACCGTTAGACGTGATGGTTAGACGGTTCTTCCATCCGCTATTGGGAGGAACGTGTCCTTAGGCGAGTGAAGGATATCACTCCATCCGCTGTTCGGAGTACGATATAGATTATTTCTATCCACTGTTGGGAGGAATCCATCACGTGGAATATGCCTCTACATTTTGAATATGATTTTGCCATTGCCCTCTTCTCTCCTTTTTGCAGAGTAGATAAGAGTTGTTAATTTAATTATAGAATGTATTATTTTCCTTTTGAGACATATATGATAAATAAATATTATTAATTAACTTAGTTATTCGTGAAGATGCACATATTAGATTTATATCTAATACTGAAAAAAAAAAAATAATAATTTGGCAATTTGACTAGAAATATTATATGATGCTTATGTTCACTGTAAAATATTTAGATTTATATTTTATTTTATAAAAAATAAATAAATTAAGTTTATTGCATAAGTCTTATAGCATTTATTATTTTGACCATATCATTTTTATGTTAGGGATCTAAAATTCATTCATATAATTTTGTTATAAATTTAAAGTAGATTATAATAAAGGAAGTTTTACATAATTTCTATTATAGTTTGACATATTATTTTTGTTACCCTTTGTTCTAGAATATTATTTTATCTATAATTATGAATATGGTAAATTTAATAAAACATATTTGTTACTGTGTGGATTCTTTAGGATTGATGATTAATTATCTTTTACAGTTTTGTCTTACATTGTTATGAATATTTATAGTTAATATATCTAGTTTTACTAATTGAAGATTATACTAAGTATCAATTATTCTCTCGGATGTAAAAGTTTTGATAATTTTAAGTTTAAAATTTTATAGGATCTTTTAAAAATATAAATTAAAAAGTATTTACCTTTATAATTTTTATTATCATATATTATTATTAAAATTGAGATTAGATTTGACATGTGCTAGGATGGTTTGTAGAAGTTATTATTGATATTAATAAAATATGTGCCTTTGAAGTTGAATAAATTTGATCGTGCATTGATATTTAAACTTAATCGTATGAGTAATTAATTTAAATAGAGTTTTGATTTAGTGTCAAATTAATTATTAGATATTATTTGTTTAATGCAATGATGAGTCTAATGAGAATTAAATATAATGTTATTTTTTTGACACATATAATATATAAATCATTTGAAATTATAAAAGAATATATGTTGAATAGTTGGATAAATTTTCATTATTTCAATTGCTTTTGTTTGTTGAGTTGTACTTCAACTTATATTTTATGTCGACAATCAATTAATTTTTAAAAATTAAAATTTTTATTGATTTATTAGATATAGAATTTGATATACTTGTTATGGGTAATCTAAAACCAAATTTATTCAATAAGTTTCATTAATTTGTTATATATTTTATGTTAAAAAAAATATTTTTGACTTAAAAGTTTTCAAGTGGCATATTTAATCAAAATATTTTTCAAGCTAGTTTAGTTTTGTCCTTTGACTTAGTATTTCAAAAGCTAACTATATTGATTAATGTTATTTTTAATCAAATTTGGGGACCAAATTTCTATTAAGTGGGGGAGAAATGTAATCACCAATAATTTCTTCCTTAACATAAATTAATTACTATAAATGATGTATTGCTTTATTATTAACTTTTATGTTTGTGTACTATAGTTAAGGAAATGATTCAATTTGATTTTCTTAATCATGTGGATAAGTTAGGAATTCTACTAATCAATCAAATTATTAATTGATTTATTTCCTAATGAATGATTTGATTTTTAGGAAGTAAATAGTTTATATTCTATTTTCGTGTGTGAACTATAAGAAATGAATATTATATTTCTTTCTTTGTGTGTGAAAAAAATAAAAAAAATAAAAAAATTAAATTAAATTATTCCTTCTCTTATATATAAAGGGGACGACTCCTCCCTCATTCCTCATCGAGCCTAACAATGGGAGGATTGATGAGAGGACTTCCCGAGGAGATGATATCGAGGAAAGGATAGTCGAGGAGAGGTAGGATCCTTTCTTTTTTTTAATTAACTTTGATTTATGTTTTGAAATCTTAATGTTGAGATTGTTATAATTTTCTAATGTATAATGATGTTTTAATTTCGAAATTTCATGATTAGTAAATAATGATAATTGATTTGTGATGTTAGAATGATTATTTGATTTATATTGATATCTTAAGTTAAGTGAATTTTAATATTGATTTAATTATTCAAATTCTTATTTTTGGATTAGCATAATAGGTCTAATTTATTTAATTAGATATTCTACGTTTCAAGAATTATATGTGAATTTCTATAATGTAATTAGTTTTAAATTTGAGATCATGAATTAAAATGTTTAATTAATAGATTTGAATTATTCTTTAATAATTTTAGATATTGAAATCTAATTTGATAAGAGGAGTCTAATTGGGGTATGAGTTGAGTCAAGTTGATCTATCAAACCGGATCGACTCAGCCCATGTGTTCATGTACGACCTAGCCCGTATAGCCAAGTACAACCTAGCCCATGTGACTCGGCATGACCCAACCCATGTGGCCAGGTAGGAGTCAGCTCATGTGACAAGGTATGACCCAACCTATGTGGCCAAGCATGACCCAACCCATGTGGCTGGGTACGATCTAGTCCATGTGGCCATGTATGACCCAGCCTATATGGCCAGGCATGGGCCAGCTTATGCGGCTAGGTACGACCCAATCCATGTGGTCAGGTATGACCCTAACTTATGTGTCTAGGTACGACCAACTCGCGAGTCAAACATGACCTAGTTCAGTGGTAAGGCTCAACCCAACTTATAAGTGAGGCTTAGCCTAGTCCATGAAGTTAAGCCTGCCTAGCTATGCCATTGGCAGTAGACACATCGTCGCTCCTCTATGTAGCATGTTGTACCTCAACTCAACTTATTACTTGGAACAGGCATGTGCAGCGCATGTGACCCATCCAAGACTTAGGTGGGTTGGTTCGGTTTGGGCTAGCATTACATGACATAGTCCAATTTCCTCTTCCTTTATTGGTTTGAGCTCGTTAATTGACTAAATCAAATAGGTTTGATCAGTTAAAATCGGTTTAGGGTGATTCCAGACTAACTTGACTAATTCAAACATACTCGACCTAATCGAGATCAATCAAATGTAAATTAGACCAGTCTAGGGTGATTCCAGACCGGTTCTATAAGGATTTGAGGATTTGAGATTGGTTCTGTTAGGTTATAATCGAATTGAGCTTGTTTTAAGTCAATTGAGCTATTCCAATTAGGGTTTTGGTTGATTGAGGACTATTGAGAGATTGATGTTTCATGCATTTATGATTTGATGAACTTAAAGGTTTTATCTGAAGATATCATTTGAAAATGATTATTGATTTTCTACTTTTCTTAAGTTTATGATATTGATATGATTGTTATAATGTAGTAGATGTAACTAGGCTAGTAGTTCACAATGGAAGTGCAACCTATGAAAGGAGCTGTGGGCTCATTACAGTGCGGTGCCACCAATGAACATAGTCTAGTAGATTTACATCAAGTATGGTCTCTCATAATATTTAATCATATTGATTTCTTGATGCATGCGTGAGTGAATAGATAAGTGTAAATGAATGATCATGAATGTTTATGTATCCCTATCGAGGGCAGGCATGACGATTCCCTTCGGGGATTAGCGGACCATCAGATGTGATGGTTAGACGGTTCCTCCATCCGTTGTTGGGAGGAACGTGTCCCCACTTAGGCGGGTGAGGGATACCACTCCATCCGCTGTTAAGAGAGTGTACCATCGGGTATAATGTATGCCTTTGTTATCTAATTATTATGTATGTGTTGTATGTGGCTGATGCATGATTTTGTTTATTATGTAAGAAATTATTATTATTTTTTTGATGCATAAGTTTTATAATGAATCGATATATTATCATTTTTATTGATTTCTTATTGAATTATTGATATTTATTTATATTACACGAATGTTAAAGATTATTTTTATGATTTTTTCAAAGTTCCTACCAGCATGTGTGATTGCTGATATGTTTTTATTTTATATTTATTTTCAGAGTAATCTACTACTTTTTAATAGATCTGAAGCTTGGGTGGAAGAGACTTGTGACTCTACCAAGAAGATGTCATTCTTTTTCTAGTTAATAGAACATTTACTATTGTAAAAACAATGATTTGAATTCAAGGATGAAGGAAAAAAAAGGAGAGTTTATTATGTAAATTATGGATAATAAAATACTGATTTTATTATTCTTTTTATAAATCTGGGATGTGACATATTGAGCTATCTTTGATTTATTATTTTAGATAAATATTTCATTCATATTATTTACATAGGTTCAAATAAAACTTTATGTGGATAAATTTATTATTTGATAAGATAAATATGTTGTTATGTTCAATCTTAGCATATAGAATCCTTATTTAAGTTTTGATGGGTTAGTTGTTTAATTAAGGATTGAACATATCTTCTAACAAGAAAGAAAAAGAGAGAAGAGGATATTGATCTAATAATCTAAGAACAAAACAAAGTGCTTCATGTGCATAAGAAAGTTAAGTGCTTTGCACATTTTAGTGTTACCAAATATTAAAAGAAAACTTGTCGTTCACATAGCTAGTAGATTAGCTAAAGAGGGGGAAGTTAGTTAACAAATAAATTTTAAACTTTTGAAGGGATCAAATAAGTTGTCGTTTTCATCATGGTTAGGTTTGATACCTAGTTTTACGTGTAAGGAGCATCAAAGAAGTGAAAAGGATCCAGAAACACTTCAAATTGATTAGTTTCTTTAAAGATCATAAACCGTAAAAGATATTAAAATCAAAACCATTTATTCTCTGTGCATTTTAGATTATAGGACATGATCAACGGCCTAAGAGCTTTTCTAAAACAATTCTTTGTGCAATTTGCATCAAAAGATTTTATATAAAAGTTTTTTTTGAAATAGATTTATATAAAAGAAAATATTTTCAATCACACAATTGTATATTGTCAACCAAGGTTCGCCTTGCCAGTCCGAACCAATGTATTGGTTGGTCGATAGTATGGCATGTATCGCTCTATGTCGACGTACCATGTGTCGGTACGGCGGGGCATACTGATAGCATGGAAAAATGTTCGACAATAGTTCCAAAAAATTTTGAAAAAAAAAAAAAAAGTTAAATTAGGGTTTCAAAGAAAGACGTGGAGGATCTCCCGCCTCATCAAGTAGAGGATTCTCTTGGTTCTTCGTTGCTTCGACCCACTCTAACATCGGTTGTGAATCTTCATTGTAGCATTGGAGGTCAATGAGATCAATCTCTAGTTCCTCTAGCTCATTGTCTAACTCGGTGTATTGTAACCTTAGTTGCATATTGTAGTGGACATATACTAATTTCTTTAACTGTTTATACAATAGTCTGTTGCGGACCTTTGTGTGAATCAATATCTATGTTGACCAGTTATGTTTCCAACCACTCGATATTGTCGTTTGCGGAAGTACACAAACGACAACCTTCCTTAAATTTGGTGTATCCCCTCCAAATTGTAGCCACCACTTGATTATAAAAAGATATAAATAAGACTTTATTAGCATAATAAATAATTAATGTCAAATATAGTTTATAATCAATATGTGTGTAACTTTCTCCAGTGATTTTAAAAGGCACTCAGGCGAGGCAAGGCGAGGTTCAAATGCCTCGTTTAATGGCCAAGCGACGCACTTCAAAGAGGTGCCGGTTAGGTGCTCGCCCGAGTCCAAGCACCGGGCGCTTCGGGCGAGCGCTTGGTTTAAACCAGGCGACCAATCGTAACAGCGGTAGCGGAGAGAGGCAACGAGCGCCCGATTAATTGGTTCGATTGAATTAACTAATGCACGCATATCAGTCTCCCCCTCCTCACGACTTCCCCTTACCCTACGATTGATTCCGCTGCCTCTCTCTACCGTTGCCGCTACCTCTCTCTGCTGTCACTACTACTGTCGTTGCCTCTCTTCGCTGCTGCTGCCTCTCTTCACTATCGC
Source organism: Musa acuminata AAA Group (assembly GCF_036884655.1). Lineage (NCBI taxonomy): Eukaryota > Viridiplantae > Streptophyta > Magnoliopsida > Zingiberales > Musaceae > Musa > Musa acuminata. The sequence continues at coordinate 30,840,070 of NC_088342.1, read as the reverse complement.
TACTGCTGCCGCTACTGTTGCTGCTGCTGCCTCTCCTCGCTGTCGCCGTTAGTGCCGTTGCTCTCCGTTGTTGCCAGCTATCGCTGCTCTCCGCTATTGCCCGTTGCTGCTGGGCTCAAACAACAACCTCCTGTCTGCGACTCAGTTCTCACCATGACTTAGCTTCTCACCTCGGTCTCCTTACATTATACTCTTCTCTACTGCTGTTAATAGTAGAGAATATTTTAAAATATTAAAATATATTTTTAATATTTTAATATTTTAAAATATTAAAAATATTTTTTTTATATTTTAATATTTTAGAGAGCCTTGCGTTGCTTGGGCAAGCGCCTAGCGCCTCGGACATTTTGGGACCTTGGCGTCTTTTGATGCTTAGTGCTTTTTAAATCATTAACTTTCTTTTACTAGTATCCATATTGTAATGACATGATATAACTACACCGTCAGAGAATGAACCGATTGTTTTCTGGAAGAATTGACCCTCCATAATAGCTTTGGTAGTGTTTTACAAGAGTTGATATATAACATTTCTTAGTGCTAACTAAATCTATTTGCGTTCTAAGATTATATTGAAATTGAATTACCGAATTTAAATAATACGTTGCAAGACAAATAATTTTATTAGTAATAATTTTTTAAATATTGAAAACTATGAATTAAATTATACTGAATATGAATTTACTTGCATTATTGATGTCTTGGTCCATATGAGCTTTGGTCTTGTGATGGATGATCTGTAAGTATTGCTCGACCTTCAAATCATCTATGAATGCTTTCTTGATCTCTTCTCTTATTGTAATCAACATATATCTAAGATAAGACATTTGGAGACACTTGTCCATATCAATCTTACGAACGACAATGTAAAGTTGTTCTACCCTTATTATTTCATTTATAGTATCCCAAAATCTAGAAAAAAATTCACATTTTTTCTATCGTTTGGTCTTGAATACTTGAGTTGGACCATTCCTGCGAGGTGACTATTACCTTAAGGCCCTACCTCTTTTGCTGTATTGATTATAAGACAATGAAATTTATAGTAAATTGACTGACTCTAGGTCGGAGTATCTCACCATTTATATACTTTTGTATTAAAGAGTGATCCCAATGATGATTATATATAAATATTATGATCGACTGTGCCCAAGCTACACACTTGCTGACTGATGATAGCTCGCTAATATCATTTAACATTTCATTTATGCAATGAGCTACACATGGAGTCCAAAACAATGTTTCTCTTTTTTCTATGAATAGTAAATCGACCTTATTGAAATTGGCTCTATTGTTGGTGACCATCTAGACAATGTACTATGGTTCGATCTCCTCTACTATGGTGTCCCTTAGGTTTTCAATATAGTTTGCATATTGAATCATGTCGAAAACATTAACTGACTTGTGAAAAACCACACATTTGTTGTAATACACAAGAAAATTGACGAGACTTACTCTTGTTGGCCTATCTAATTGTCACACATCAATGTCACTCATATTCATCCCGTGCCTCTTGAAGGATTTGATCCAATCCTCTTCAGTTCTGCCACGTCATTTAAATACACGTTGTGGATCTCCTTCATTGTTGGAGGTTGGGTTCCCGTGCCAACTATTAGGACCCTTTTTCTGAGCTTTTGAATAATGTTTATTGAGTCTGTTTAGTCCAGTTGTTTATTGAGTCGATTTGGTTCAATTAGAGTCAAGTAGAGGTTTATTTAATATTTATTTATTATTAGACTTCAAGTCCTGATGGACTTTGGGTGGAACTCTATAAATAGGGATGTAACTGCTTCTTTTCAGTAATCTATGAAAAATACTATTATGTCTTTGGACAACCTTAGGAGGTCGATCCCCTCGAAGTGATCAAGGAGGGTCGATCCCCTCGAAGCAATCAAGGAGGGCCGATCCCCTCGAAGCGATCAAGGAGGCCGATCCCCTCGAAGCGATCATTATCATCCCCTTTCCCTTCTTCTTTTTTACGATAAGACTTTAGGGTCTTATCAATTGGTATCAGAGCCACGATCCTTGGCGCAACCCGCCGCAGCCTTGCTTCCCTTCTTCCCCACCACCACTACAAGGCAACTCTTTCTTCACAGTTGTCGCTGCTTCTCCCCGGCCAGCGACCTTCGACCACCGCTCGACCTCCTCGCTGCCCCATCTCGATAATAAAAAAAAAAGAGGAAAAGAAGAAACAATAGAGGAAGAAGAAGCCGCAGCCACCCCTGCGTCCCCTGCTTCCGGCCAGCCCACCCGCCGCTGCTGCTCTCCGGCCAGCGCCCACCATCGCCCCGCTTCCCGGCCGGCGACCACCGCCGCTGCTGTTCCCCGGCCAGGAGACGACGCTGCCAGCGTCCATCCCAACCCTACTGTCGTTGCCGCCTCCCCTTGGATCGCAGCCGCAGTCGCTCGACCTCCCCTCGTCAGCGATCGTTGGTGACACTGCTTCTAGCCGCGCCACCATTGCTGCCTCCTTCACCGCCGCACCGCTGTTGCCAGCATCGCCAGTGGCTCCGGCTGTGGTGCGATAGAAACAGAGCACCCTGTTTCCCATCTCCACCATCGCAACTTCCTGGCCAGCCACGACGCTCGCTGCCTTTTTCTCCACCGCTGCCGCTGCTTCCCGATCGCTCGATCACAGCCGCTGTAAGGCAACCCTAACCAAGCCCCCCCCGGGTCGCAGCCGCAGCCGCCGGTTGCCGCAGCCCCTCGTTGCAGCGGTTGTAGAAACAGAGCTTCCTCTGTTGCCGCAGCCCCTCGTCGATCGTAGCCGCGCCTCGAGCGCCGTCGCCTTCCAGCCGACCCACCACCGCTGCCAGCCACCGTGAGGCGACCGCCGCTCGCCTCCCAGCTGCCGCTCCCCCTTGGCTCGGGCGAGAACGACCGCTGCCACTCCCCCTTGCTCTGCCCCTTGGTGACCGAAACAGAGCAATCCTCTTGCTGCTGCAAAGCAGTCGCCGGTCCTCTTGCTGCTGCGAACGCCGGTTGCCACCACCGTCGCCGCTGCTGCCCAGCCAGCGACGACGCCGCTTGCCGCCCAGCCTGCCACCGTCGATTCCTATTTTCCACTGCAGCCTCAACCTCGGTGACGCATGTACCGACTCCTCTTCTTAACCTCGACTGCTTCAACGGCACCGTCGCATCCTCAACCGCACGTGATTCCTCGGCATCACCAACGCCTCCTTCCATAGTGCGGTAGAGACAGAGCAACGCTGCCTTCCATTCGCATCGTCGCAACCACCGCAGCGACAGGCCCTTGGCGAAGCTGCCCCCAACTGCAGCCACATCAACGCAGTCGCCTTCCAACCTCGGCGCTCTCACCCCACGCCTCGATAAAAATAGGGCAGCTACTCTTCCTCCAATGCAGCGACCGCAGCACTGCCCTTGGCGTCCACCTCCTCGGTAACTTCGCATCTACAGTGTTGATGCCCTTGTCCGACACCAAAAACAGGAGTTGAGATTACAGATTTGCAGTCTTACGCAATGGCCATCGATAACTCAGTGAAAGCACAAATGGAAGCATTGGAAATTAGAATTGAGAACCGGTTACAAGAAGTACTTAATGATTTCAAAAAGGACTTACTGGGGAGCCTTAGTAAATTTCAACAAGGTGGGAGCTCAAGTTCTACGTTGCATAGACCTGAAAATACAGGAAAAGGGCCCCAAGATTATGACACAAATTACTCACACATGAAGATGAAATTTCCGAGATGGAAAGATGGAGATCCGACCAATTGGATCTCTAAGGCAGAAAATGTTTTCCGTTTTCATAGAACCCCAGAAGAATCCAAGGTAGAAGTGGCCTCAATCCAACTCGAGGGAGATGCACTCCAGTGGTACGATTGGTATGAAACTTTTCACGGAGTTCCTTCGTGGGAGCAGTTCAAAAGAGGGCTTCTTGTTCGCTTTGGCCCATCCGAATATGAGAATGTTGATTGTCAGCTCGTCAAAATTCATCAAACTTCTACAGTGTTAGAATATCAGAGTAGGTTTGAAAGATTATCAAATCAAGCTAGAGATTGGTCGAACCGACAACTTCTGGATACATTTATTGAAGGGCTTATTCCAGAGATCCGGTGTGAAGTTAAGGCTCGTCAACCCCGTACTATGATAGCTGCGATCTCATTTGCAAATCTACATGAGAAAAAAATTAGCAAGGAAAGATCAGCAAGGGGTTTGTATTATGATGAAAAATGGAGTATGGAGCACCGATGTAAACAAGGGCAACTTCTGATGATTGAACCAATTGGAGAGGAACCGAAAGCTAAGAATGTGGACTCCGATCATGAAGGTATAAATTCTAATGAAGATGTTGGACCTATCATATATACAATGCATGCATTAGCCGACTACTCTAACCCGCAAACTATGGAAGTTGGCGAAACTCTGGAACATCAGCCTGTTATAGTTTTGATTGATACTGGTAGCACTAACAATTTTATGGACAGTGAGACTGTTGACCGATTGGCCCACCACATTGAAGACTACGACAGATTCGAAGTAAAGATCGTTGATGGACGGATTTTCACTTGTGATAGCAAAGGTTCAAAGATAAAATTGATTATACAGGGCCAGAAGTTTCATGCAACGATTTCTACATTGAAAGACCGACTTGTTGCTTACACTATTAAAAAGTGGAGATCATACTTACTTGATCAACGGGTTGTGATGCGTTACAGATAGTCTATGGCTAAAGTGCTGAAAGAGAAGCTCCTAGAGATTGATGCTGCTCAGCCTTGAGGACAAGGCTGATTTGAAGAGGGAGGAACTATTAGGACCCTTTTTCTGAGCTTTTGAATAATGTTTATTGAGTCTGTTTAGTCCAGTTGTTTATTGAGTCGATTTAGTTCAATTAGAGTCAAGTAGAGGTTTATTTAATATTTATTTATTATTAGACTTCAAGTCCTGATGGACTTTGGGTGGAACTCTATAAATAGGGATGTAACTGCTTCTTTTCAGTAATCTATGAAAAATACTATTCTGTCTTTGGACAACCCTAGGAGGCCGATCCCCTCGAAGCGATCAAGGAGGGTCGATCCCCTCGAAGCGATCAAGGAGGGCCGATCCCCTCGAAGCGATCAAGGAGGCCGATCCCCTCGAAGCGATCATTATCATCCCCTTTCCCTTCTTCTTTTTTACGATAAGACTTTAGGGTCTTATCACCAACCTTTTGAATAGAGGAGATCATGCTATGACAATATAGACCTTGGGCTGTGTATGCTTGAACTCTGTGGAATTTGAACCATGTAGCTATTGCCTTCCTAATATCCCTCTTCTTTCTTTTGTATATGCATCGTTAATCCGTGTCTTTGCTGTTTGTAGATGATAGGTTTGCGGATCAATATCACTAATATTTAGTGTTGACCTCCTGCCAAGTCTTTTGATAAAACCATTGATTCTACCTTGCCTCATGTTACCATTTCGACTTAACTAAGGAGGAGGGTCAGTTGGTTACCTAATGCTGGCTGACCTCTGGAATTCTTGTGACGTAGACTCACTACCATTGCCATGCTCCCATTGAGAGTCAGGTCGTCGATCCATCATTGTTTCCTCGTATATGTTTTGATGCTCTAGTGATGCACAAGTACTAGCTTTGAGATCTGAGTTGCTATCATTGTCACGACTCTTTTATTCATCATAAATTGGTTTATGCATAGGCCTGTAGTATTATTCCTCAACTCTTGTCTCCTTTTTAATTGTATCTTCCCTTGCCTATTGTAATTTGTCTTGAAATGATTTACGAGCCTTCGTTGGAGCCTCTTTACATTTTGTAAAATCGGGATACCCATCGATCAAATGCATCTTCACCCGTGTGATTTCTTCACCATTGCTGATGTAGTCACAATAAATGCACTACCAATGATAACGATTCCCGTTTATCTTTCGAGCATGATTTCATGTGTCATCATGTGTTTGTTCCTTTGGTGTCATATTCCTATCAAGATTGAATAAAATAATCAAGCTACGTTTGTCCTAATCATGTGCCTATTTCTTTGGTGTCATATTCATACCAAAATTGAATTAAATAATCAAGCTATGATTTGCTCTAATTTGAAATAACGAGGATCCGGTTATACGTAATGAACCCTATTGCCACTATAAATATGTCAATCAACCTATTCGACATTAAATATATAGAATTGGTGTCATATTCCTATCAAGATTTCATGTGTCATCATGTGTTTGTTCTTTTGGTGTCATATTCCTATCAAGATTGAATAAAATAATCAAGCTACGTTTGTCCTAATCATGTGCCTATTTCTTTGGTGTCATATTCATACCAAAATTGAATTAAATAATCAAGCTATGATTTGCTCTAATTTGAAATAACGAGGATCCGGTTGTACGTAATGAACCCTATTGCCACTATAAATATGTCAATCAACCTATTCGACATTAAATATATAGAATTGACTCAATATAGGTGCAATTACGATGAATTCATACTTAAATATATTAATCACTAGGGATTATTGTACCGCTCGAAATGGTACAGTTTAGGCAGTAAATACCGGTTCGGACATGGACCAATACATGAACCACCCCATTTCCGGTAGTCTGCATTAAAATAATAAAAAAAATCAAAAAGTGGTGGGCCTCAGTTCATTTTAGTGTAAAAAAAATGCATATTAGGGCTATTCTCGTGTACGAAGCCGTGACAGTGTCTTTTTGCCATTGCGTTGCTGCAGCGGCATTACCTCTTTGCTGATTTGCCACTGCGATGCTGCAGCAGCATTGCCTCTTTGTCACTTCACCGCTGTGATGCTGCAACGGCACTTCCTCTTTGCGGCTTCGCCACTGCGATGCTGCAGCGGTGCTGCCACTTCGCCGTTGCGATGTTGTAGTGACATCATCTCTTCGCTGTTGTGATGCTACTGCTTCCCTTCGATTTTGCCGTCGCTGCTTCCTAAGTATCGCTGCACTTCTCCTTTTCTTTCTTCTTCTTCTTCCTTTCTTTCTCTTTCCTGCTCTGTTCCTCCATCGAACCTTCCTCTTTAACCTCTTTTTCTTCCTCATCGAAGCATCAGTACATATCGGCGTACCGTGTGTCGGTACACCGGTACGGAGCAGCACGTGTCGTGCTGTCTGTCGACCAGCACACCGGCTCAGACCGATAAGTCAAACCTTGTTGATCACAACATTAGAAATACTAATTACTCCTTAATTAGCCCTCTTTACCACAATAAGCATGTCAAACACTCTAATAATTATTAAAAACATAAAATTGACCTAATAAAGGATCAAATAACGATTAATATATCATTAAATACACTAATTACAGTGCTAAAATACTTAATTAAACCCTAATTAGCCCTATTTTGCCATTATTCATATGTCAAACACCCTAAGGGGCATTAAATACGTAAATTTGATCTAATATAAGTAAAATTCGGATGAAATCATCATTAAATATACTAATAACACCATTAACAGTTTATTATTCCCTACTATAAACACGCCAAACACTTTAATAGGCATTAAAGATATTTAATTGATCCAATATAGGTCAAATTTTGATTAAATCAACATTAAATACACTAACCACAGCATGAACATAGTTAATTAATCTCTAATTAGTCTTCTTTCACCACTGTAAACATATCAAACACTCTAACAGATATTAAAGATATTGAATTGACTCGATATGGGTCAAAATTTTGATTAAATCATCATTAAAATCACTAGTTACAGTATTAAAAAATTTAATTAAAATTTAATTAAACCTATTATACTATCACAATCATGTAAATCACCTTAATATTATGAAATACAAAGATTTGACCCACTAAATGTCTAATTTTAAAAAAATAAACATTAAATACACTAATCACAACATCAAAAGCCTTAATTACTCCCTAATTAACACCATTCTATAATCATAAAGACCTCAAATAACATATTAGATATTGCGAACATAGAATATGCTTAATCATCTCATAAATCATTGAAAATCATGTAAAAAATACATATATTTGATTAGAGAGTTCTTCCTCTTACTTAGGTGTTAATCCTCCCTAATTAGTCTTCTAAGCTTGATCCAAACCACAAATCGCAGCGTTGTGAAGTCTTAAGAGGGTCCAAATATGAGAATGAGAGAAAGAAATGAGTGAGAAAGAGATAGAGAGAGAGAGAGTTTGAGAGAGTGAAAATGGGTGAATGAGGGGGAGGAAAGAGTTTAAAAACCTTTCCAAATGGGTCTGATTGTTGAAATTGGTTGAATCTAAGCCATCCATTGATAATAGTCAAAATTTAACTGTTACTGATCAGTACAAGTCGGTAATGGTCAAATTTTGATCGCTCCAACCGGTACAGGCCTTGTTTCAAGCGATACGAGATCATTTAGTATATACCACTCGGTACTGGGTGGTTCGCATATCATTCCCCTATCGGACCAGTATGTACCACCCATACTGCACAATATACCACAACACGACAAACCTTGTTTTCAACAACACAATGAGTTGGAACTTAACCCATATAATGAAGGCCTAGATCTATGTCTAATTAGGATCCTTTAGAATTAAACCCAGTACATCATTTCTAATTCATTTTGCAGTGGAACTAAGTTCAAGAAAGCGCAAAGCCCTGAATTATATATATATTTTAATACTGTAATTAGTGATCTGAGATGTTATCGGTAACTAGTCTCGACTTTGACATGTGTTCTCTTGTCATTTCCATCTACTGAAAGCTTGGATGATGATGATGTTGATGATGAAAGGACAATAGAATTATGAATTAAACTAAGGATCATAATAACTAGGGTAACATTTCACAATCTGTTTGATGACACTGCTAGTGAAAAGTTATCAAACACAACAAAGCAACAATAGGATCCTTTTTAGTTGGACAACTGAATTTTGTACATATCAATATGTTAAATGCTTGCCTGCTTAAATAAATTGAGGGGTTTTACTTTTTGAGAGAGCTGCAAATATATATAGATCCATTGTTATTGAGGACAGAGGACTGTACATTGTTGGTTGGTATGAAGATCAAAACAGGAAGGTAATGGTTCAATTGTGAATAAAAGGTTTGCAATATCGTACCGTACCGATGTTTCGAGGTTGGCTCGGTATGGTACAGTATCGTGTACCGAGCGGAACGCCAGGGCGTACCGAGCGGTACACCTAATTTAGGGTGTAAAACCCTTCGAAAATACTTGAAAATAAAAAAAAAGTTAGGATAGGGTTTTCCATTATCATCATTAGATACATTAATTACATGATTAACATAGTTAAGTTTTCATTAATTACTTCTCTTTCAACACTATAAACATGACAAACACCCTAATAGGTATTAAACACATTGAATTGACATAAAATTGAATAAATTTTGATTAAATCATCATTAAAATGACTAATCGCAGCATCATAAATATTTTTTAATATTTAATATGCATGAAACACACTAATCATAATATTAAATATCTTAATTATTCTCTAATTAAAAAAAGAGAATACATACTTCTTGATTAGAAAGTTATTCCTCTTAATCTTCTTAAATTAGCTTCGATTGAATTCACAAATCGTTGTTTTGTAGAGTTTAGGAGAGAAAAAAGAGTTTGAGATAGTTTAAAAGAGCATGAGAATCTAATGAAGTGAAATAGGGAAGAAGAAGGGTTTAAATACTATGAGAAAGGGCTCCAACGGTCAATTTGACCGTTGGAGCACTGTAGCACTGTTATAGTGCGGTAATGGTCGATTTCGACCGTTACGGAGTTGTGCTCGACGGTAACGGTCGAAATTTCGACCGTTAACGCTTGATATTACCCGCACTTTTAAACGTTCCGTCCGGTTGCGGGCGGTCCGCGTACTGGTATGTCGTCGGACCGATACGTACCGCCCATACTAGGCGGTATCATTCAGTATTGCCTACCTCGCCGAATACCATGTCTCAAAGTATGAACATGAAGAATATAAACTGATAATTTCTGTTACATGACGTTCATGTGATTCATGGTGCTTAACAGATGTTTGTAGGATTCAATTTCATGTGATGAACAAGAAGAATATTAACTGATAATTCCATTAGGATTCAATTTCTGTTACTGGCCATACCCTGATTCAAGGTTTGCAATTTTGAGTTTCGGTACTGTGCTGGTTATGGCTCAAACCAGTATCATACTGGTCAGTATCAAGTATCAGTGTACCGAGTGTCGGTACGTCAGTATGTATCGTTTCAAAAAAAAAAAAAAAGAAAAAAAAGGAAATCGGAACCTGAACCTGTACCGCTTGGAAGAGGTCTGATATTTACCGATAACATTTCAGATCGGTAAATTCCACCTGTACCAAACCAATACCAGTCGATACTGCAAACCTTGGTAAGCATTCAATTTTCCATCATCTGTAGGCTTTCTGAATGTGGTTGTCTTGCTCTCTTGAATTCATGGAATTATTTTTTGATAGGATATGATTTGAATCAGGGTTTAATTTAATTCAAGGATAGTTGGCTTCATAAGGATGAGAGGGAGACATAGATAAGAAGTAACTATTAAGTAATGATAATTCTGTTGCAATATAGAAACAATTCAGGACACATGCCTCAACTCATCAACTCAGGAGCTTGGTTATTAGGTAACTTGATAGATTGAAATGATGTCCCATTAACATGTTGAAACAGAGGATTGCCATGTTGAACTTTGGTTAAATCCAGAGTGACCAGAGGCACAACCAACATAGTTATACTTTTATAGTGCTTGTAACAAGAAATTTGTTTGCATAACTTCCAATGATCAAATTGAACATTGTTATACTATCAAAGGGGAAAGAACCCACTGGTTAGAAAATGCTACATCTTGATCTTTGATTCATTCTCATTTCTGTTCAACAAACAATTTCAATGCCAGATGTTTTGTTGCAGGAGACAACTTTGAGGGTTCCAGAGGCTGATATTGGACGCTTTCGTGATCATATTTTTGAACTTTTGTCCACCCGTACTGCTTATGAATTGCTTCCAGATTCAGGAAAGGTACATTATTTCCTTTTATTAATGAATAAGATTTATGTGGCTTCTAGCATATTATAAACTCTGACTTGCATTTTTTGACTTCTTGATTCATTATTGACATTGTTCTTTAGGTCATTGCTCTTGATAGCAATTTGCCAGTAAAACAAGCATTTCATATCCTCTACGAGCAGGTATCTCTTTTATCGGATTTTGATTTACATTGAAAAAGTGATTTTATGCTAAAGTTTGGCTTTTCTGTGTCTTGCATATCATATTATTTAGTTCTTAAATGATTATATGAGGTTGGCATCCAAAACAGGTAGGATGTTTTTAGGACCAGAATTATCCGAAAAGTTATGGTCCAAAATGCCAGGGGAGCTAGGAAAAAGGATCAAAGAGGCATTTGAAGCAAAATACAGGGGAAACACCATAGGGGTAATCCCAAGGATTCTTTTTTCCTACAAATATTTAGAAGCAGAGTGCAAGGATGCTGCATTCAGAAGAGCATTAAAAGACCTATCCTTTTGCAGTAAGATTCCTATCCCAGGATATTACAACAAACCCGAAAGAAAATATGGGGTAAGAAGAGCATTCAGAAGAGCTTGCGTCGACGTTCTCAACTTTAGAGAGCTTGCGTCAAAGGTCTTACTGCGGTTTCCTGACCTGGCTGCCTTCCTCGGGCTCCTTACAAGTTTTAAACCGTAAGTAGATTAAAACAATGCATATTTAGCATATGTCTAAGCTTTGGGAAGAAGCTATTCAGAAATGGTATACAGACTCCCATACCTCCCATCTGGACTACCTAAATCTAGCGGAGACTCCAAAACCCACTAAAAAGGAACTAGCTCACAACATCTCTGTCATTTACGACCGAACTTGTCTTTCAAGTAGAGTAAATCTGAGAAACTTCAAACTTTTGCTTGAAGAAAACCGCAACCTTGAGCATAGGGTTAAGAACCTCGAAGCCTCAATAACAACGCTGTCTTCCTTACTCATCAAGAACAAGCCCCTTACTCAAGTTGATGTTCAAAAATTGGTTTTAGAGATAACTAAGCAACCCAAACTCATTGAGGAAGAAGCCTTACGACTTTCACAGAGCCTGGACCAAAAACTCCAAAGGATTGAAATTCTATTATCCAAAATAGAAAAACAAATCTTTGGATGAGTCATATATCCTCCAGGAGTACCGAATCTTACAAAGAAGCTCTTAAAGCTACTGAATCTATTGAACCCCCATCACTTGGATTTCTCAAGACAAGTGATTTTCAGGGAACTCTTAGCCATCAGGTAGCCGTAATCAAGCAGCATAACGTACAAATTCAACTTCTGGTACAAATTGCTGAAAACATAAAAGGAATACGAACGGAGCTACAGACAATACGGGAGTTGCAACAATCAAAGGCGACGCAATCCCAAGTGGTACCGGACGAACTCATCACCAAACTAGCAAACCTCAACCTAGGCCCCTCTGAAAGGCCTAAGGAGACAAAAGGAAGAATATTAGTCTTTAAAGACCCTATAAAAATCTTCCAAGAAAACAGAAGATGACTTCCAGAACACAGACCCAAGAGGTATCTACGTCAACTCCTCTTGTAGAAGACCAAATCAGGAACTACAGAAGAAACCAGAGGAGAATATTCAACGCTAGAAGACGACTTGGGCAACTCATCTTCAGAAATACAGACTTAAACGCACAGATTCTGGAACAACAAATAGACCCTCAAGCGCAGCTGCAATTATCCATGAGGGAAAGAGCTGCAATAGCACCTGCTGAAGTATTGTACCACTCAAGGAGAGATGGTGTGCATCACAGGGTCTATACGCATCGATCTGAAGAGGCTATGTTGGTCACCAACAATCAAGAAGACAGGGCTTTCATTCAGGAGCCAAGCTTTGACCAACTGACCAGGAGCGGGATGAGGTATATTCATCTCGGGATCCTACAAACAAGGGTCCAGACACTCCACAGACAGGAAGAGGGAACACTGGCACTATTAGTGTTCCGAGACAACAGATGGGCTGATGACAGGTCCATCATTGCCACAATGGAAGTAGACCTGACTAGAGGAAGTCAACTGGTCTACGTAGTACCAGATACCATGATGACAATAGGAGATTTTTACCGTAATATACAACTTTCTATACTAACCCGTGGATATGACACATGGCAGAATGGAGAAGCAAATCTGCTAATCACCAGGGGAATGGTAGGGCGACTTTCAAATACCCCGAATGTCGCCTTTGCATATGAAATTTCAGGGGTGGTGGATTACTTGACAAGCCATGGCGTAAGGGCTCTGCCAGGAAGGAGGTATTCCACAGCAGAAATCAGAGGAAGAGACTGGATGATCAGACCCACACAGGTTTCAATTCCCATACAACCTGCTGAACTCAGGAGCCGAAATCTAATTGACGGAAGAATTTCAATTAGCTTTGACAATTATAAAGCAGCATCAACATCCAGCAGAATCCGTTACAACAACACGGATGACGAAACATTCAGTGATGAAGAGGAAATCCGAAGCCACACAATAGCTGTCAACGTTCAATTAACCGACAGCGAGGACGAGGCTGAGGAGCTAAAGGAAAACCTTAATTCCTACTTCCAAGGCACCCACATCACAGAAGAGGAAGTAGAGATGCCGTACCCTCGGAAGCATCAAAAGGAATTAATCGCAGCAGGACTAGAGGAGGAACTGATAATGGAATACCCACAGTTAGCAAAGCTATCTCAACAGGTATATTCATCATCTGCTATATCAAATTACAGGCCACCGACGGACTCAACCATGGGACCTGTAAACTATCCCCCGGCTGTAAACATAGAATCCACAAGCCGGAAACCAGAATACGAAGGACACTCAAGACAGCCAAGGTTCAAGGCGAAGAACTTCTCGGAAGCTTGGAACCTCCCTTCGGCCTTCCAACAGCAAGGAGCGATGTTCATAATCCCATCCCAACTGGGAATGTTCGATGAAGTGTTTATGAGGTGGGAATCAATAACAAAGAATTTAGTATCTTTACAAGGATTCACAGATCCTCTAGCAAAAATGGAATTTATTGAAAATCTGCTCGGAGAAGCAGAAAAACTAGCATGGATCCAATGGCGGATGGCCTACCCCGAAGAATACCAACTACTACTAGCTAATGCGGATGGAATGGGAGGAACACAAAATATTCTCTCACAACTGAGGACGATTTTTATACTTGAAGACCCGTTTCAAGGATCTACAACAGCACAAGAAGAGGCTTACAGAGATCTTGAAAGGTTATCTTGCACTAACCTCAACCATATTATTCAGTTCTTAAATGATTATATGAGGTTGGCATCCAAAACAGGTAGGATGTTTTTAGGACCAGAATTATCCGAAAAGTTATGGTCCAAAATGCCAGGGGAGCTAGGAAAAAGGATCAAAGAGGCATTTGAAGCAAAATACAGGGGAAACACCATAGGGGTAATCCCAAGGATTCTTTTTTCCTACAAATATTTAGAAGCAGAGTGCAAGGATGCTGCATTCAGAAGAGCATTAAAAGACCTATCCTTTTGCAGTAAGATTCCTATCCCAGGATATTACAACAAACCCGAAAGAAAATATGGGGTAAGAAGATCGACTACCTACAAGGGTAAACCCCACTCATCTCATGCAAGAATTGAAAAGAGGAAGCATTTGATAAGAAATAAGAAATGCAAGTGCTACCTTTGTGGAGAAGAAGGACATTTTGCAAGAGAATGCCCTAATGACAGGAAAAATATTAAAAGAGTAGCAATATTTGAACAATTGGATATTCCGGAAGAATACGAAATACTATCAGTACAAGAAGGAGAGAACCAAAGCGACGCAATATATTCAATATCTGAAGGAGAGAATACAGAAGACCTGCAGCATGGTATTCACTCCTTCACTCATAAAATCTTTGCTCTAATAGAAGATAGTAGAACTTGGTGGATAGGACCTGAGACAGGGTACCGAGCAAGAGTACAAGTTTCCCAAGAACAAGCTGAGTGCAGACATATATGGGAAATCAACACGGAGCTACAACCAGAACTTGAAAGATGCAAGTGCTGCAAGAGAAAGTCACAAAGAAGGCATAGGAGACACTGTCCCTTATGCAAGATCACTTCGTGCGGGATGTGCAGTATATATTACTTTGACAAGAGAACCCCCGTAATGATGGAGGAACCACCAAGGTATGAACCTAAAAACCTGCTTCAAACACAACAAGATTTCATTAATCATTGTGAAGCAGAAATAAGGAGGCTCAAAATGGCGGTTGAATTCGAACAACAAAAGGCTAAGGAGCTTGAAGAAATGCATGCTCAATCCATAGCCGGTTGTATTCTGGTATCAGAGCCGGTTAGTACCAAAAGCCATGGCGAAGGTAACACGGTTACATTCTACAAAAATTTGACAACTATTAATACTCTGCCCTATATCTCGACAGCCGCAGCAATAGAAGAACTAGACCTAGAAGAGGATGACTATATTCAAATCCAGGAGTCAGTATGTTACTCTGCAGAAGCCCAGCAGAGCAATGAAAAAATAAGAGCCAAGTTCGGAAGCCTACTAGATCAGCTAAAGGCCCAAGGTTACATTGGGGAGGACCCTCTCAAACATTGGAGAAAGAATGAAATAACATGCAAGTTGGAAATCAAAAATCAAGATTTTGTGGTAGAAGACAAGCCTCTCAGACATTTGACACCACAAGCAAAGGAAGCCTTTTCAAAGCATGTAAGAGCATTACTGGAAATAGGGGTTATCAGACCAAGCAAAAGCAAGCACCGTACCACTGCTATAATTGTTAATTCTGGAACCACGGTGGACCCCATAACAGGAGCAGAAAGAAAAGGAAAGGAAAGGATGGTTTTTAACTACAAAAGGCTCAATGACATCACGGAGAGCATGCATTTCTTCAAGCTCCTTAGCCTTTTGTTGTTCGAATTCAACCGCCATTTTGAGCCTCCTTATTTCTGCTTCACAATGATTAATGAAATCTTGTTGTGTTTGAAGCAGGTTTTTAGGTTCATACCTTGGTGGTTCCTCCATCATTACGGGGGTTCTCTTGTCAAAGTAATATATACTGCACATCCCGCACGAAGTGATCTTGCATAAGGGACAGTGTCTCCTATGCCTTCTTTGTGACTTTCTCTTGCAGCACTTGCATCTTTCAAGTTCTGGTTGTAGCTCCGTGTTGATTTCCCATATATGTCTGCACTCAGCTTGTTCTTGGGAAACTTGTACTCTTGCTCGGTACCCTGTCTCAGGTCCTATCCACCAAGTTCTACTATCTTCTATTAGAGCAAAGATTTTATGAGTGAAGGAGTGAATACCATGCTGCAGGTCTTCTGTATTCTCTCCTTCAGATATTGAATATATTGCGTCGCTTTGGTTCTCTCCTTCTTGTACTGATAGTATTTCGTATTCTTGTTTCCGGCTTGTGGATTCTATGTTTACAGCCGGGGGATAGTTTACAGGTCCCATGGTTGAGTCTGTCGGTGGCCTGTAATTTGATATAGCAGATGATGAATATACCTGTTGAGATAGCTTTGCTAACTGTGGGTATTCCATTATCAGTTCCTCCTCTAGTCCTGCTGCGATTAATTCCTTTTGATGCTTCCGAGGGTACGGCATCTCTACTTCCTCTTCTGTGATGTGGGTGCCTTGGAAGTAGGAATTAAGGTTTTCCTTTAGCTCCTCAGCCTCGTCCTCGCTGTCGGTTAATTGAACGTTGACAGCTATTGTGTGGCTTCGGATTTCCTCTTCATCACTGAATGTTTCGTCATCCGTGTTGTTGTAACGGATTCTGCTGGATGTTGATGCTGCTTTATAATTGTCAAAGCTAATTGAAATTCTTCCGTCAATTAGATTTCGGCTCCTGAGTTCAGCAGGTTGTATGGGAATTGAAACCTGTGTGGGTCTGATCATCCAGTCTCTTCCTCTGATTTCTGCTGTGGAATACCTCCTTCCTAGCAGAGCCCTTACGCCATGGCTTGTCAAGTAATCCACCACCCCTGAAATTTCATATGCAAAGGCGACATTCGGGGTATTTGAAAGTCGCCCTACCATTCCCCTGGTGATTAGCAGATTTGCTTCTCCATTCTGCCATGTGTCATATCCACGGGTTAGTATAGAAAGTTGTATATTACGGTAAAAATCTCCTATTGTCATCATGGTATCTGGTACTACGTAGACCAGTTGACTTCCTCTAGTCAGGTCTACTTCCATTGTGGCAATGATGGACCTGTCATCAGCCCATCTGTTGTCTCGGAACACTAATAGTGCCAGTGTTCCCTCTTCCTGTCTGTGGAGTGTCTGGACCCTTGTTTGTAGGATCCCGAGATGAATATACCTCATCCCGCTCCTGGTCAGTTGGTCAAAGCTTGGCTCCTGAATGAAAGCCCTGTCTTCTTGATTGTTGGTGACCAACATAGCCTCTTCAGATCGATGCGTATAGACCCTGTGATGCACACTATCTCTCCTTGAGTGGTACAATACTTCAGCAGGTGCTATTGCAGCTCTTTCCCTCATGGATAATTGCAGCTGCGCTTGAGGGTCTATTTGTTGTTCCAGAATCTGTGCGTTTAAGTCTGTATTTCTGAAGATGAGTTGCCCAAGTCGTCTTCTAGCGTTGAATATTCTCCTCTGGTTTCTTCTGTAGTTCCTGATTTGGTCTTCTACAAGAGGAGTTGACGTAGATACCTCTTGGGTCTGTGTTCTGGAAGTCATCTTCTGTTTTCTTGGAAGATTTTTATAGGGTCTTTAAAGACTAATATTCTTCCTTTTGTCTCCTTAGGCCTTTCAGAGGGGCCTAGGTTGAGGTTTGCTAGTTTGGTGATGAGTTCGTCCGGTACCACTTGGGATTGCGTCGCCTTTGATTGTTGCAACTCCCGTATTGTCTGTAGCTCCGTTCGTATTCCTTTTATGTTTTCAGCAATTTGTACCAGAAGTTGAATTTGTACGTTATGCTGCTTGATTACGGCTACCTGATGGCTAAGAGTTCCCTGAAAATCACTTGTCTTGAGAAATCCAAGTGATGGGGGTTCAATAGATTCAGTAGCTTTAAGAGCTTCTTTGTAAGATTCGGTACTCCTGGAGGATATATGACTCATCCAAAGATTTGTTTTTCTATTTTGGATAATAGAATTTCAATCCTTTGGAGTTTTTGGTCCAGGCTCTGTGAAAGTCGTAAGGCTTCTTCCTCAATGAGTTTGGGTTGCTTAGTTATCTCTAAAACCAATTTTTGAACATCAACTTGAGTAAGGGGCTTGTTCTTGATGAGTAAGGAAGACAGCGTTGTTATTGAGGCTTCGAGGTTCTTAACCCTATGCTCAAGGTTGCGGTTTTCTTCAAGCAAAAGTTTGAAGTTTCTCAGATTTACTCTACTTGAAAGACAAGTTCGGTCGTAAATGACAGAGATGTTGTGAGCTAGTTCCTTTTTAGTGGGTTTTGGAGTCTCCGCTAGATTTAGGTAGTCCAGATGGGAGGTATGGGAGTCTGTATACCATTTTTGAATAGCTTCTTCCCAAAGCTTAGACATATGCTAAATATGCATTGTTTTAATCTACTTACGTTCTCAACTTTAGAGAGCTTGCGTCAAAGGTCTTACTGCGGTTCCCTGACCTGGCTGCCTTCCTCGGGCTCCTTACAAGTTTTAAACCGTAAGTGATGTTTTACAAAGCAAACTTAGCATAAACATCATAGCAATTTAGTTAGAAACTATATCAGAACAGAATACAACCGGCTCTGATACCAGAAAGTCGACGGTAAAGGACGAGGCTTTTGTAGAATGTAACCGTGTTACCTTCGCCATGGCTTTTGTAGAGATATAGGCCTTTCTTAGTAGTAAGGTCTTCAACTTTAGAGAGCTTGCGTCAAAGGTCTTACTGCGGTTCCCTGACCTGGCTGCCTTCCTCGGGCTCCTTACAAGTTTTAAACCGTAAGTGATGTTTTACAAAGCAAACTTAGCATAAACATCATAGCAATTTAGTTAGAAACTATATCAGAACAGAATACAACCGGCTCTGATACCAGAAAGTCGACGGAAGCGGGAAGCAGGATCCAAGTAAGAAATGATAAGCACAAAGAACTATAGAAAGCTTAAGATTCTTACAATAGATTTGGTATGAACAAAGCTTGAAATGCTTACAAAGGATAGAGGATAATCTTCTTCTCAAGTAAGGCTAAAGGATAGAGGATAATCTTCTTCTCAAGTAAGGCTCTGGTTTTTCGACCCATGCCTTGCAAGAGACTAAGCTAGAGAATATATAGAGGAAGAGGATAGAACCGGGTGCTCATTGGGCCCCATCGCATCCTTATCCTTTCATCAGATATTTCCCTAACTTCCTGACGAAGGAAAGCATATTCCTTCGCACAATTATTGGTGATACTATGAGCGGCTCCCCGAGGCTCAGCTCATTTTCCTTAGTGACTAAGAAAAGCAAAATATCTCTTGCTGAATACTAGAGTGATGCAGTATTTTAGTAATCCTTGCTAAATGAAAGGATTATGAGTTATATATGACATTACTGGTTGGTATTCTTATAAGGACATCGCCAAATTAAGAACATCTGAAGGTCACTGATTTTTCAAGGAAAATAAAATAATATATGTCTCTAGGATGAAAACTCTGCGCCTTAGATTTTGTCTACTCTGTACCTGTTTTGAAGAACCACAAATGAGTACCATGAGTAAGGTCTTTAGAATGCTCTACAAGACATTGGTCATATGTCTATTATTGATGTTCAAGTAACTGTTTAATATAGATGTAATCGATTGTCATGAGTATATTTCTGTCAACAAGTCTCTGCTATTTATAAATAGAATATCAACTGGCGTTGATCCCATTATAATTAATTAAAGGAGTGCCAGGATTGAGGGTTGAAGTTTTTCAGCTGGTTCGAGGGGTTCTTTGTCAAGCCTTCTTTAGCGATGCTGTTATTAGAGCCAAATATGGTGGATCATGGTTCTTAGAGCCAAGGACTTCCTTAGTGACGGGGGTTCTGGCATTGATGACACCATGTGGTGCTGGTTGGTATAAGGGATTTCTGCATTATATCATCACAGCTTGACTCAGCTCCACACAACCAATCACATTATGCTGCCGAACAAGCCAAAAAATGATTTGTCCAAATTATAGTTAATGAAAAGGTGCATCATGAATGGCTCAGTATCATAGTACCTGTGCCTGCTGAAATTTCATTAAATCACTAGGGAAATATATATTTTGTATTGTTTTGGAATGTTTAAAGAGGATCTTCATTCAGATTCATCATTCAAGGATAAGGTGATGACAGTTCATTGTTTATCTGTGTTAAATGATATCTCTATTTCCACCAGTAAGGAATGCTAAGTTTGTTAAAATTTGAGGTTTCAATAGGATGAGTGGAAGGCCTAAGAAGACTTCTTAAATTATGCAAGGTGATTTGAAGATGATTTCCTTGCTGTCCTAAATGGCAGAAAGGATCTATGGAGTGAACCACTGGTAATAGGATTTTGGGCTTTCTGTTGTCATTGTTTCTATTATCTTTTACATAGATTTTTTTTTTTTTGAATATAGATTTCTGCATCTGTTTATATTATTTCATTTCCTATTCCTTTGGAAATTAAAACTGTTAGAGCTGGCAAGCCATAATCTTAGTCTGTTTAATACTTGATCTTTATATATAGTGCTGTACTTTCTATGTCAATGTTTTAGGGCATCATTGTAGCTGCAATGGATTATTATGTATTAAGCATTTCACATATTGCTTATTTTTATCCATCTTATCTTTTTATTTAATTGAATGGTTATTTGGGCTTTACTGTACACTCCTAGATATTGCTGTTATGCCTTAGACATAGTGAGCTTCTCAGAAAAAAAAAAAATTTAAATAAAAAAAAAATTATGCAAAAGGCTATAGATGTTTCACTTGGTACTTTTGTTGATTGATCATTTCTTTTTCAGTAACTGATGTGTGCTTTTTCTTTTTAAACCTTACTTTCGTCAGGGAATTCCTGTTGCTCCTTTATTGGACACATACAAGGGAGAATTTGTTGGAGTACTCAGTCCATTAGATTTTATATTGATTCTGAAAGCGGTACGAGTGGAATACAAATTATCTGATTTTTTCCATTTAAAAGTATTAATGTTTTCTTGTGGTTGCTTCTTGAATCTTTCTGAAGGTTAGCTATGGGATCCTTAACTGAAATTGTTTTCTTCAATTCAAAGTTTCTTTCATTTGATATATTCTGGAAGATTGCCTTTAAATTGAGTGGATCCTGATGGCTGACTTTCTGTTCTTTATGTGTGGTTTATGGGACTGCTATTTATCAACTGATACATATTCTATCTGTTCTAGGATGAAAATCAAAGTATGCAATCTCGATGGTTCTGCTGTGAACTGGTACAATACTGGTCCATACCGGTGTACCGAGTGTTCGTACACCGGTATGTGCTGGGTTTCAGTAAATACAATAAAATAACCCTAGAAATAAAAACCTATTTTGTTCTAATTTCTTCCCTTTTATGGTTGTGTACAATCAAATTAGGCATTTTTTTGGGAAAAATGAGACACAGATTATTGAAAACGTCCCTCTCGAGAGGCAATAGCAATTGAGACTTTTTTGAGCCCTAATTACATGAAATTAACATAGAGATCATGTTTCAAGTTATCTTGATTCGAAGACAGTTACAATCAATATTGAGATTAAACCCCTGTTCAGTTGCCAATCAACCATCCTTAATCAGTTTCTAAGGCAGTTAGAGAAGATCTACTCGTTTAACCCAAGGAATCAAAAGAATTAGGAGACTGAGTTTAAGAAAGAATGTGAGTGACAGAGTGAGAGAGGAGGAGAAATGAGCGAGAGTTTGTTTAAATAGATCTGCATCGACCCTCCAACTAGGCCCCAACGGTCAAATTGTTCACCGATTGGTATTGTTTGGTAACAGTCGAATTCCGATTAATATGACCTGTGTACCAAGTGGTACACCTCCGATATTACACCTATACTGAGTTTGACCTGATCGCAATTAGCTAGGTCTGCATCTCGATGGCCAATCAGACCAGTAAACATTGGTGACTTTTTGTTTTCTGTTCTTGCATGTACACTCCTCTATGGAATGTTCTGCTACACTAAGATGGTTGATCCTTAACCCAATCCTAATTTTTGAAACTTGGATTTATAAGTCATCTGTTTTATCTTTTGTCCAGCTCTCATCTAATTTATTCTTACATCAACTTTACCCTCTCAACACCCAGCTTATTCATATTTCAACAACTTTAATATTTCTCTTTCTTCATCCCTTCTCACCAATAATGTTGACATTGAATCTAATGATATCGAACGGAAGTGTCTTGGCACCAAGGTACATTACATACCATAAAAATAATTTAAATTTGTGTAGTTTCCAACACTTTTAGTTATTCATGATTTCTTTAATGCAAAAATCATATATGATAACCCTTGCATAATCCTCATGCATCAATTTTACTATGATTATATAAAATGGAGATTTAACATCCATTGTTCATATTGGGCCAGTTACAATCCTAGGACTTCTGAATATTGAATTTGATGTCCTATTTATAAGCATTTTGATGGAAAATACTTCTTAAAATAGTAACACAAATAAAAAGAAAAAGAAAGAATAAAAGACATATTACAATTTACTAAAACATAGTGGCACCAATCATGGATGAAGAAGTTTTCTGATAAAGAATATTTAACAAACCAATGCATTTACTATTGTTATTTGTTTGTTGCACAAGTACAGAAAACAACTACCTTGGCTCATAACTTGTATATAACTAGTTGCACTTGCTGCCATAAAAGAATTTCTTTTGATCTCCTTGAGTCAAATTCTATTTCCCTTTGCAAACAATACTACTCCATGTTCTGGTTTTTCATTGGATTGGTATGCCTATGGAGCTATGTAGTGGTATTAAAATTGTTGGACTCTACATGTGTTGGCCATGCCACTGTGGTAGCGGCACAGGCCTCTCTGACAAGGGTTTCCTGGCACTCTGTTGGCATGGACCCCTCATGTTGTACCAAGCTGGTGGGCTTGTGACAATATATGGAGTTTGCTGGGACATGATGTACATGGGGCATGCCAGTGAACAATGAAATTCTCAGCTGGCTCGTTTCTTTGAAGTTTGAACTATTGATTTGATACCTCTTTTAACTATTCTTCTCTCACATTTTTGTTTTTCTTATTTCATATTGTGTTTTATTATTGCTCTAACCTTTTCCCTCTGGCAGCTCAGTAATCATGGTTCCAATTTGGCGGAGGAAGAGCTTGAGAGCCATACTATTTCTGCTTGGAAAGAGGCAAAACAACACCTAAGCAGGCAAATAGTTATGCATCAAAGACAATCTCAGAGACAATTAATCCATGTACCTTCTTCTGTCATTACTGTCTCTTCCATCCATTCTTCCTTACTACCTAAGGAATAATCGGTCTCAAATATTTTGATTTTGATCTAATAGGTGTTTGTGATTTCATTAATTGTTGCAAAAGACACCAGAAATGAGTCAAATGAAGCCTTTTCTGTTTGGCAGGAATTATTATATAGCACACTTTTTATAAGAAGGTTCTGGACAATTTAGTTGATCTGTAGGTCAGTGAATCATTTTACTGACATACTTTTATAGTTTTATTAGTATGTTCTCATTAAGGGGCCTTGAAGAAATGCACATAGCTTTAACTGATGTTACTGACATTGAGGAGTCATCATATAGCATCATTTGGTACCTTTGTGAATGTATCAGAAGTGCAATAGAAGAATTTCCTGACTAGGATATATTGCTGGAGTCTAGGGTAATAATTTGACATTTGATTCCACATTGCTTGTGCATGAGAGAATGACATACTACATTTGGATGGACAAACCATGCACAATAAATATTTATCAATAGCATACAATAATTTGTAGGTATTAAATTTTATATTGCAATGCTGACAAGGCATTCGACTATATGAAAGCTATTTGTCAATGTCACAAGGTTTCTTTTACAATAACGTTCTATGATCTGTAGAAATTTTGGTCTACTATATTGTCATGCAGAAACAAAAACAGTGTCACAGAGTATTATGAGTTAAAATTAGCTTTGACTTATGATGCCTACGTTTTGCAGCAAGAAGGCATGAGATAATAAGACCAATTCAAACATACATTCCAAATTAGGAAAATATATAAGTAGTTATGATTGATAGGATCAAAGGCTCATTAAAGCAGTATCGTTTAGGTCTTATATTTGGTAAAAGGATATTATGACTGTCCATTCCAAGCCAGACAGCCTGTGTCAATGGCATACCAGGTGATGCCTAGCATCAAAATAGTACAAATGTGTCATGTGCCATGATGGTGCATGACCACCATGGTTTTCTATAAGAAGAATTATAGTATTTGTGTTTGGGTCCATTAACGCAATTTAATTAACTTCAGACTTTGGTCACCTATAATCATCCAACACAAAAATCAGCCCTAAACTTTCCTGGGTTTCTCCTCTGGTTTTGGTTTGAATTTGACATCTTTTTTCACCCTGGACCCATCTCCATCAGTTCAAGGCTTAGCATTAACCTTTGCAGTTCTGGCACAAACTCTGGGCTATTAATGAAGCCAAGGAATTGAGTCAGTGTCATCGTTTGCTACAGCTATGGGCAGACTGTTGGTGCACAATTTCAGCATGTTGCAGCTTTTTTTAAGTTTAAGATCTAGTATGGCCAGTAACATGGAGGGCCTGGTGGGTCCATGCTATGGCCACATCATCAGGGCAAGGCTCTTATGTTGACTTTGGATAGCATATGGAAAGCTATTTCAAAGCACACAGGTGGGATTCCTAAGCTATATCAGTTTCTTAGTTGAGTTAAGAATGGGGGGAGCAACATTTTATATATATTGGATCACTCTTATTTGTACTTAGAGACGACCTCATTAATCGGTCCAAGGATCTCTAGTAGTTGGCAAATGTATCTACATCAGCCTAGTGATTGTTGGACTTGACCAGATTTTGGACCATTTAAAATATGCATTAGGATAAAAAATTCTACTAGAGTTATCTGTGTATGTTAGTCTACCTAGTGTCCAAGCTTCACATTGTATATTGTGTATAGATTTTGTTTATTATTCATGTTTGTATTGTCTAAGAGTTCTGGATATCTCTTTTAGTGAATTTTCCGAAGTGATGAGATCAATTGTCTGTTGTAGTGAATTCATCGGGCTCCCGTGAGCACCTCAAGATTACCCAAGCGAGGTGCTTGGGCTTGAGCACCACCTAGGTGAGCGCTTGTGCCTGGGTGCTTGGCGGCCCAAGCAAGTGTCTGATTTGATCACTTTTGCTAGGTTGGATCATATCCTATCTCGAGTTTGGTTCGGGCCACTTGATCTAATTTGATCAAGTCTAAATTGACCCAAGCCACTTGATTTGATTTAATCATGTCCAAATTAAAACCTCCTAGTGTGGCACATGTCCCTCGACCACTTCTTTGTAGGAAAACTTACATCAAGACTTGCGAAGTGAAGACCACTTCTTCTCCCCATCAGTGACCGACTCTCCTTGTTGGCAATCGACTCGGTGGTGCCTCCATCTGTCTCCTTGCCGCAATCTCTTCCCTACGGGAAGTGGTTAAATATGCATAATTTGAGGTTTTAGTATTAGTATTTTGAATATGAAATGATATGGAACTCATGTACTGTCTATTTTATTCTAATTATTATCTTTTCCTTATTATACTTTTTTATTAAGGTTTGTTGTACTGATGCGTACCTCTCGATACGAGTGGTATGTACTAGTCTGATAGGGTATCAGTACGTGGACCGCCCTCTACTAAGCGGTGTCGGTCACTTGTCCTCATATCGGGCAATATAGGGTCTATACCTAGCGGTAATGTTCGAAATTCGATCGTTACTGATCAAGGGCTGAGATCGCCCTATTTCAAGAGGTCAATTTGACCATACAATTATCGATCTTACGATACGGAGCAACAAATCAGTAGCAAAAGTAGAAGTTTTGACATTCTGTCACGAACTTAGCTGGTTTTGCCTAAGTCGTGCGGCACCCTTGCGTGTCCGTCCGCAAAGGTCAGCCTCCCCGAAGCCTCCCATGTCCCTTAGGACCCATAAAAGAGAGAACGGGTTAGAGAAAACGTCTCATTCGGGATCCATAAGCAAACATCTCCGAAAACACTTCATAGACAATGCAAATTACAAACAGACTTTACAAGCTCTGAACAGTTGCACAACAAAGGGTAAAATGGTCCATTACAGATCGAAAATCTCTCACACGTGTCCTCATGACACAACCTTTAATTACAAGCCTAAAGCGGCCACCAACCTAACTAAAATGGGACTATTAAGCCTTCGGCCATCCCTCTACATGGTGTACAAAGCATAAACATACCAAAAGACACGGACATACATAAGCATTACATCAAACATCCTGTTTAGAAGTTTGTCCGTGACATTCTCCCCCACTTATTCCTTCGACGTCCTCGTCGAAGCCTTTGTCGACACTGCAACTCCTCGCCTTTGCTGAGTCTTCAATCTTCTGCTCCAGCTGCAATGCGCCTCTTGGCTCCCAGCTGCTCTCCACTGCTGTTTTTGAGTAGTCGAACCTTTAATCCGCTATGCTGCTTCAACTCGCCAATGACTCTGACTCTAGTGTGGGGTTGGCTGAGTTGTGTTGATCCCTGTTGGTTCCTGCGGATCCTCCAGATGAAGGAAAAGACCATCCTTACTACGCCAGTCTCTCAAATGCCTCATGCTGCTTGAACTGGGTGGATGCTTGTTGGAGCTTTAACGAGCATCGTCTCGCAAACTTCTGAAGTTTTGGGTCCTTCCTTCACAAAATTTGCTCATTGACTCTTCTTTCACTTAGTTATCACATCCAAGTAGGTTCGCATCACTTCCGCTTTCGATTGGCATTTCGTTGGGAAATGAAGCGAACAATCTACTCTCAGTAACACTGATCACCGTTGGTGAGGATTTGACAACTATTGTCTTCCATTATCTTCGAAGGGTCTTTGAACTTGTGCAGAGCTCCTCTACTGGATAGATAAGAGAATTGGGGTACTCGGTTTCGCCCATTCTCTTAAGGGTTGAGAAGGCAAATGTTACTTGACTTTGCCCGCCTCCTCGAGGTTGTACTCCATGCATCAAGCTGGTTACTGGCCTTCGCCGGCTCTTTGCTCACACTTCTGAAGCACTTGAAGTGTTTGCACTCCTTGCGTTGAGTAAGTTACTGTGATTCACCTTCTCAATGCCATCGAACTTTTAGAATGCAGGAATTTTTCACCCTAACTTGGAGTAATTCTCTCATAGGTTTGGTCGCCTCTGGGATTGTACCGTCTTCTCCATCAACCCTGTCGCCTACTCCACTGAGTAGCAAAGGTACAACACCGTATACTGCCTGCTTCGTTCCTTGGTCATGCACTCTTGCCTGACCCGAAGTCCTTTACTTTCGGCTATCATGATGAGAAGTTCGTTGACACCGGTCTTACGAAGTTCCTTGGCCTCTGCCCTTCAGCCTTGTCTCGGTACTTTGAGTTTGCCTCTGTATGCTCCACCTCCTCGACCCCTTTCACGACCAAGCGCTCTCTCTCCCTCCATGAGAGCAAGGGATCAATGACTTTCACGGAAGTCCCGCCTCTGCGGTACCATGGCGCTGCCATGCCCATGGCCTTACTATTCGTCGCCTCGTATCTGCATCCCTTTTCTTCACGGTCAGTAGATATGTCTCCGTGGCACTCCTCTGAGTCCACCTTCATTCTAAATGATGCTTGATTTTGGGTAGCTAAGTCCCTCTGGACTCGTCGTCGCTTCCTCGCCCCTTTCGACCCCTGCTTCAACACCTCTGTGTTCTCCAAGCAGCTCCCTTTTGGTCGATGGAAAGACAGACTGCAACTCCCATGCATGGCCTCTGCCATCGCATTATAGGGTTTGCACCGATTCTGTTCTCCTTAGCTTCCTTGGTAGCAACGTTCGCTTACTCGACCTTGTCCTCTGACTTGTCGGGCTCCCTTAAGCGAATATGAGCTCTGGAGCAGTCCAACTCTCCAACTGCTTCGATCATACCTCTGTTTGATCAAGTCCCTCCCATGGGACTCACTGGTACTTGCATTCGAACTTTTCCCTTGGTGGAACCCAGCCCCTATATGCTGATGACCAAGGTTTTCATCCGATGCAAAATTCGATGCACGCACGGAAGACCCGCCTTTGCAGTACCATGGCCTTCACTCCTTGAATCCATAGCCCTTCTTACCGTTATGTTGTTCACCGAAGTGGAGCTTCCAATAGCTCCCGATCATACCTCCGTATAATCTAGTCCCTCGCGGGACTATGTCGTGTGTATTGCATTGCCACGAACTGTTCCACCACGATCCGCTGCACCATGTCGCCTCCTGGTGACATCTCTATTGCATTCTGATCCTTATGGGATGAACTCGAATTGTGAACCCTTCATGTGTGGCCTCTGCCGATACATCGCAGGGTCTCTTCCACCTTCGATTTTGTTCGCTCCTTTGGCAATCGACCTTCATCCACCCACTCTTGGGTCACACCTAGATGAAGCATCACTCTAGGACAGTCCGTCGCCTAGTAGCTCCCGAAGTCCCCCGACTTCGTTGCAATTAGTGCCCCATTGTCTGGATCCTGGGCCTCTGCCCCTACCAGCACAATCTCTGCTGCGCACCGCTTCCTGCCTAGCAACTTGATTTGCAACGCTGTGACATATTCTTCAAGAGTACCCGCCTCTGCGTCCTCTTGCCCCATGCTAAGGCCTTCTGAACCCAACTTTGCCTCCTCAAATTGAGTCGCCTTAGTTCCTCCATCAAATGCTTTTCCGAGATAAGGTGCATGTGCCCAGAAGCTCCCTTCGTCTTTGGCACCATACAAGATGAGTCCGCTCCGTCAGAATGAAGGACCCATGGAACAACATGATCCTACTCTTACCTCTGCAAGAGTTCATGCCCTTGACCTCTATCTAAGGAAAGCACTGTGCCTCTGCTCCATGTTCCAGCTTCTATGCTGGCTCCCTTCATGCGGCTTGGGTACTTCGCCAAGTGACACCCAAGTTGCTCCGCTCCTTGTTTTTGCATTGAGTCGATGGTGGCCCTCGCGCCTACCATTCCACGGGTCAGCCCTCCCTCGAGTCCGATCTCCATATCGACTCCAAGTGTGCCTTCATTTGAGTTGCTTTGGGTCGCTCCCCCACTTGATCTCGCAATGCATCCACCAATGCATTCTCTTGAGCGAGATCATGCGACGACTCCTCGCCGCTTGCTCAGTCCATTGAGCTTCGTGGAATTGTTGTTTGTTGAGGTACTCCTCAACATGTGAGGTCCGTCCCACATGATTCTCCCTCTGGAGAGCCAGGACTTATCCCTCCTGGATAACTGTCCCGTTGGAGCAACATCTCTCTTCGTTTTGGAGACCACCATTCCCTTGGACTACTCCGATCTGTTGAACAAACTATGCATTGTTCTGCCTCCTGCAAACGCACTTGCTAGATTGCGACTCCACGTCAATACAGCCCCCGCTGTGTTAGGATCAAGAGCACTAAGAGGGGGGGGGGGGGGTGAATTAGTGCAGCGGAAAACCTTCTATGATAAAAACTACGTTCGTTCGTTAAAAGTGATTTCGATAAGAAAGCCGATTCGTAAATCACTTTAACTTTTGTTTAAGCGAGATGGAGCAAAGATATAAATGCAGTTTGTAGTTATGATTCAAATCCGATAGTAGGCGCAAACTGAAATATGATATTCGTACGAAGAAACTGATTTACGTCTAAATGATGATTTGTAAATCACTTGATTAGGCGAGATGCAGTTTAAGCAAGGATATAAAGGCAGTTTGCAGTTATGATAGAAATCAAAACGTAAACGCAAACTGAAATATGATGATCGTACGAAAAAACAGATTTACGTCTAAACGCTGATTCGGAAAGTGCAAAGCTTGAAACCCGATCGTATATGCGCAGAAAGCAGTAAGCTTTTGAGGAGGTTTGCAGTAAAGATAATATGCTCAAAGTAAATGCAAACCGAGATTTAGAGTGGTTCGGTCAATCTTGACCTACTCCACTTTTGGCTTCCTCCACCGACGAGGTCACCGACGTCACTAGAGGCCTTCCTTTAATAGGCGAAGGGCAACCACCCTTTTACAGTTTCACTCCTTTTGACGGGCTTAGGAGACAACCCTTACAGAATTTTCTCTCCTTTCTTTACAACTCAGAACTTGGAAGAAAAGAGGGAGAAGAACTTTTGGCCTTTACAACAATTTTGAGCTCTAAAAATCACAGAACAAGATCAAGATTTCGGTGTAAGTTCATGCCCTTTCAGTGCTGAATGGGTGGGGTATTTATAGGCCCCAACCCAGTTCAAATTTGGAGCTCAAAATTGTCAATTCCCGGAATTCCGGGATCAGGCGGTTGCACCTCCTGACTGAGGCGGTTGCACCGCCTGGCAGAGCTCGAAGACTGAGCCTCTGGGCGGTGCCACCTCTGTCAGGGGCGGTTGCACCTCCTGCCAAAGCTCGAAGACCGAGCTCAGGCGGTGCCACCGCCTTACTGAGGCGGTTGAACCTCCTGCCAGAGCTCGAAGACCGAGCTC
Source organism: Musa acuminata AAA Group (assembly GCF_036884655.1). Classification (NCBI taxonomy): domain Eukaryota; kingdom Viridiplantae; phylum Streptophyta; class Magnoliopsida; order Zingiberales; family Musaceae; genus Musa; species Musa acuminata. The sequence goes on along the minus strand of NC_088342.1, from coordinate 30,809,545 downwards.
AGGCGGTGCTACCTCCTGTCAGGGGAGGTTGCACCGCCCAGTCTCGCTCGGAGACTGAGCCCAAGCGGTGCCACCTCCTGGCTGGGGCGGTTGCACCGCCCAGTCTCGCTCGGAGACTTAGCCCAGGCGGTGCCACCTCCTGGCTTGGGCGGTTGCACCTCCCAACAGAAATCAGGGTCCGAATGGGTTGATCCATTCGGCCCAATTTGGGTTTTTCAGGGGCCCAATTGCCCCAAGATTAAGTTAATGGGATCACCTCCCATTTCCAACTTAATCATTGTGCTAACTACGATATTTCCTAAGACAATTACTGCAACTTGCTCCGGTGCGTCAATCGCTTCTTCCGGCGAGCTTCCGGCGAACTTCCGTCGATCATCCGATGAACCTTCGGTGATGCTCCTGCGGACTTCCGGCAAACTCCTGGACTTGCGACGATCCACTTGGCGAGTTCCGACGAGCTTCTTTGGCAAGCTCATGGACTTCTCGGATTTGTTCCCGCAGAACCTCCGACGACTGTCCGAACTTTCGTCGAACTCTCGAACTCCCAACGTGATCATTGTCTTGACTCCGGCGCAACTCCTGCTGCATGTCTTTCTTCCATCGTAGTTAATCCTGCACACTTAAAACAAAACTTCGATCGAGACAATTAATCCTAAGCAATTAACCAAGTTGTTCGGCATGTTATTGGTCCCTCGACGCTTCGTCCGATTCTTCGGCGCATCGTCCTCTCCTACAGCCTATTGCCCAATCGGCCAGTTGACTCCGCAACTCCGATATCCTTGGCACAATACCCGCTCTTCTTGGCCCGATGCCCGAGTCCACTGCCCGAAGCCTTCTGTCGATACGTCGACCGATCCACCGACCCGACGTCCAATTTTCTGACATGTTCCTTTGACACAACATGATTTTCCTGCTTTAATTGTCTCATCCTGATCGAAGCATCCCGCGTCACTCAAAACGCAGATTAAATCATAAACACATATCAAGTAGTTTCATCATCAAAATACGAGATTCAACACGCTGCACCCCTCAAGGCCTAGCAACATGCTGAACTAGTTGCACCCTTCAGCTTCCTACGGACGTATCCTTCACATGCCGAAGAGAAAGTTTCAATGCTCCATGGCGTCGAGTTTCGGTCGCCTTGGGATGGCCGCGAACATTCCATCGTCCGTATACAAGCCCATGCATGAGTACCGAATTCTTTGAGTTAGCAATTCCCCTCACCTCTGTGAGCTTTTGCACAACTCTTTCGGTCGCTGAACAACTCATTCCACCTTGCATGGTCTCATCCTTTACCAAGCGCCTCGTTTGTCTTGAGCACCATCAAGTATAGTTGTCAACGTTGAGCCGTAGCTCAAACTCAGCCATCCCAACCTTTGTGCGCTCCGCATTCTTCCAAGCTTGCCTGTTCTCGTAGTGCCTCTTGCGCGAAGGGTTGGCCATTCCTCTGAATGCCAATGTCAGATGCCCGCTCCTCCAAGCGACTCCTCTTCCCTACATCTCCATGCCCGTTTTTCTTCAAACGGTCGTGCGTGTGCTGACTGCCCTCAACGCAGCCCCGCTAGGTCCCCCACGTTTGCATGCTAAGTGTTTCTATGAGTGCTTGTCCCGCTCTGATACCATCTGTCACGAACTTAGCTGGTTTTGCCTAAGTCGTGCGGCACCCTTGCGTGTCCGTCCGCAAAGGTCAGCCTCCCCGAAGCCTCCCATGTCCCTTAGGACCCACAAAAGAGAGAACGGGTTAGAGAAAACGCCTCATTCGGGATCCACAAGCAAACATCTCCGAAAACACTTCATAGACAATGCAAATTACAAACAGACTTTACAAGCTCTGAACAGTTGCACAACAAAGGGTAAAATGGTTTATTACAGACCGAAAATCTCTCACACATGTCCTCATGACACAACCTTTATTTACAAGCCTAAAGCGACCACCAACCTAACTAAAATGAGACTACTAAGCCTTCGGCCAGCCCTCTACATGGTGTACAAAGCATGAACATACCAAAAGACACGGACATACATAAGCATTACATCAAACATCCTGTTTAGAAGTTTGTCCGTGACAATTCCCTATGCTCCATTCAAATATATACCACATTCGTCATTGCCTCAAGAGCCTTCTTGTACACGTGGTTCATGATGATCAACCTACGACTATCACCACATTGATGCACCAATGATATATGTTATATCATTATATTATGTCATGATATCAATCTTAGGATTGGGTCCGATAAGGCGACAAATATATTTTTGGTGGTAGAACAAGTATATCCATCAATTGATTATTTAATTTATTTGAATTTTAAAGCTTAAGTTATATAAAAAATAATTTAATAAACGAGAGAACGATCCATAACGTACCACAAAGCTTACTCCTCAAAGCTCGAAAAAGATATGTGACACTATTCTTTCCAAATTTATATTATTTTTACAAAAAATATACTAAATTTATATTTATTTCTAACTTAAAAACTCTAATCTAACTTTTTTTTCTATTTTCAAGTATTTTTGGAGGTTTTTTTATGATTTTGGGCATATTGTTGGGATGCCCCAACATACTATTGGTCAAGGATTGAAATATCGTACCGTACTGGAGTTTCGACGTTCGCTCGGTACGATACGATACTGTATACTGAACGGTATACCGCTTGGTATATATATATATATATATATATATATATATATATATATATATATATATATATATATATTTCGGCGACTTCACCTCTCTCTTCTCTCAGGCGGGGCGACATTGCCTCGTTTATATATATATGTAAATTAATAAATATATATTTATATATAAAATATTATATATATATTTTATAAAAGGTGACGTCGCATCGCCTCGGCAACGTCGCCTTTTCTCCCATGCAGGGTGACGTTGTCGAGGCGACGCGACGTCGCCTCGTTTATATATATATATATATTCTTATAAAAGGCGACGTCGCATCGCTCGGCGACGTTGCCGAAAAAGGTGACGCGACGTCGCCTTTTATAAAAATATTTATAAATAAATAAATAAATTTCATTCCGTCCGGTAACGGGCGGTCTGTGTACCGGTCTGCTGACGGACCGGTATGTACCGCCTGTACCGAGCAATATTATTTGAAATTATATACCTTGCTATTGGTACACCTCTGTACGTACTGTACCGAGCAGGACTAGGTACACCGGTATAGATCGAAATTACAAACCTTTCTTTTATAATTTTTTATATTGGGGGGGTGCCTTATTTTGCTCAAGCGCCTAGCGCCTGAGGCTTTTTGGAGCCTTGGCACATTTTAGTGCCTAATGCCTTTGACAACACTACCACTCTTATATGTAACTAAGATTGTCAATTAAATGACATAATTGGATACCTTTTAGTGCCTAGTGCCTTTGACAACACTGCCACTCTTGTATGTAACGGAGATAATCAGTTAAATGATATACTTGGATATTTGTTCTCTTTATGTGCAATACATTTAATTTAGTTATATTTCATTCTTGCTCTCTTGTTTTCATGGAGTTACAACTTTCACTTAAAGAAGGGTAACTTCGATATGGCAGAATCAATCATCAGATTTATATTGGTTATCATTATAGTAAGGGACTGATTTTGCGTTAACAATAGGTAGACGCTTAGCCAAATATTTCATTGTGCTTTTCTTATCCTGAAGTCATTTTAAAGTTTGAGGAAGGTGCCACATAACCCTGCAAAAGGTTCCTCTGACTCTTAATATCGAGAACCTATTAAGCACTCTTAGCAGGACATTGGTTGCTGCTAATTTCTTTTTCTTTTGTTAGACATGAGCTCTACATCAAGCCAAACAGTTTGATCATGGAAAAGTGATGTGTAGCTATTTTTTTCTTCTGAGTAGTATGTCTGAAATTTTTACAAATAAAGTAAAAAATTAATGTTTTAGGCTCCTGTCACTTATTTTGTCCCTTTCTTTTTCTTCTGCTTGTTTTCTACATGTCCTCTCTAAATCTCACCAATATGTTTCTATTTCTCTCCTCAACTTGTCGCAAATGAGAAAATAGCTAGTTTGCTGGTCAATGTCTGTCCTGTCAGCTCCTAACTGATCAGAACTGATAGGTATCTTTTGCTTTTATGGGTCAGTCATTCCTAGTCCAACATTGTTGGCCCTGTTGCTTAAAGGTGACTGGAGAAGCCTTTGATCTAACCTGTCTTCTAGTTTCCACTTCTATAGGAGAATATATGGAAGTGCCAAATGTAGATCTGTTAGTAATTAACTCAAGATTTGGTTGATTATAGGGGGGGTTTCTGTCACAAAATCCTACTAATCAAGTATGGACAGTATTTGGCCCTGAAACATGATGACACTCCAAACAGTCAAGTAGCAAAACATCATGTGTTGCTCATTAGATTTGTTTTTTCCCTTCTTAATTTAATGGGTGCTTATACAAATATTAATTGTTAAATTGTCATCTTTCATTATTGACTAGAGTCAATTTATTTTCCTGCATTCTTGCTTTCTATATTTATATTTCATCACATGTGATTGTGTAAAGAAAATTTTAGAGTTGAACATGCATGCTTGTTTTTATTATGAAATATTAATAAAAAAATTAGTCTTCTTAAGTTATTGTACCCAAGTATGTTCTGTATTTGGTTCTAGCAAAAGCTGTGTTCATAATCATGATATTAGTTTCATCAGGGAACCTTTTTACAAATGTAGTGCATATGCATTTGTTCACATAAATATATGCTTTTCTTAATTAGACATTTAAATTGATTACTTTCCGGATCGATTAATTTATTGTTCTTCATCTACCATTAAGTTCAAGTTGATTGCCTTTAGTTTAGCCTAGTTTTTTGTTGTTTTCTTTATCATATTTATTTTGAAGCTACCATCCATGTATCTTTACTATGTCAGATTTTTATCTTATAAATGTTATAATTGCTGTCATTTACTAAATCATTTACATTGTTACAGGCTGAGCCCTATGATTCATTGAAAGATGTTGCATTGAAGATATTGCAAAATCAGGTAGCAACAGTACCAATTATTTCATCACGTGGGGAATCATTTCCACATTTGCTTTATCTTGCATCCCTTTCAGAAATAATGAAATGTAAGCTCTAATATTTGACTATTCTCAGTTAACCTTGCACCTATTTCTACAATTTTCTTGTTTATTTGGCTTAATGACAGTGAGATTGATGCATTTTCAGCAATTCTGGTTTTAAAATTTCAGGTATCTGCAGGCATTTTAGACATTCTTCTGTTTCATTGCCCATTTTGCAACAAGCAATATGCACTATTCCTGTGGGCACATGGATTCAACGAATCGGTGAATCAAATGGGAAGCACTTGGCAATGCTTAGACCAAATGAATCACTTAGCTCTGCCCTAGCACTGTTAGTGCAAGGTTTGACTGTTTACATTTTCGATCAATTTTTTTAGTATATGTATACACATAAAATGTTATCTTTGCATAGCATTATAAGATCTGCTGTGTTTCAGGTTTTATAATACATTCCAGAGGGGCCACTTTATGAGAATATGAGTTGAATCTTTTGAGGGCTATGCATGCAAATATGACCTATAAAGTTCTGTACTCACAGTGTGGATCTTCCGAGCAATATGTTTTCCCTGTTGGTTTGTTAAAATTTTGTCTTTTGATGAGTTGATGGCAAAGAATTAGATATAGATGAGGCTAACTTTTGCATTACTTGGGTTTTTAGCCCATGCATGTCAACTCTCCGTACATAGAAAACTATTCAGGTTATTTGCTGTTAAAGTTATCATCATATGTTGCATCTTTTTAAATGGTAAGTTTGTGTTACACTTCAAACTCAATTTTTTTTTCATATTCCTAGTGTTGATTTGTGTATTCCTTGTTGAAAAGGAGTCACTAAATTCCTCATGTGGGGATAATTAATTAGAGTGAGATCCAGTTTGAACTTCTCAAATCCTATGTGACTTGGAGGACTTCATGTTTTCGTTGATTTGTAACCTTAATGTAATCCTCGAATCAATTTTGTTACTCTATGCTGCACATATATTGATTTCTCCTGCGATCTATAAATGCATGGTCCTTTCACAATTCATTTTTTGGTTTACCCTTTTTATCTATTATTACAGAATATGTTTTTCTTATTTCACTCATTATTCTATATGTAGCTCAAGTTAGTTCAATACCAATAATTGATGATCATGACTGTTTGCTGGATGCATACTCCAGAAGGTATTACATCTTTGCTATTGAAGTTGGAAATTTTCATTTAAAATATTATTTTTAGTAACTTGTGCTATTTGATTGAGCACAGGTGGAGCATTGCGGTTACTTTATTCTATTTTAAGATTTTGTTCTTCTTTTATTCTGACTGCAGTGACATTACATCTTTGGCTAAAGACAATGCTTATGCACGAATTCACCTGGATGACATGAGAATTTACCAGGTAAAAGCTGGAACCTCTTCACTTTAACTTGCTTTTATTTTGAAATTGTTGCATCATGAATGTTTCTGGCTTTTCATGTAGAGTGGATTTTGTCTTTGTAGCATTTTATTACTTGGTGGATCATGATGTAATTAGTGGTTTTTTTTTTTTTCATTAAGAACTTATTCTTGTTTGCTTTGTCATCTAAATTTTGTTGTCACTCTATTTTATTTTTATACACCAGTGTGGGTTATGATATAATAAAGTTTTGTTATGCTCCAAACAACCTTACTTTGTAATAACTAATATGGAGGAGGTTACCAGAGTTGCATAAAATGATCATCCTTGATTATGAATATTAACCAACTTAGTTCATATGTAGGTCCTTCTTAATCTTCTTTTGTGATGTAGCTGTTTTTCCCAAAGATTCAAATTTCGTACCGTACCGGTGTACCGAGCTTTGCTTGGTATAGTACAATACGACGTACTGAGCGGTACACCTAATTTAGGTGTAAAATCATCCGAAAATATCTGAAAAATATACATTTAGTATAGGTTTAGCAAAATTAATGTAAATTAGGTAAAAATATTATCATATATCTTTTTCGGGCTTTGAGGAATAGCCTTGTGCAAGGTTCGCAATTTCGGTCCGTTACGGATCGTCGTTCTGTAAATATCGAAATATCTAAAAAAATCATTTGAATTGTTAGATTATCTTGTTACAATATAAATTTTAAGATTCAAATGAATTAAATAATCACATATGTAGATATACTTGATTGTTGATTCTACCACCAAAACGAATAACGGGCCTCCATGGGTGATGGATCGAGGTCCTCGATCCTATGTATCTGCACATTAATATGATATGTTTGTTGGACCCAATCTTGAAATTGATCCCACGACATAGTGTATTGATACATCGTTTGCCATCGGTGCATCAATGTGGTGATGATCATAGGTTGATCGTCTTGAATCACATGTGTCTGAGGTGGCTCCTGATACATGTATTGGTGAATGTCAGAGCTTCTATTTTCGCTACTGATATGTTGCTCCGTATCATACTGTTGCTCGGAGAAGTATAACCAACTATCATCGTACTATTGTTGGCCATAAGATTCTCCATAATACGATGGCTGTGAATACGATGAGCTTCGTTCTGTGTCTACATTGTGTAGGTTCTGTCGCATTTGCTCAAATTCATCCACTGCCTTCCCCTTTCTCTTCTCCTTTCACACATAAACTTGACCAGTATCTTGTCGAGTTCCATGATGTAATTCTTGGGTGGCATTTGTAAAACATTGCTCCTCAGTCCATGCACCATCCTCAAGTTGTGTAGACGAGACCAATGATTGCCTAGCGTCGCCGCCATCATCCGTCGAGGCACTGCTGTCCGTGTTGCTGTCATATCTCTAGACCGAGCGAGTTGCTGAATGTGATTGTGAAGGTGTCTCATCGCCCGACTCGATTCTTTCTAATGATGCGGCTAATGCTACTACCTTCCCCTTTGCTTTTGCCTTTGCATGCTGGGCGAACGATTGTGACAGTTGGGTGTTTGTAGTTCCTCGAGCAGTTTGACTTGATGTTGTTTGACTCTTTCCGCTATGTTGTGACCGAGAGAGATTTTTCACCTACTAGGATTGTGCTTTCTCTTCTTTTATTGCCTCGGTGATAAAACGTGAAGGACATTGAGGATCTCCCACCTCATCAAGTAGAGGATCCTCTTGGTTCTTTGCCGCTTCAATCCACTCTAACATCGGCTCTGAATCTTCATTGTAGAATTGGAGGTCGATAGGATCAATCTCTGGTTCCTCTGGCTCCTTATCTAGCTCGGCACACCATAACCTTTACAGCATGTTATAATGGACTTATACGAGTTTCTCTAATCGTCTATACGAGAGTCTATTGCCTACTTTTGTGTGAATCAATGCGAACATTGGCCAATTATGTTCGCAACCACTAGATGTTATCGTCTGTGAAAGTACACGAACAATAATCTTCCTTAAATGTGGTGCATCCCTACCAAATTATAGCCACCACTCGACTGCAAAAAGATATAAATAAGACTTTATTAGCATAACAAATAATTAACATCAAATATAATTGATAATCAATATGTGTAACTTTTTCTCATCAGGATTCATAGTGTAACGATACGATACAACTACAACGTCGGAGAATGAACCAACTGTTTCTCGAAATAAATGACCCTCTGTAAGAGCATCGGCTGCATCAGTAGTGTTTAGCAAGAGTCGATATATAACATTTCGTAGTATCGTTAGTAAATTATTTTACGTTTCGAGAGCATACTAATATTGAATTGTCAGGTTTAGATAATATGCTGTGAGACATAATTTTGTTAGTATGATTTTTTATTGTACAAAAAAAATAAATTAAATTATTTTGAATAGGAATTTACCTGCATTATGGATATCTTGATCTATATGAACTTCAGTCTGATGATCAATGATTTGTACGTATTGGTTGGCCTTAAAATCATGTTTGAATGCTTTCCTGATCTTCTCTCTTGCTGAAATCAGCATATATTTAAGATACGACAATTGTGGATGCTTGTCCATATCGACCTTACGAAAAACAACATAAAGTGATTCCACACCTTTTATGATTTCAACCGTAGTCTCCCAAAATCTAGAGGAAAGAATGGTCTTTTTTATCTTCTTTCTATCGCTCGATCTAGAATATCTGGAATGTGAGGTGACGATTGCTTTCAAGTCATGCTTCTTTTGCTGTAATGACCTTAATGCAATGAAATTGATGGCAAATTGAGTGACTCCAGTTGGAGTATCTCATCGTTTACATACTTTTGCATTAAAGAGTGGACCTAATGATGATTATATATAAATTTTATAATTGACTGTGCTCGAACTGCACACTTTTTCACTGTGTCCAGCTCACCAATATCCTTCAACATTAGATCCATGCAATGAGCTGCATATGGAGTCCAAAACAATGTTTTTCTTTTTTCCATCAATTGCAAACCGGTCTTCTTGAAATTCGCTCTATTGTCGATTACTATTTGGACAATATACTGCGGTCCGATCTCCTCTACTATGGTGTCCATCAAGCTCTCAATATAGTCTGCATCTTGGATCTTGTCAAAAGCATTAACCGACTTATGAAACAATATCCTTTTGTTGCAATAAACAAGAAAGTTGATGATACTTATTCGTCTAACTGTCACACATCATCAATCTGTGTCACCCTATATTCGTCCCATTGCCTCTTGAAGGATTTGATCCAATCTTTCAGTTCTACCACCTCTTTATCTAAGTACACATTGTGAATTTCTTCTAGTGTTGGAGGTTGGATCCCCGTGCTAGACTTTTGAATAGAGGAGACCATGCTTTGATAATATGGACCCTAGGCTATGTTGGCTGGAATCTTGTGGAAGTTGAACCATTTTGAAATTGCTTTCCTAATATCCCGTTACTTTTTTTTTGTATATGCATCGTCAATCCATGTTTGTTTCGCTGTTTGTGGGGGATAGGCTTGCGGATCAATATCAATAATATCTAGTGCGAATCTCCTGCCAAGACCTCTCATAACTGAGGAGTAGTTGGTTGCCTCATGCTAGCCGACCTCTGGATTTTATTATCACCGCCATGCTCCAATTGTGAGTCAGGTCGTCGATGCCTTATTGCTTCATCGACGATATACTAATGCACCAATCGTCATACTATGAGATCCGGGTCGACTTTATCGTCGCGACCCTCATACTGATCATAAACTGGTTAGTACATAGCCTTACAGTATTCTTTCTCAACTCTTGTCTTCTTTTTTAATGTATCTTCTTTTGCTTGTTGTAGCTTGTGTTAAAATAATTTACGGATCTCCGTCGGAACCTTCTTGCATTTTGCAACATCAGGATACCCGCTGGCCAAATGCATCTTCACCTGAGTTATTCCTCCACCTTTGCCAATGTAGTCACAATAAATACATTGCTAATGATGACGGTTCCCATCCATCTTTCGGGTATGAACTTATGTATCATCATGTGGCTGTTCCTTTGGAACCATGATTCTACCAAATTTAAATCAAATAAGCTATAAACATGTTGAATTAACCTAATATCGATTAAAAACCACTAATCCCAACATTAAATAATTTTATTAAAACATAACTAATCCTATTTTACCATCATAAATATGTGAAACACATAAAAAAAACATTAAATACGTAAGTTTGATCCAATATAGATCAAATAATGATGAAATCATCATTAAATACACTAATCATACGATTAACAGTTAATTACTCATCAATTATTTCTCTTTCAACACTATAGACATATCAAACACCCTAATCGGTATTAAAGATATTAAATTGACTTAAAATCGATCAAATTTCGATTAAATCATCATTAAAATCAGTAATCGCAGCATTAAATAACTTTAATAAAACCTAATTAAACCGATTTTACCATCATAAATATGTGAAATATATAAAAGAAACATTAAATATATAATTTTGATCCAATATACATCAAACTATGATGAAATCATCATTAAATACACTAATCACATGATTAACATAGTTAATTACTCATTAATTACTCCTCTTTCAACGTTATAAACATGTCAAATACCCTAATAGGTATTAAAAACAAGGATTGAAATTTTGTACCGTATCGAAATTTCGACTTATTTGGTATGGTACAGTACTATATACTAAGTGGTGTATTTCGGTATATCGCTTGGTATATATATATATATATATATATATATATATATATATATATATATATATATATATATATAGGTAAATCACTCGATTTACCTCTATACGGGGCGATGCCGCAGATAAAAAAAAAAAATAGTGACATTGCCTCCCTTCTCGGGCGATGTCGTAGATTAAAAAAAAAAAATTGTGACGTTGTAGATAAAAAAAAAAATTTGCAGGCGATATCGCCTGAGAAGAGAAGAAAAAAAAAAAATCTTTGCCTCTCTCTACCTCGTGATGCCGATGCCTCTTCTCCCACGCACAGATGAGAAGTCGCCGACAAACGAGGAGGAGAGCGGTGATATCCAGGTTCTCCTTTTTTTTCCTATTTCTTTCTTCCCCTTCTCCCTCTTCTTTCTTCTCCCTCGATCACCGTCGACGATAACGCCTCAATCGACGATGATAACGCCTCAATCGATGGTACCGCTCGGTAGTGGGCGGTTTGTGTACCAGTATGCTGACGGACCGGTATGTACCGCCCCGTATGGGCACTCTCATTCGGTATTGACCAAAAACATTGAATTGACCAAAAATCGATCAAATTCGATTAAATCATCATTAAAATCAGCAATCGCAACATTAAATAACTTTAATAAAACCTAATTAAACCTATTTTACCATCATAAATATATAAAACATATAAAAGAAACATTAAATACATAATTTTGATCCAATATACATCAAATTATGATGAAATCATCATTAAATACATTAATCACATGATTTAATGATGATGAAATCATCGTTAAATACATAAATATATAAATCATCATTAAATCCCATTAATTACTTCTCTTTTGATAATATAAACATGTCAAACACCTTAATAGATATTAAAGACATTGAATTGATCCAAAATTGATTAAATTTCGATTAAATCATAATTAAAATCACTAATCGCAGTATTAAATAACTTTAATAAAACCTAATTAAACCTATTTTACCATCATAAATATCTTTCAATATTTAATATGCATCAAATATAAACATTTGACCTATTAAGTATCTAATTTCGAATTAATCAATATTAAACACATTAATCGTAATATTAAAGATCTTAATTACTCTTTAATTAAAGAAAGAGAATACATAACTCTTGATTAAAAAGTTCTTCCTTTGAATCCTCCAAAATCAGCCTTAATTCAATTCACAAATCGTTGCTTTATAGAGTTTAGGAGAGTGCAAATATAAGAATAAGAAAGAGAATGTGAGAAAAAATGAGTTTGATATAGTTTAAGAGAGTACGAGAGTAAAATAGAGTAAAATAGGAGGGAGGATGAGTTTAAAAACCGGTGAGAAAGGGCTCCAATGGTCAATTTGACCGTTGAAACACTATTACAGGTAAGTAATGATCGATTTTAATCGTTATTGGCTTGTAACGGTTGAAATTTTGATCGTTACTAATTGAATCGAGCTGTCACGAACGGTCGTTGCGCACTCGCAACAACTCCGTTCAACGAACCGTTCGTCGCTCTAATCTACATGTACAGCTGCTTGGCAGCATGTTTTGACTTGGTTTTAAGTCCTTTTGCTTGTAAAAATGTAATCTCGAACAAGTTGCAGCGCTACAGTGCGATCGCTCACCGAACCGAGCAAAACAACCCTAAAAGAACTCCGTTTTCGCGTGTCACGGGCTAATTTCTGCAGCCCACTACTGCACGTGAAACGTCAGCCATCTCAGCACCCTGGAACCCATCGGGTGGCACAGGGTCGGATGAGGCTTCGGTATAGTGTCGAGCGTTGAATAACCTTTCGCAAGTTCGCACGTTACCTTGACGGGAACTTGTTGTCGCGCCCGGCACCCGTTGAGTAGCTGTTTGTGGACTTGCAGCTATTCGTTCAACCCTCTAAAGTCCTTGTTTTCCTCCTCTCCCTCTTTTCTCTTGTGCACGCAAGGTGCTCGCTGAATTGCTTGTAAAGCTTCCCTTTTTCGCGAGACGTCGGGACTTATCCGTTGCTCATTCTTCAAACTAATCAACTTTCTCTTTTACAGGTCCTTCGGGACCTGCAAGAGGTTGCAAGTGGGTTAATCTTTGCGGACGCAAATCGCAAGGGCGAAGCGCGACTTAGGCAACGCAAGCTAAGTTCGCGTCTTGGCCACAAGGGTGCCTCACGCCTTAGGCAATTCCAGCTAAGGCCATGACATTGTGGTATCAGAGCGGGCAAGCACTACGAGCGAGATGCGAAGGAACTTCTCAACTTCGCTACTTCGCCATGGCAAAGCATCGTAGCGAATCAAGCAAGACAGGGCAAGCCGGACCCTTGCCCCAAGCAGCCGCAGGTGAGCTACAAGTGCACACTTGCTCTCATGCTGTTGGAGCCACTAATGAGGAGCACGATAGCGAACATGATGATCGAGAAGTTGGCTACTCTCCGCGAGCGGAGGAGGCGCAATCTGGAGCGCCTACCGGGAAAAAGAGTCACAAGGAGAGACTCACAACGGTGGAAACCCGCTTGGATGTTCTTGAAGTGAGCTTGGAGGAACTCTACCATAGCCAACGAAGGCTTGTTGGGGTAGAGAGCTCGCAAGAAGAAGCAGAGTCTTGGATCGACAAGGTCGAGGCCCTAGTCGACCGACTGTCACATGACACCAAAGACTCCGTGCAACACCTGCAGGAAGTTGTGGCGGAACTCACTTCGAGGGTGACCATGCTCACGAGAGCACTAAATGCGGGAGGAAGCAACACCCGCGTTGCGTAGCCACAGAACTTGAGGGCACCTAAGCCTCATGGTTATAGAGGGGCCAGAGATGCCAAAGAGCTCGAGAATTTCCTGTTCGACATGGAATAATACTTTCGAGTTACGAGGCCTGATTTTGAAGAAACTAAAGTTTCTATAGCAACAATGTATCTGAACAGAGATGCAAAACTTTGGTGACGAACCCGTTGGGAGGAGATACAACAAGGTCGGTGTCGAGTTGACACATGGGAGGACCTGAAGCGGGAGTTGAGAACTCAGTTCCTACCGGAGAACACAGAGTTCGTTGCAAGAAGCTGTGACAACTCCGCCAAAATACTTCCATCCGAGACTACGTGAAGCAATTTTCTGCGCTAATGCTGGACATCCAAGACATGTCCGAGAAGGATAAGCTGTTCAGCTTCCTTGATGGTTTGAAGCCATGGGCTCAATAAGAACTACATCGAAGGAATGTCACCGATGTGATCGGGGCAATTGCGGTCGCAGAAAGGCTCACCGACTTTGTTTCCTCTGAAGATCTAGGAAGAAGGAAACAACCTTTAAGCAATCGCCCTCCAAAATATTCTCGAGGGAAGGAGCTCGGGGGCGAACAAAAGAAGAGGAGTTCCCACAAAGGGCCAAGCCCGAAAGGCAAGGCCTCGAAACTTGGTGGATGCTTCTTGTGCGGAGGGCCGCACATGGTGAGGGAGTGCCCACAAAAACAGGCACTCAATGCTTTAACAACTTCCATCTATCCCCCGAAATCGGACTAGGGCAAGGCTGTCGCTCTTAGTTCGAGTAGTTTTGAATCCAGCAGCAACGATGAGGAGTCGCAAGGACCCCGGATGGGAGCGATGCGTTTATTGAACGCCATGCGGGGTCAAGTGGGGGAGAACACGAAGATAAGGCTATAAAAACCAGGAAGTGGTGAGCTGATGTACGTAGACATTAAGCTCAATGGCCAAACGACCCGTGCCATGGTGGACACGAGCGCTACCCACAATTTTATTGTCGATCAAGAAGCAAAGCGACTTGGGCTGATCTTAGAGAAGAGCCCGAGTTGAATGAAGGCGGTGAACTCTGAGGCCAGGCGAATCTCCGAGTTGGCAAAGGGAGTTCCCATCAAGATCGGAACATGGAGCGGGAGCACAAACATGATGGCGGTGCCACTAGATGACTTCCGAGTGATTCTTGGAATGGAATTTATGCACGCGGCGAAGTTGGTGGCCAATGCCGTTTCTTAACTCCCTATGTGTGATGGGAGGAGATGACCCTTGTGTGGTTCCCGTCTCTCGGAGAGGAACCAGGAAACCCCAACACATATCGGCATTACAACTGAAGAAAGGGGTACGAAAAGACGAACTAACATTCGTGGCTGCTATGAAGCTAGAGCCACTCGACGAGAAGGCCACTCATGAACCTGCTGTGGTGGCGAACATCCTGAAGGAGTTCACGGATGTTATGCCGCCCGAGTTGCCGAAGACTTTGCCGCCACACAGAGGCGTGGATCATCACATCGAGCTGGAGCCAGGAGTGAAGCCTCTAGCGAGACCACCCTACTGCATGCCCCCGCTAAAGTTTGCAGAACTCAGAAAGCAGTTGGGTGAACTGCTAAGCGGTGGTCTCATCCGCAACTCTAAAGCACCATTCGGAGCTCCCGTTCTCTTCCAGAAGAAACAAGATGGGAGCCTTCGACTATGCGTCGATTACCGAGCCCTCAACAAAGTGACGGTGAAGAACTAGTATCCCATCCCGCTCATCGCGGACTTGTTCGACCAGTTGGGCAAAGCCAAGTATTTCTCAAAACTCGACCTTCGGTCGGGGTATTGGCAGGTGCGTATTGCTGAAGGCGACGAAGCGAAGACTACCTGTGTGAACAGGTATGGAGCGTTTGAGTTCTTGGTGATGCCTTTTGGCTTAACCAACGCTCCGGCCACGTTCTGCACCCTCATGAACCAGCTATTCAAGGAATATTTAGATAAGTTCGTGGTCGTCTGCTTAGACGATATCGTCGTCTACAGTCAAACGCTCGAGGAGCATGTCAAGCACCTTCGGACAATTTTCAAGGTTCTCAGGGAGAACACTTTGTTCGTAAAGAGGGAGAAATGCTACTTTGCCCAAACGGAGATCTTATTCTTAGGGCATCGAATCGGTGATGGCTCCATTCGGATGGACAAATCGAAGGTGCAAGCGGTTGCAAAATGGCGAACTCCAAAGAAGGTGCTAGAGTTGAGATCCTTCCTTGGCTTCATCAACTACTATCGATGCTTCATAGCGGGGTATTCGAAGCGTGCAACTCCACTGACGGAGTTGCTGAAGAAGGAGCAGCCTTGGAGGTGGTCTGATAAATGTGAAATTGTATTCCAAGATCTGAAGGCTACTGTGTTGGAAGAACCAGTGCTCAAATTGCCAGACTATGGGGAGCCCTTCGAAGTCCATACAGATGCTTCAGACTTCGTTATTGGGGGAGTACTCATGCAGGAGGGTCATCCGGTGGCCTATGAGAGCCGCAAACTCAACGAGACCGAGCGGCGATATCCGGTGCATGAGAAGGAGATGACAGCGGTGATCCGCTTTCTACGAGTTTGATGACACTACCTTCTTGGATCGCGATTTGTACTAAGGACAGACAACATTGCTTTGAGCTATTTCCAAACTTAGAAGAAACTCTCCCCAAAGCAGGCACGATGGTAGGACTTCCTGGCTGAGTTTGATATGGCAATGGAGTATAAGCCCGGAAAGGCGAATGTCGTGGTCGATGCATTGAGTCGGAAAGTGGAGCGTGTGAATGTCGTACAATTGGAGGGCAAAGGCCAAGCAAGTCAGTTGCACTCCACTTCCTTTCCAGGATCAAGGATGGACTGCACAGTGATCTCCAGGCAGAAGTCCTGATACAGCTCATTAAAGAAGGCAAGGCACGACGGTTTTGGGTCCAGGAGGGACTCGTTTACACCAAAGGGAATAGAGTCTATGTTCCTCGAGTGGACAATCTGAGATGTGAACTATTAAGAGAGTGTCACGATTCCCTTTGGGCTGGACACCCAGGCATTCATAGGACCTTGGCTCTCGTGGAGAGGGCCTTCTATTGGTCGAATATGGGGACTGACGTGGAGGAATATGTTCGAACGTGTCTCATTTGCCAACAAGACAAGGTGGAGCAACGGAAACCGGTGGGACTTTTGGAGTCGTTGCTCATACTAAAAAGGTCGTGGGAGAGCATTTCCTTGGACTTCATATTAAGCTTGCCCGTAGTATGGAGACTCGGATCGATACTCGTGGTGGTCGATCGATTTTCTAAGTATGCAACTTTCATTGCTGCTCCTCTACACTGTTCAGCAGAAGAGGCAGCCAAGCTGATGATGAAGGATGTGGTGAAGTATTGGGGAGTCCCGCACAATATCATCAGTGATCGAGATGCTCGGTTCTTGGGACGATTCTAGACCGAGCTATTCAAATTGTTGGGGTCGAAGTTATACTTCTCCACAAGCCTTCACCCCCAAACGGATGGCCAGACTGAAAGGATAAACTCGCTCCTAGAGCAATATCTTCAGCACTAAGTGAGTGCCAACCAACGAGGTTGGGTGAACTTGTTGGACATTGCCTAATTCTCCTACAACTTGCAGCGGAGCTCTGCGTCCAACAAGAGCCCCTTCGAGATCATTACAGGGCAACAACCGTCAACTCCTCATACCATGGTAATTGGGTATACTGGGAGTAGTCCATCAGCATACCACTTTGTAAGGGAGTGGCACCGAAATGCAGATATTGCGCGGGCTTACTTGGAGAAGGCGGTAAAAAGAATGAAGAAGTGGGCAGACTTGGGAAGGCGACCGCAAGAGTTCAAGATCGGCGATTTGGTGTTGGTCAAGCTCCAACCAGCATCACTCCAATTCTTTAGGAATAAAGTACATAAAGGATTGGTGCGCAAGTATGAAGGGCCCTTCCCAATTATCAGCAGGGTGGGCAACGTCTCCTACAAGTTGCAGCTGCCGGCGTGGTTCAAAATTCACAATGTTCTTCACGCCAGCAACTTGAAAGCCTACCACTCGGATCCGTAAGATGCTTCCCGAAGTGTTCCAACTCGGCTACCCCCCACCATAGCCTCCTACGAGAAGCGAGTTGAAACTATTTTAGCGGACCGCTAGATAAAGCTACCCACTGGAGCTGAGCAAACCGAGTACTTGGTGAAGTGGCGAAAGCTTCCCCGAATTGAAGCCAGTTGGGAGCCTGAAGACGCCCTACGATATGAAGAAGCAATCATCAACAACTAGTTAACAAGCGTCGACAAGGGCGTCGATAGTTTGAGTAGGGGAGAATGTCACGAACAATCGTCGCGCACCCGCAACAACTACGTTCAACGAACCGTTCGTCGTTCTAATCTACATGTACAGCTGTTTGGTAGCATGTTTTGGCTTGGTTTTAAGTCATTTTGCTTGTAAAAATGTATGTTCGAACAAGTTGCAATACTACAGTGCGACCGCTAACCGAACCGAGCAAAACAGCCCCAAAACAGCTCCGTTTTTGTGTGCCACGGGCTGATTTCTGCAGCCCGCTATTGCACGCGAAACGTCGGCCATCTCAGCACCCTGGAACCCCCCAGGTGGCACAGGGCTGGATGGGGCTTCGGTATAGTGTCGGGCGTTGAACAACCTTTTGTAAGTTCGCACGTTACCTTGACGGGAACTTGTTATCGCGCCCGGCACCCGGTGAGCAGCTATTTGTGGACTTGCAGCTATTTGTTCAACCCTCTAAAATCCTTGTTTTCCTCTCCCTCTTTTCTCTTGTGCACGCAAGGTGCTCGTTGAATTGCTTGTAAAGCTTCCCCTTTTCGTGAGACGTCGGGACTTGTCTGTCGCTCGATCTTTGAACTAATCAACATTCTCTTTTACAGGTCCTTCGGGACTTGCGAGAGGTTACAAGTGGGCTGATCTTTGCGGACGCAAATCGCAAGGGCGAAGCGCGACTTAGGCAACACAAGCTAAGTTTGCGTCTTTGCCGCAAGGGTGCCTCGCGACTTAGGCAACACAAGCTAAGTTCGCGTCTTGGCCGCAAGGGTGCCTCACGCCTTAGGCAATTCCAGCTAAGGCCGTGATAGAGCGGTAACGGTCAAAAATTGACTGTTACTACTCGATACAGCTACGTATCGTCCGATACGGGGCTATATCAAGTGTTCCGCCTAGTAGCGAGCAGTCCACATACCGGTCTGTTGGCGGACCGGTACATATTGCCTGGTACGGGCGGTACGAATCAAATCCTTGGTTTTTTCTATCCTAATCTCCCTTATTTAAATTCCATCCTTACTAGGACATTAAATATGGCCTAGTGTCCTTTGTGGTCCCATTGGTAGTAAATCTGTATGATCTGTATACTTCAAGTTAACCAAGGGTAACAGTTCCTTAGATTGCAAACTGTCTATGGTGCATTACTCAAGTTGACGAATTTGTAAGGATGCTCTGATTTTTTTTTTTCTTTTGCATGACCTACACGACTAATGAGTGACTAAGATGGGGTGGTACTGCTAATGTGGTCCAAAAGACACAAGTCATCTCATTGTTGGCTAATTTGTTCAACTATGCAGATTCTTCATTTTCTTTAGTGAGGCTTGAGGTATCATGTTACTACATATTTTACCACTTAGTTCAAATCACTAGTCCATTATTTATTCTTTTCTGAATGGCCATTGATCTGTCATGTTCTATCATGTTACTGCACGTGACAGGACCTCATCCATTGCTGAGTTCTTTATGATCTGCTGGTCCAAACTTATACTCTTTGTTCAATAATTATGATAATAGAAAACAGTGCTGTGATTGTCAGCTTGAGTTGGTAAAATCGTAGCTATTGGCTCTTCAATAGGTTAATCAGGTTAGCCAGCATATCATTTCTACCAAATAGCTGGTGAACAAAAGAAATTACATCTGACATATATCAACTGTTAGATTATCTCAGGTATGTCTCAAACAACACAAAAGGGATTGCCTAATAAGTGCTGCTGTTAATACTTAGATAATGACTTAAGTTGCCATTGGCGGATGTGATATGCATCAGGGGGGCTGTTCCTTTCCTCTGTTTCTGCTTAAACTGTTCTATCATTGTCTTGCTTTGTGGATGAGTTCCTATGTCCTTAAACATATTTCTTTTTGTTTTCTTTTCCATCAGTTCTTCCCTTTCTTTTGCTCTTTAAAATTAGTACCATATGATATGTCAATTTCTTCTCTTATTAGCAAATTGTGTCTGCCTTTTTCTTTTGCTAGGAGGTCAATAGAAAATGTGTGTATAACAGAAAACTGTTGGATCACAATGTTTGTGAGGTCAACCAATTAGAGGCCAAACCAAAGTGATATTTTGGGTGGTGGGCTCGACCTTAGCTTCTCTTGTACCCCCATTGTTTACCATTTTGTGTCCATATTCTAAAATGGCTTCTTTCCCATTGGTAAAAAAGGCTACCTTTTTTTTTAAGATGACGGCAAAGCAATAGTGATAGTAGAGGAGAAGCAACGACAGCAAGGTGGTGGCATCTTACATGATGGCGAAGTAGCAGTGGTAGTAGAGGCAAAGCGGTGACCATGAGGCGGCGATACCTTGCACGATGTGTTCGCAAGCCCTAATCTTTTTTTTTTATGCTGATTTGGACATAGGCCCCACCATTTCTTTGAATATTTTATTAATTTAACTGGACTATCTAGTACAAGGTTGTCCATGTATCGATCCCTTGTTGAACCGGTATGTATTGCCCATACTGAGCGATATACTGCAGCACGGCAAACCCTGATCAACGTTACCTTTTGTTTTCTCTTTTTCTATCCATTGTTTCTAGCATTTTTTCCTATCAGTCTAGGAGATCAATTCTTATAAAATGGAACTCGACTGTGGGTTTCTCTTGTCTTAGTAACAAGTAACAACTCCACAATCTGTTTTCTGAGGCTTAAAAAAATCTCTGTAAATCTAATATGTTAATTCAGTTTGGTAAACTTTTAGAAATGAGTAGTCTAGAATTACAAGTTATGAATCTAACTTGTCACACAAAAGGACATATGATATATTTACTTCAACACTTTACCAACTCTAAGATGTTGGTAGCTCTAGTTATCAAAGATTACTTCAACACTTATGCCTAGTTTCTTTAATTATGTTTTATTACAAATAACAACTGCCTGGCCTTCCCTTTTCTGGATCTGAAGTGCTACAGTTGACCCCTTTATTTGTAGTCTAGAGTCTCTACAATATAGCATCTATCTGGTCTCACTTGATTGTTTAGTAAGAACATAAAAGATGAATTAATATATTGCTCCTGAACGCCTAGGTCTATGGCAATCTATTTTCCTTTCTGTCATCCTCCTATCTTCATTTTGTATCTCAAATATCTCTTAACTTGTTGAGAAGGCAATCATCTTATTGCTTCATGGGTGGAAGTTATAGAAGTTTGATGGATCATCGGAGTCCATAAATACCATAGCTTCAGGTCATGGCTTCCATAATTAGTTTCGTTTGGTTCGTATGGGATATTTGGAATTAGTCACATCCAATTCCGTTTCCCAGTTCTTTTGTTCTTCCTTTCTATAAATATCAATTTCAGTCCATGTGAATATGTTATGCTATTGCCATGTTGTTAAATTGAACTATCATGTTATGCGCTTAGAGTAGGTTAGAGTTAGTGGATAAATTATGAAAATTTTGTTTAGTCATCTAGGACTTATGGTTTTTTACGGTCTTAATGGCGGTAAAAAATCCATGTAACCAGCCTCAAATAATTGGAATATATGATTTTGTTATTGTTATTGTTGTTGTCGTTGTTCAGTCACTTAGGCCTCTACTCAATTCACTTTGATGTATACATTCAAAGGTAATCGTTTTTTTGTCTTTAATTTCAGGCTTTGCAACTCAGACAAGAGTCAAATTCTCATTATGGATTCTACAAAGGGCAGAGATGCCAAATGTGCCTTCATTCAGATTCTCTACAGAAAGTAATGGAGCAATTGGCTAATCCTGGTATTGAACCACATAAAAAGTTAAAAACATCACTTTCCCTATTGAATATTATGCTTTGAGTTTTACCTAATGAAATTTTTTAGGGGTTCGACGCCTTTTTGTCGTCGAAGCTGGAAGCAACCGTGTGGAAGGCATCATTTCATTGAGTGATGTATTCAGGTTCTTCTTCAGCTTGGCTTAAGTGTCACGAAGCAATCGATCATTCAACTTTCTGTCAATGTGTTCAAACCACTACCTTCAGAAAGGCAAATGAAATTATTTTTGTTCAAATGGTTTTTCTATTTTAATTTCGAATGTGTCAGCTAACTTGGTTAAAACTTCGATAGTTTATCGAAAAGTCATGGGCTCGAATCTGATCTTTATCATTTATCCTTTGAAAAAAAAAAAATCAATGGGCTATAATGGTTCAGAGTCGTGTCTTTAAGAAAGGTCATGACAAGATCTCTAAATTAGAGGGAAAGGTTTTGAACTCAGTTAGGAAAATTATTCTCTATTTAGTAGTCTAGTGCTAATGACTTGGGTAGAGTACTACCCTATAGTGATCATTAAGCTGATGGGTCAGCATTATGATGGAAAGATAGTTATATACTTGATAAGCTGTATTCAACAACTTAATCCTGTGTTGGAACATACCAGTGAAGAAAAAGGATTGTTTACAATGTTCCGTGGTCTTCCTAGAATGCAACGGTGGTTCAGACTCTAATGAAACAGCATTCGGGAGTATTTAATCGTACTTTTGATCTCATCTTTGACAATTAATGGTTGAGAAGGGCATCAAGTTTGCTTATTATATAGAGGAAAATTTTATTTTTTAAACTGTGATGGTCCTGTCGTGTTGCTTGTCAGTCCAATTTAAGCTGGACTTCTGCAATGGAACTTCCAATCAGTTGTTCATACATGTGTTCGCAATGTATTCATAGAATGCAACCTTGATGATCTCTCTCTCTCTCTCTCTCTCTCTCTCTCTCTCTCTCTCTCTTATTAATTCCTAGATCTTAATGTTTGCCTAACCTGTTGGAATCATCCTGCCCATCTGGTCACCTACGTCACTGGTCCCACGCCGGTCTCTAAGCCACACGCAGTGAGCCCGAGCCAAACTGTGCTGGGCCAAGCTATGGGCCAGGATTTAAGCTCAACCCGAGTTGCACTACCGTGCAGGCTGATTGGGTTCGGTTAGCATGATCCGATCAATATAAAAATATCAATAAAATATAAAATTTTAGGAATCAGATTAGATGATTAAGAACTGAAATATAATTTTTGCAATTAAAAAATATAATTTTATGAATTAAAGTATTAATAAACTATGTTTTATGAATTTAAAAATTCAATAAATAAATGAATATTTCAGATAAAATCATATGAATAAATTTCATGTCAGAGAGGATACATATAATTCAAATTTGATTTAAATTTATGTTTCTAAACAGTTAACAAATCATAGATTTTGTATATTTAAATCTAAAAATAACAAATAATAAATCTAAAGTTTCAGAAAATTTACAGTTTATCTAAATCAGATCATATAACTTCTAAATGTTAAACTATAAAATTTATATGATAACTAAAAACCGATGAGAATCAGAGAACTTACCTCCATTTTGGATCGATTCAACCTTGTTCTTGAAATATTTAAATGAATGAAAATACTAGGTGACTTCCTACTCAAGGCATAAACTACAACGATGGCTTTGCTATGGTGATAATTAATATTCAAATCATATTTTTTTTAAGAAATCATCCACATACCTTGTCTTATATTTAATTTTTTTTTGTCAAGATGTATTTAAGGCTCCTATGAAAATCTCAAAAAACTATCTATAAAAATAATATCTCTATTTTTAATGAAAAAAGTAATAGTTGCTAATTTTAAATCATTTGTGGGATAATTATTTTTGTGTGCTTTTAATTGTTTAGATGCATTTTCTACTAATATCTAATTTTGTGTTAAACATACATTTAACATTACTAAATGTCACAAATCCTTGTCCTATAGGAATCACTGAAACAAAGACACTAGTTAATCTCTGTTTTCATTCCTCAAAACTCCATCGACATTTATCATCTCAAATAAACTTTTTTTTCTTTGTGTCAATCTAGTATAGGGAGCTACTATATTTGAAGATCCTTCGTTAAATCTTCTATAATAACCAACTAATCTAATAAAGCTCATGATATCTCAATCTTTTGAGGGATGCTAATTTATTTAGTATTAATAGAAATGCCTACACTGGATAAGCACATATTTAAAAAACATATCCTTGTGGAGTCAGAAGTTACATAATTCTAAGACTTCAATGGTCTTTTAGATTTAGAGTAACTCACGGTCTACTATGCTAACGTCGATTGTTTCTCAAAGGTGGTTACCTTTTCACTCCCTTGATTAGTTGCCTTTTTAAGTTCACTAGAATCTAATAGAGCTTCCTCCTCTTTTCTCGACACCAGATGCTTAGAGATGGTTGACGAAAGATTATAAAGATTTTTAGCTTATATTTCAAAAAATATTTATGAAGCTTGGGTAGGAAGATATCTTTATGGTGAGAGACTTTACATGTCTTTTATGAGAATTTTCTTGAATGGCCTTATAATTGAAAAATCAAGTTCACTATTTATTTTCACCATCACACTGTATCTATTTCTAAATCTCCATATAAAATGGCTCCAATTGAACTAGAGGAGTTAAAAAAAGGCAAATAGAAGAACTATTAGATAATGATTTTATTCGACCAAATGCATATCTATCGGTTATCCTTATTTTAATTGTGAAGAGGAAATATGAATAACAAATATCCTCATAAACAAATATGGTGAGATGAGATTAAATATTAATTATAGATAATTCAACTAAGTGATCAGCAAAAATAAATATCCTACATAGATGATTTATTTGAAAAATTTTAAAGTTTTCAAGTATATTGGATGATTGATTTGATATTTAGATATCATTCATTGAAAAATAAGAGAAGGAGATATATAGAAGACTATCTTTAGAACAAGAAATAGTTAATAAGAAACTTTCTTGGTGATATCTTTTGGTTTAACTAATGCACTAATTATTTTTATGGGTCTTGTGAACTGAATATTCTATCATTCGATAACTTTGTGATTGTATTAATTGATAACAAAATATTCTAGGAGTAGATGGAACATGAGCTTTTAAAAATAAGGCAGAAGAAAATTGAAGCTATAATGAATTTTAAGAAATTTTTTATCCAAAAATACCCCTCATAATTTAAAAAATTTCCTACATGTCTTTGATTTCAAAAAATATTAATTAATTAAAAATTTTAATTGATTATTATTATTATTATCTAGTAGTCCTACATGATGATGTGTACATGTGATGTATGATATGTGGACGGATGATCATGGACCGTGTGATGTGTGTACGTGTGATTATTATTATTGGGGCCTGCGAGTCTTTATTTTATTTCTCGTTTATTGTTAGACCTGCGTGCCTATGATTAAGTTATAATCACACGAGGAGGCACAGAGGGAGCGTGGAAGCGATAGCGGGACTCACGATGTCGAGACGGACGATCGCGATGCATTGAGATGTGTCGTCGAGATGCCGACAAAACCGACGAGGACGAAATGAACGATCATAAGGCATGGAGATGCATCGCTGCACACATAGACCTTGATGTAAGTGATTAGGCTCACTAGCTCGGGCTTGATCACATTAGGTCATGGTCTATGATCATCTGGTGTGATTGCTTATACACTTACTAGATATGTATATATTTACATGCGATGTAGATATATATTAAATATGTATGTGTTTGACATATCATATTAAGAGACCAAATCAAAGAAACCCCTTTCTCGACAATATTAAGTTGGTAAACGTGAAGCAATTAGATTGACCCACCTTGTCACATCCTGGATTTTTTTTTTTCCATATATTTTCACACAGGCCAAATAAATAAACATCACTTTATTCATCATCTATAACCATTTATTACAATTCATTTATTCATCAAATTACAAATAGAAGAGTTAACTTCAAGAGTCATCCAAGTAGCTCTACCTAGCGGTAGAGGAAAGTTCGCTCTCCATTGGAATCTGATTTAGTACTAGAAGGAGGCTGCTCTGAAAATCAAAAACAAAGAAAATTCAGTAATGCTGAGTAGGAACCCCAAAAGTCAAATCAAAATAAATACATGATCAAAATTCAATCAATCATCCCATTGGCGTATATCAAATACCCGAAGGAGCACTCCTCCAACAGCGGATGGAGAGGCTTTATCCTACGGGATGAGTTTGTGTTCTCCCAACAGCGGATGGAGGCAAACTCATATCACACTCCCAACAGCGGATGGAGTGGTGTCCCACACCCGCCAAAGTGGGGACACGTTCCTCCCAACAGCGGATGGAGGAACCGTCCAGCCGCCACGTCTGACGGCCCGCTAATCCCCGAAGGGAATCGCCCTACCTGCTCTCGGCAGGAATATAGTCTCACACTGGTCATATCCATTTCTGGATGAAATAACATATTTAAAACATCTCTTTCAAAAATCATCAATATCAAATAATATAAATTAACCCTCAATTGACTTGAACTCTAGTTTAATCGATTCAATTGAACTCGATTTACTAGAGCCTAACTGAACTGATCTCTAATCCTTATTTAACTGGTCTGGAACCACCCTAGACTAGTATAATTTAGACTAGATTAAGTTCAATTTAGGTTAAACTAACTTGAATAAGTCAATCAATTCGGAATCACCCTGAATTGATCTAGACTAATCAAGTCTAATTTAATTCAATCAATATTTAGGCTCAAGTTCAACAATAATATTGGGCTAGATTGAGCCAATCCATCTACTGGTCATGTGCATTATACATGATTGAGCATGCATTACATAAAACTGGCCCAGCCCTGGCCCATGGACTAGTCATAGCATATACCCATTAACAACATATATGAAAACATAATAATGCATTAAAAGATAGATGAGGAGAAAAGCTTTAATACAAAGAAATAACATTCTCAATTTAACTAGAAATCATAAGACATTAAAAGAGGGACTAGGAGATAAGTTTTAACACAAGGAAATAACTTTCTAAATTCAAATAAAAATCATGTTTTCAACACATAAAATTTTAACATATTCTAGTCATATTTTAAATCATTCAGAATAATATATTTTAAATTTCAGATCAAAAAATATCAAAAAAGAGATTTTAGATAACATATTCTAGTTTAACAAGATTTTAATCCAGATAAGATTAAAGATAAACTGTAATACAGAAAATATATCATATAAAACATATACATTTTTAACATATTTAATTCTACAATAAAAACCTTAATCATGGGTCAAAGAATATTATGAAAACTTTAACTGATTATTTTAATATAAAAATTTTGACATTTAAAGAATTGATACATATTTTTCAAACTATAAAACTTTCAATATTTAAAGAATCAAAATAAAAGCTAAAACTTTTAAGAAAGGTAGGGAAACCTACCTCTTATCAATAGGGTGTAACTCCTCGTTCTCTCGTCAACAGGGTGTAACTCCTCGTTCCTCCCGCTGCCAGACTCGACTAGGTGAGGAACGAAGGAGAGAAATCCCTCCCTTTAAATAGGAGGAGGTGAGCCTCTATTAAGGGAAATAAATTTTAATTTTCGTATTTATTTAATATAAATTATTTTCATTTAATATACTAACAAATATGATATCATCATATTTGGAATACTTACTAATTATTTCCTTAATTCATATCAACAAACAAGGAAGTAGATTAAGATTTCCTTAAATTATAATAACAAGTAAGGAAAGAAAATCAATTCCTAACTTAAATATTTGATGTGATTACACACCTGGCATTCCATCGTTATAGGTAGGGACCAATTCTCGATGTAGGTTGAGTTGGTCAAGTCCCTCGAGGCTCACCTATATCGCAATTCGCTATCTTGCTTACGACGAGAGATGTCACCGGTGACCTGAGGACATGGTATGCTTAGTTGAGTCCCTCGAGGGTATATCATTGAATCTGACTCATCTTATAACGATGGTGTTGACTTAACTGAACATCATAGTTGGTCGAGTCCCTCGAGACCATGGTGGTTTAGAGGCCGAACAGGATGAGAATCACAAGGAGTTGTGATCGGCAAGAGTTACCTACCTTTTGGGCTTAGTGTGATTGGTCGAGTCCCTCGAGGTTATACTAAGATGCTGATTGGATCCCGATCCCCACTAAAAGTCTGTCGGAGACTTCCATTTCACACGTGTCGTGTGACTTGCTAGTAAAATAGTGGGAGCACATTAAGATGAAAGTCTATATCTTATTTGTTTATTTTTATAAAATCTATATATTATTTATTTCTGCTGTATCTTTATTTTTAGAAAATATCGCTTTTAAATCCCTTACGTGACATATTTGATGTCAACCACCTCACTAGTCCGAATTATACGGATTGGCTCTGCAACTTGAGAATTGTTCTCACGGCGGAGAAAATCACGTACGTCCTTGATACAGTGATGCCCATGCCCGAGGAAGGGGCAAGCGAGGATGAGATTGCTCGCTATGTGAAGTGCATAGATGACTCAACTCTTTCTTAGTGTTACATGTTAGGCTCCATGACTCATGAGTTATAGAGACAGCATGAAAAGATGGATGCTAGATCCATTCTTCTACATATCCGCAAACTGTTTGAGGAACAAGGAAGGACTCAGCGATATGAGATATCCAAGAGCCTCTTCTGTGCTATGATGACTAAGGGGACACCGGCTCAGAACCAAGTCATAAAAATAATTGAGTGGATATAGAAACTCATAGGTCTAGGAATGGTCCTAGAGGATCTCCTGTGTGTGGACCTTATGCTTTAATCCTTACTAGATTTATTTTCATAATTCATAATAAATTTTAATATGAATAAGCTTGAGGTGACTCTCCCTGATCTCCTCAATATGTTGAGGGAGGCAGAGAGCACTATCAAGAAAGAGAAGTCAGTTCTCTATACTGGTGAGACCAGAAAGAAAAGGAAAACAGAAAAGTCCCTTAAGAAGGGCAAGGGCAGATTAGGTAAAGCAAAGGTTGCTAAGAAAGACCCGGTAAAAGATAAAAGCTAGTGCTTCCACTACGACAAAGATGGGCACTAGAAGAGGAACTGCAAAGAACACATTGTAGAGAAGGCGAAACAGAGGCTTAGAGAAGCTTTAGGGACATTCATGATCAGTCTTCATTTGTCAGACTCTTATGATAACACATGAGTATTGGATATAGGTAATGCTTATCATATTTGCAATTTGTTGCAGGTTCTGACAAGACCTAGGAGATTGGCAAGAGGCGAGATGAACCTCAAGATGGGCAATGGAGCAAAAGTTGCTGCATTAGCTATTGGCGAGGTCACCCTACATCTACTTAGTGGAGCTATTATTGCATTGGATGCATGCTATTTTGTTTCTTCTATTATAAAAAAAATTATTTTCGTTTCATGTTTGACAATTAGTGGATATAAATTAGCTTTTTAGAAAATAATAATTTAATATTATTAGATGATAAGATCATCACGAGAGGAACATTATATAATGGTTTATTTATACTAGACCCTACTCCACATATCATGAATGTTAGTGTGTCCAAGAGGAAACGAGATGAGGTGAATAGTGTATACCCGTGGCATTATAGGCTAGGTCACATCCGTGAGGGAAGGATTCAAAAGTTACTAAAGGATGGATATATAGATCCATTCGACTATGAGTCATATACATCTTGCGAGCATTGCCTTCATAGAAAACTGACCAACTCTCCTTTTAGAACTGGGGAGAGAGCCACTGAGTTCTTGGAACTCATACATAGTGATGTATGTTGACCTATATCAACTCATGTCATAGGTGGTTACTCCTACTTTATTACTTTTACTGATGATTTCTCAAGGTATGAACATGTGTACTTAATGAAGTACAAGTCTAAAGCCTTTGAGAAATCCAAAGAGTATAAGATTGAAGTAGAGAACTAACTGGAAGAGTATCAAGACTCTTCGATCAAATTGAGGAGGTGAGTACTTAAGTACAGAGTTCACTCAGTTCCTCAAGGACCATGGGATTCTATCCCACTAGACACCTCCTTATACACCTCAGCACAATGGTATATATGAAAGGATGAATCGTACACTGTTAGATATGGTACGGTCCATGATGAGTTTCGTTGACCTACCCATCTCATTCTGGGGATATGCTCTAGAGGCCACAGTTTACCTTCTGAACAGAGTTCCAAATAAGTCGGTAGTGTCTACACCATATGAGATATGGAAAGGGAAAAAGTCTGATCTTAAGGTTGTTAAGATTTGGGGTTGTCTTGCCCATGTTAAAAGACACAACCCCGATAAGTTAGAATCGAGGACGGAGTGGTGCAAGTTTATGGGATACCCAAAGGAAACTTGTCGGTATTATTTTTATCATCCCGAGGACCCAAAGGTCTTTGTAGTCAAGAGAGCGGTGTTCCTTGAGAAGGAACACATTCTTGGCAGAGACATTGGGAGCTTGATAGAGTTGAGAGTTAGAGAACCAAGCTCAAGCACCACTCCACAGCCCAAGTCTGTTCAAGTACCTAGCACATAAGTTCTAACTTTACGTAGGTCCGGTAAAGTATCTCATCCCCCTGAGAGATATGTGGGACACATTAAAGGAGAGGATGTTGAGGATATTGATCTTCAGACCTACGAAGAGGCTATTACAAGTATAGACTCCGGGAAGTGGCAAGAAGTCATGAATTCTGAGATGGATTTTATGTACTCCAACAAGGTTTGGAACCTAGTTGATGCACCCGAGGGTATTGTACCCATCGGTTTTAAGTGGATCTTCAAGAAGAAGATCGGAGTAGATGGAAAAGGAGAGACCTATAAAGCAAGGCTAGTGGCTAAGGGGTATCGTCAAAGGAAATGGGTTGACTATGACAAAACCTTCTCACCTGTAGCCATGCTAAAATCCATTTGAATTCTATTGACCATTGCAGTACACTATGATTATGAGATCTTGCAGATGGACGTGAAAACTGCATTCTTTAACGACAACCTCGAGGAGGAGGTGTATATGATATAGCTTAAGGGATTCGTGTCTAAGGATTGTCCAGATAAGGTGTGTAGGTTGCTTAAGTCTATTTATGGACTAAAGTAAGCTTTTCAAAGTTGGAACATAAGATTTGATGCGGCAATCAGATCTTATGACTTCGTTAAGAATGAAGATGAGCCTTGTGTGTACATAAAGGTAAGTGGGAGCGCTATCACCTTCTTAGTGTTATATGTGGATGACATCATGATCATTGTGAATGATGTAGGAATGATATCTATAGTAAATGCTTAGTTATCTCGACACTTCTCCATGAAGGACATAGGGGAAGTATCCTATATCTTAGGGATTCGGATCTATAGAGATAGATCTAAGAGGATACTTGGCTTGTTTGAGTCCAGATACATAGACACCATTGTCAAAAAGTTTGGCATGAAAAATTTCAAGAGAGGTTTCATACTAATGAGATATGGAATATTGCTTTCTAGGAGTATGTCCCCAAAGACTCCCAAAGGAAAGGTAAACATGGATAAGATATCGTATGCCTCAATGATAGGGTCTATCATGTATGTCATGCTATGTACCAGGCTTGATATAGTGCATGCTCTAAGTGTCACGAGCAGGTATCTAGTGGATCCAAGCTTGGAGCACTGGAAAGCGGTAAAGTGTATCCTTATGTACTTGAGAAGGACTAAGGATCTTTTACTGTTATATGGAGGTAGTAGCCTTAGGGTTGAAGGCTACACAGACTTGAGTTTCTAGTCCGATGTTGATGATAGCAAGTCGAATTTGGGGTATGTGTACACCCTGAATGGAGGAGTAGTGTGCTGGAAGAGTTCCAAGCAAGATACTACTACTGACTCAACCATAGAGACGGAGTATATTATGTTGAATCTCAGATCTTATTGATAAAACCAATTGATAGTGTTATTTGATCTTTGTTTTGAGTGACACAGGAAGCTTCGATTAGGGAGAGACAATTAAAATAAGAAGAATCATGTTGGGTTGGAGTGCAACATATTAGAAGATTGGACGTCGAGTTGGAGGATAGGTCGACGTATCGATAGAAGGCCTCAGGCCATGGGATCAGGCATCGGGCCAAGAAGAGTGGAAATTACGCCAAGGAAATCAGAGTTGCGGAGGTCAACTGACCAATTGGGCAATAGGCCACAAGAGAGGACAATGCGCCGAAGAATCGGATGAGGCGTCAATGAACCAATGACATACCGAACAATATTTGATTAGCTTTGTAATAATTGTCTAAATCGAAATATGTTTTAAGCGTAATTGGGTTGGAATTAGGCCAACTCAATTATGGGCCAATTGGACTTAAGTTTGGGCTATGTTGGGCTAAGTGAAATGCCTAAATAGTAACCCAACAGATGAAACCATCGTGGCATAGTCTCCGAGACTATATCAAGCGATGGTATCGCCAGTCTGGGCGGTGGTACCACCCAGACTTATTCTTTAAGATTGTCAGGCTATGATACTGCCCAGACACAATCTCCCAAGTAGTGGTACCGCTAGACTAAGCGGTGGTACCGCCCAGTGTCAGTGATGCAAGCAGTGGTATCGCCCAACACAAGCGGTGATACCGCTAGTACCCCGAAAACCGAGGATGAGACACATTTTGGCTCCAAGTTTAAATCTACTTAGAGCCTATAAATACTCCTCTTATCCCTACTCAGATTACACAATAATTGAGAGCAAAAAAAAAAAATGCTATTGTAATATTGTGAGAACCCCTTTCAAACTCTAAGTGTTAGTAAAGTTTAAGAGAGGAGGTAGTTGGGGTGTAAAGGTTCTCTCCTGAGCTTGTCAAAAGGAGAATAAAGTTGTAAGAAGGTGGTTAGCCTTCGCCTATTGAAGGAAGACCGCTAGTGGATTTCGGTGGCCTCGACGGAAGAGGAATCAGGAGTTGATGTAGGTCACGACGATCGAACCATTATAAAAATTTGGTTTGTATTTACTTTAAGGTTTTCATTTTAATTGTAAACTACCTTACTTGCTATACTTTTTCATATGCTTTCAATTAAACTCACTTTGTCAAAATGATTTTATCGAACAATATTTTTAAAATTGACGTTTTTATCTGCTGCACTAATTCACCGCCCCCCCCTCTCAGTGCCATTCTTGATCCTAACAATTAGTATCAGAGCAAGGTCACTCACGGTTTAGTTTGAAACCCAAGAGAGATGACAATTATTGGCAATTAAGAGGGTCACTCAATCACACATCCACCTATGTTCAATGGGACAGATTACACCTATTGGAAGACTAGAATGAAGATTTTTCTAATTTCTATGGATTTTGATTATGGAATATCATGGAAAATGGCTTTCAAAAGTCTTCTCTTCTAATGAACAATTGGAATGAGTTAGAGAAGAAGACTTTCTCTTTAAATGCAAAGGCTATGAATGTCTTATTTTGTGCTTTAGATAAAAACGAGTTCAATCGAGTGTCTATTTGTGAAACGACTTTTGATATTTGACATACACTCGAAATCACTTACAAAGACACTAGTAGAGTAAAGGAGTCCAAGATAAATCTTTTAGCTCATACTTATGAATTGTTTCAGATGAAGCCAAGCGAAAATATTGTTGACATGTACACCCGTTTTACAGATGTCGTCAATAGTTTAAAAGCTCTTGGTAAATATTTTTCAAACTTTGAACTTGTTGATAAAATATTGAGATCCCTTCCAAAGAGTTGGGACCCTAAAGTAACGGTCATTCAAGAGGCCAAGGTTTTGAATAATTTTCCTCTCGAAGAACTTATCGGGTCATTAATGACTTATGAGATGACTTGTAATGCTGATAAAGAACTTGAGAACAATCTTACAAAGAATAGGAAGGATTTGGCACTTTGAATAATAGAAGACCACTCGAGCGAAAGATCAAGTGATGATGACATAGAACTCCTTGTTAGGATCGAGTCGACACTAAGAAGGGGGGTGAATTAGTGCAGCAGAAAAATTACATCGGTTTGAAAATCTTCGTACAATAAAAATTCAATTTCAATGAAAACCATTTCGTTTTTCTTAAATATGTAGAGAAGCGTAGTGTAAGTAGGGATTTAGTTTGCAATAAAGGTAAATATCAAGAAGTAAATGCAAACCAGATTTTTATAGTGATTCGATCGTCGTGACGTACATCCACTCCCGATTCCTATTCCGTCGAGGCCACCGGCATCCACTAACGATATTCTTTCAACGGACGAAGATCAACTACCCTTTTACACCTCTCTTCTCCGTTTCATAGGTTTAAGAGACAACCTTTTACAAGCATTCACTCATCCCCAAACAAAATTCTAAACTTAGAACTAGAGGGGATCTCTCAAGTGATTGCTACAGCGTTTTCCCAATTTTAAGCTCTCTATGCTTATGTGTATTAACTAGGGATGAGAGGGGTATTTATAAGCCTCATGTGGATTCAAACTTGGAGCCTAAAAGTGTCTCATCCCCGGTTTTCGGGGTACTAGCGGTACCATAGTCCAGTCTGGCGGTACCACCGCTCAGACTAACGGTACCACCACTTGACAGTCTCGGAGATTGAGTCTAGGTGGTACCACTGCCCAGACTAGCGGTACCATCGCTTGACATAGCCTCGGAGACTGTGCCACTGATGGTTCCATCTGTTGGGTCATTGTTTGGGCCTTTCACTTGGCCCTACACAGCCCAAACTTGGGCCTAATTGGCCCCTAATTGAGTTGGCCTAATTCCAACCCAATTACGCCTAAAACCTACTTCGATCTAGACAACAATTACAAAGCTAATCAATTGTTGTTTGGCATGTTATTGGTTCATCGACAACTCGTCCGATTCTTCGGCGCATCGTCCTCTCTTGCAGCCTATTGCCCAATTTGTCAGTTGACCTCTACAACTCCGATTTCCTTAGTGCAATTTTCGTTCTTCTTGGCCCGATGCCCGATTCTATGGCTCGAGGTCTTTTATCGATACGTCGATTGATCCTCCGAGTTGACGTCCAATCTTCCGACATGTTCTACTCCGGCCCAACATTATTCTTCCTGCTTTTAATTGTCTCTCCTTGATTGAAGCTTCCTATGTCACTCAAAACGCAGGTCAGATAAACACTATCAATTGGTTTCATCATCAAAATTCGAGATTCAACACTCCTCACAAGTAAATTTATAAAAATTATAAAACATGAAACTAAGAATAAAAGTGAACTTAAAAAGAAAAAACTATCAAATAACAAGAAAGCGCTCAAGGTGACTTGGGATGAAACGAGTGCATCCGAAGACGAGGAGTAAACCAACAAAGGCGAGGTAACAAACTATGCCTTAGTGACTTTCGTCAATAAGGTAAGCAACTCAATCGAATCTCTTTTTCCTTACCATGAAATTACTTAGTGTTTTTTCATAATTAGTTATATATATATATATATATATATATATATATATATATATATATATATATATATATATATATATATATATATATGATCTTAACAATTACATGTTTTGTAATAATACTTGCACATCAAATAAGATTAATTCCTTACATGTTTTAAGAAGCAATAATGTGTATCTTGATGATTTCCGTATTGCTTTTTGATTGAAGATGCCTTATGTTCTATGAAATCATGCTTAATGAATTTATATTTCAAAATTATGCATGATGATTTTTGTGATTTATGGATTATTGATCTTTGTCATAATGAATGTTACTTTTTCAGTTTTAAACGATGATACATATTTTTGATTTAGCATAAAAAGACAAAGGCATGCTTGCATGAAATCAATCACAAAATTTGGAACTAAAAGAACTTAAGCTATTTTTAATCTTATAAGAATCTATCTATGTTGCCTTCATTGAATTTTCTAAAAAATAATTTGGATGATGATTTTGGATCTATTTTCATATGACTCATTTTACTAACAAGATGATATATCCAACTAAATCACATATTGTATTTATGACTTATGATATATTCAACATGAAACATATGCACTTATGATTCACTCTTTTAAGAGAATATTTATCAAATTGTGATAAGTTGAGATTTTCTTTATATGAATCGAGACTTTTCATTATTCTCCTATGATTCTACTTACTATATATTTAAGAGGAGCTTTTCTATATAAATAATGAGATTTATTATGCATGAATCAAAATATTCTACCATTTTATTCTCCTAAGAATTCTTTTCGTTATTTACTAAAAAGGAGATTTGTCAAAGTGAATCATATCTTTTGGTATTCATAAATTGATCCAATTTGATGAGTTTTTCTTTATATGAATCAAGATCTCTTACTCCTTATTCTCGAATGATTCTCTCATTCTATTAAAGAGAATATTTGTCCAAATGAATCATAATGTTTCCTTGATTATTTTTTTTTTATACTCACAACTTGAGATGATGTGCTATGATGTTTGGAACATTATATACATAAATTGATTTTTCTTTCATGTTTTAATACTCCATTGTGTTCATAAAGTATAACTCATCACCAAATTAATTTTTCTTGTTATTCTTTATGTGATGATATGAAAATTGATGAAAATGAAAATGAATTGCACCATTATATTATTATTCCCCTCTTTTTGCCTATGACAAAGGGGGAGAAAATAAATGATGAATGTTTGGTACCAACAATCATGAAGTGATAAATGCTTAAAAATATTGATTTAATGTTTGGTATCATGAATGCTTTAGTTTCATGCATGAGAGAAATGATGAATGTTTGGTATCATGATCAAAATGTTAATAAATGCTTAAAAATTTTAATATCTTAGCATCATGAATCCTTGAGTATTATGATATGCCCACAGTGATGATTGATTTATTTTTGGTATCATGCAGTAAGGATGAAATGTAAGGTTTTAAAATTATGCATGTTTTAATTTAAAACTATAATGATGCACAAACATATTAAAATAAGAATGATACTTTATCTTTGTCATGATTTAAAAATTGATGTAAAAGAAAAAAAAATTATAATATTGTATTCTTCCCTTTTATTTGACAATGACAAAGGGGAGTAAAATTTGTTAGCTTGCATGTTCTAAAACGATGTAAAACTAGCTAAATTTGCTAGCTTACAAATTGCAAGAAAAACAACTTGCTAAGAAGCAAAATTGCTAGCTTGCAATCTCAAGAGAAGTAAAAGTGCTATCTCAAGAAGCATAACTTGCTAACTTGCAAAGGAAGCAAAAAAAAATGCACTTCTCAAAAGAGAAGAAAGAAATTTGCCAGCTTGTATGTTGTAAAACTTACATATTTCAAAAACTGCCTAGATGCACTTCTCCTTTTTGTTGATGACAAAGGGGGAGAAGATATGATGATAATCATGCATGGTATGATGTAATTATGAATAATGATTTGGAACCATGCATGTAATGATGATTTTATATTTTAAAAATATACATGATGATTTGGTATTATGCATGCAATACTTCAACTTATGATAATGATGCATGCAATGATGAAATATTACTTTGACTTGAATTTAACTTGAATTCAAGGTTCTATCAATATGGCATATCGATAGGAGGAGTTAAGGTTAACTCCATCATCAATTGGTTGTCATAATAAAAAAGGAGAAGATTATTGAATCTTGGATTTCGATGATGAAACCAATTGATAGTGTTTATCTGATCTGCGTTTTGAGTGACGTAGGAAGCTTCAATCAGGGAAAGACAATTAAAGCAGGAAGAATCATGTTGGGCCGGAGTATAACATGTCAAAAGATTGGACGTCGAGCTGGAGGATTGGTCGACGTATTGACAGAAGGCCTCGGGTCATGGGATCGGGCATTGGGCCAATAAGAGTGGAAATTGCGCTAAGAAAATCAGAGTTGCGGAGGTCAATTGGCCGATTGGGCAATAGGCCGCAAGAGAAGACGATGCGTCAAAGAATCGGACGAGGCATCAATGAACCAATGACGTGCCAGACAATATTTGATTAGCTTTATAATAATTGTCTAGATCGAAGTAAGTTTTAGGCATAATTGGGTTGGAATTGGGCCAACTCAATTAGGGACCAATTGGGCCCAAATTTGGGTTGTGTTGGGCCAAGTGAAAGGCCCAAACAATGACCTGTCAGATGGAACCATCAATGGCACAATCTCAGAGATAATGTCAAGCGGTAGTACCGCCTAATGTCAGTGCTGCTGGCAGTGGTACCGTACACCACAAGCGGTAGTACCGCCCAACACAAGCGGTGGTACCGCCAATACCCTGAAAACTAGGGATGAGACACCTTTTTATTCCAAGTTTGAATCCACTTGGGGCCTATAAATACCCCTCTCATCCCTACTTAGATTATTAAAGAATTGGGAGCAAAAAATGGAAGTAAATGCTGTTGTAATCTTATGAGAACTCCTCTCAAACTCTAAGTGTTAGTAAAGTTTAAGAGAGGAGGTAGTGGGGGTGTAAAAGTTCTCTCCTGAGCTTGTCAAAAGGAGAATAGAGTTGTAAAAAGGTGGTTGATCTTTGCCTATTGAAGGAAGACCGCTAGTGGACTTTTCCGTATGCTTTCAAGTTAAACTCACTTTATCGAAACAATTTTATCAAACAAGATTTTCAAAACCGACGTTTTTATCTACTATACTAATTCACCCCCCCTTAGTGTCGTTCTTGATCCTAACACATTCCTACAGCAAAGGAGGGAGTCTGGATAAAGAAGTTTATCACGGATCTAGGAATCGTGCTGGGCAGCTATAATATCCCTCACTTCTGAAATTTATTTATAAGGACATATTTGTAAATCGGAGAACTTATATGTAAATATAGTTATTAAACTATTAGGCTGTAGAAAAAACAAAGAAAAAAAAGGAAATAACATTTTTATCCAACCGCCCCAACGCAAAACAGAGGAGCTATGGGGGGGAGAAATAGAAGAAGAGTAGAAGAAGAGAAGAAGAAGAAGAGGGAGAAGAGAAGAAAAGAAAGAGAAGAAAGGGAAGAAAAGAAGAAAAGAGGAAGGTTGTTGCGGCAAGGGCTGCAGCGAGGAGGTGTGGGGCATCGGGGAGGAGAAGAGCGAGGAGGTGTGGGGCATCGGGGAGGAGAAGGGAAGAAGAGAAGAAGAGAAGGAGAAGAAGAGGAAGAAGAAGAAGAAGAGAGAGAAGAGGGAGAGGAAAGGGAGGTGGCTGCAGCTAGGGCTGTAGCACCTCTGTTTCCTGTATGAGGAAACAAAGGAGGTGTGGGGCGTCGGGGAGGAGAAGAAGAAGAAGAGGGAGAAGAGAAGAAAAGAAGAGGAAGAAGGAGAAGAGAGAGAAGAGGGAGAGGAGAGAGAGGTAGCTGCAGTAGCTACGGCTGCTGCACCTCTGTTTCCTGCAGGAGGAAACAAAGGAGAAGAGGTGTGGGGCGTCAGGGAGGAGAAGAAGCGGGAGAAGAGGCTACGGCACCTCTGTTTCCCAGGAGGAAACAAAGGAGAAGAGAGGCAGTGCGTCGGGGAAAAGAAGGGGAGGAAGGAGAAGAAGAGAAGAAGAAGAAGGGAAGGAGAGGGAAGAAAAGAAGGGAAAGAAGAAGGGCCTGCAACTGCGGCGGTGGCAGCTGCAGCTGGAAGAGAACTTATAGAAGATAAATTTCCTCAACTATATTAGGAAATTTCTCTATTCTATTGAGGAAAATCCTCCAAGGGAAATCCTTCCTCCTAATCTGTATAAATAGGAGAGGGACATGTTAATGTATTTAAGCTAAAGCTACTTCAATAAGGCTTCTTCAATAATTGTTCTTATCTTCTATTATTTTCATCATGGTATCAGAGCAGTGAGAAAAGCAAAGTTTCGCTCTTGCCTTCGGCCAGCGACCAATGCCGCTGAGAAAAGCAAAGCTTCGCCCTTGCCTTCGGCCAGTGACCAACGCTGCTGTAGCCAAATTCCTAAGAGGCTCCACGGCCAATCCTCGTCTTCCTCACCGCGATAGTCTTCGTTGATCTACCAACAGTCGGCGAACTTAAGGAAAACGAAGGGCGGACTTAAGGGGAACGAAAGGAACGCCTATGCCCTCACAGCAACAGCAATCGCAGTAGCAGCAGCGATCTACTCTTGCTCTACTCATGCCTCTCATTCGTAAACCATTCTTTACATCGATCCAAGATTAGTATTCTTAATAGGAGCACCAACTTACGGGGGCATGATAGAAGATAAGATTTCCTAAATTATATGAGGAAATTTCTCTATTCTGTTGAGGAAAATCCTCCATTCTGTTGAGGGAAATCCTTCCTCCTAATCTGTATAAATAGAAGAGGGACATGTTAATATATTTAAGCTAAAGCTACTTCAATAAAGCTTCTTCAATAATTGTTCTTATCTTCTATTATTTTCATCAAGAACAAAGAGAGAAAGAAGAGCAGGGGAGGAAGAAGAGGCTGCGGTTGTGGTGGTTGTGGCCATTGCTATGGCTGCGACTGCGACTACGACAGTTGCAGTTGGGAAAGAAGAGAAGGAAGAAGAAGAGGGAGAAGAGAGGGAAGAAGAGGAAGAGGGGAAGGCGGCTGTAGTTGTGGCAGCAGCGGTGGCTATAGCAGCTGTGTTTGGTAAAGAGAAAGAAAGGAAGGGAAACAAAAAGGGGTTGCGGTCGTGGTTGCGGCTACGGCTGCAGCAACTGCGTCTATGAAAGAAGAGGAAGAAAGTAGTGCAGTGGAAGGGGCGGTTGTGAGAATAGCTGTGACCGTGGCTACGACTACGGCTGTAATTATGGCAGTGACAGTGGTGGTGGCTGCTGCAGCTGCATTTGGGAAAGAAAAAGAAGAAATGAGAGGAGGGAGAAAGGAAGTAGCGTAGTGAAAGGGGTTATGGCTGCGGTTGCAATTGCAACTGTGGCAGTGGCAACAATGGCTAGGAAAAAAAGAAGATAGGTATGGTAAATGAAATAGGGAGAGGACACAAAGGAAAAGTAGAAGAAGGATTTGGGCTTACACCTTCTTCAGATCTTTGGATCAAAACTTTCGAAAGACCAGTGTTTTGATCTTTCCTATTGCAAGTGTTCTGATCTTTCCTTTTGCAAGTGTCTTGATCCTTCTTTACGATGATTTTATCTCTGCATTTTCTTTGAATATAAGAAACATTGAATTGTTCTAGCCTTGCATTTGACACATCTCTTGTTTAGATGTAACAATTTGAATATGGAAAACTTCTAAGATTCTAACCCTTCTGCCTTGTTTTAGCTATAAATCCCTGCATAGATTTCCAATATGGACAAAACTTATTTGATCAAAATATAGACTTGTAAGCCTTTATTTTGATAGCTTATTTGAAGAATTTGGAGTAAGTTTGCCTGCCCAAACTTCTGTTCAATTGACCCTATAGATTTTATGAAACAGGGATCATAACTTCCGACCTTTTGATACTAAACTGCCTATAAGTCCTTGTTGGAAACTCTGATTTATTCAAAACTTATTTCATTGGAAATTAGACTCATAAATCTTTCTTTTGATACCTAGATTGAAAGATATAGAGGCCAAATGCCTACCCAATTTTCTATTGAAGCCAACCCTATGAATTTTGCAAAATAGAGATTTTTCTTTGACTTTTGGTTATCAAATTATTTGTAACTCTCTGTTCGAAAGTTCAATTCATATAAAGCTTATTTTATCTGAAAGTAGATTGAAATATTTTTCAATGATATATTTCTAGAGCAAATTGGAACACAATTGATAGTTTGAATCATTTGTTCAATATGCCTCTCAAATTCTGCCAATAATCAAGCTTTGGTTGATTTCCCCTATTCTTGTTTTATTCCTTTTGGAAATTAATTTTATTTAGCATTCTTTCTTCAATTGAGCATTATATTGCTACTTTGAATTCCCATATGATCTTGTCCTTAAATTATTTACATTCTTGAAACCTTTTATATAAAGTTTATATTGTATCACATTATTTCGTATAGACACATGTATATTTCGTTGTTCCACATGTGCTTCCGATATGTGCCAAAATCCTTGTATAATCTTGCCTTTAGTTCCTTTTAAATTTGAATGCATTTGTGAAAGATTATGTTTGCATCATATTGACTCATAAAGGAACATGTACGTTTTGTTGTTCCGCATGCGCTTCCGATATGTGATAATTTTATTGTTCACACTGTCCTTTTGTACTCTGGTGTTTGTGGGATGTTGTGAACCTTTGATAGAAATGGTAAAAGGAGTTATGTATAGAGCCTGCGATGCTCTGTCGGCCCCCTTTGGCTTCACCTAGACGTGGGTGGATGGAGCTCTCAGACATGGGAGACTTCGGTCTGGTGGTCATTCAGAAATAGATGAATCACATTCTATCTATGGTCCCACTACACCTTCTATATGTTTGATATGATATCCAGAGCTTTGGTTATGTGTTTCTATACATGCTTTGGATAAGAATGATATGAATGCAATGTCAAATTCGACGTTTGAGCTTCTATTTTGTATTTGTTCTTTGATATGCTCCAAAATGGTTCGTATGCCATTGATATGCTTTGAAATATTTCATATACCATTGATATATTCTGAAATATTCCATTTGTCATTGATATGCTCTGAAACATTTCATACGTCGTTGATAAGCTTCGAAACGTTTCATTTGTTATTGATATGCTCCGAAATGTTTCATTTGCCATTGATATGCTCCGAAATGTTTCATTTGCCATTGATATGCTTTGAAATGTTCCATACGCCATTGTTATGCTCCAAAACATTTCATATGCTATTGATATACTCCAATTACTCTATGCTCCATTTTTTATGAACCAAATATGTTTTGATTGAAATGACATTTACGATTTTGTATCTAATAAGATGGTATCCTTGAATCTCTTGTATTCTGCCTTGCATTATGATACGTTATTTGTTTGAAACTATCCTTTTTCATTCTGGATATGTTTTGTCACTTGTTGAGCTATTTTTGTCTCACTCCGTTGTTATATAAATCTTTTATGTTAGCTTGTCACTTTGAGATGTTTGAATTGGGCCGAGACAGTGGAGAGCTATTCAGAATTGTAGGCAAATCTCATTGGTTGATATATTGTGGTTATTGTTATATAAGCATATTTTGTATGTAATGAAATGTTGTCGATAAATCTTAATGGATATATCATGTAACATGTAAAAGTTTTAAAAAACCTCTCACATTTGGAATTATGGAATGTTTAGTTTATGATGATAAGAAATTGTGGTAATTGATTGGAGTACTGATTGTATAAATTGTTTAGCTTGTGGATTTGTAAGTGTTGTTAATATTTTGTTAAGTTGTCTTATGTTTCCATAAATGTGAATTATCAAGTGATGTGATGCATGATTATAAACTGTTAGGATCGGAGCGGCACTAAGAGGGGGGGGTGGGGGGGGGGGGGTGGGTGAATTAGTGCAGCGGATTAAAACTTGTAAGTTTGAAAATGATTTCGTAAATGCGTAGAGATTTCAATTCGACAAAGAATGACTTAGTAAAAGTAGCTCGATTAAAGTAAGGAGATGAAAACCAAAAGCTTGCTGCTATGTAAATAACAGTTTCAGAAAGGTAAACACTCACACATTCAAGGAACACACCAATTTAAAGTGGTTCGGTCAAATGACCTACATCCACTTACGAAGCCTTCTTCGATGAGGCTCCCAACTTCCACTAGCAAATCACTTTGAAGGGGAAGGACAAATACCCCTCTTACAACCTTTTACAAGTGGTTCACACTCTTACATATTTTCAAAGAGAAAGAGGGAGGTGAACACTTAAGCTATTGAAAACAAGACTTGCTAAAGACTTTGCTAAGGCTTTATCTCAATCTCTAACTTCTCAAAGGTTGTATTCTCTATTGAGAATTGAGAGGTATTTATAGGCCCCAAAAGGATTAAAATTTGGGCTCCAAATTTGAATTGCTTTTGGGTTTCCCGGTGCTGGCGGTGCCACCGCCTGTTAGTGTCTAACACTGACAGTGTACTGGCGGTGCCATCGTCGGAACTCTCGGGTTCTGGGCGGTGCCACCGCTCGACCTTTCGGGTTCTAGGCAGTACCACTGCCCAGTCCGGCGGTGCCACCGCTTGACCTTACGGGTCACTGGATGGGCTCCTAATTTGGTCCAAACCAGTTTGTATTAGGGCCTAGTTGGCCCCTTACCAGGTTATAGGATTAACCCTTAATCCTAACCCTAATTACATGCAAACTATGAAATTAAGACATAGTCCAGCAACGTCGAGTTTCCTTCCGGCGAGCTTTTCGACGAACTTCCGGCGAACTTCCGATACACCATCGGATTTCTTCCGGTGGACTCCCAGCAGGCTCCCGATCTTGTGGCGAGTTCAACAAGTCTTTGGCAAGTAGCCGAACCTTCTCGGTGATCTCCGCGAACCTCCGACGATCTCTCTGGCGGACTTCCGAACACTTCGACAAGTCCCCGATTTCTTCTCGGTTGGTTCCGGAAGCACTTCCGACGAATCTTCAGACTCTCGGCGGACTCTCGAACACCCATCAAATCTTAACTCTGGTAGACTTTGCTTTATGTATTCAATCTATTATAATTAATCCTACACACTTATCTCAATAATATAGATTAGATCAATTAACCTATCAATTGATTTCATCATCAAAATCTGAGATTCAACTTAAA
Organism: Musa acuminata AAA Group; assembly: GCF_036884655.1. Classification (NCBI taxonomy): domain Eukaryota; kingdom Viridiplantae; phylum Streptophyta; class Magnoliopsida; order Zingiberales; family Musaceae; genus Musa; species Musa acuminata. Next base: position 30,765,188 of record NC_088342.1, on the reverse strand, counting down.
CTGCATAGTTTCTATGGATGTGAATTTAACTAAATGTTTCTCAGTGTCCTCAAATGTTAGTTTGGATCCTAGATTGATTGTGATAGAAAATTTTAATATTATCGATTCGGGGGAGGGGGTGACAACGGCGATGAGTCGATTCCCTTATATTGCGACAACTACGGGGCGATTGCTCAAATAAGGGAACTCGGGTCTCATCAAAAGTGTTCCGAGGAGGTTTCAGCTTATTAGAGAAATCATTGCCTGAGGAGATGTAGTAGTCGAAAGAGTTCCATCCGAAGATAACATCGCAGATCCACTAACAAAGCCATTTTCTTAAATTGTCTTTTAGCGTCACAAGGGTCTGATGAGAATCAAACACATAGGTGATTGACTTTAGGTCAAGTGAGAGATTGCTAGCTATAAGTGACCTGCAAGCCAATCACGTGAGTGATGGCACGTGTGACTTGACACACAGTCTTTTTACTTATTATTATTATTTGGTATTTTATCATTTTATATTAATTATTGCATATACACATATATATATATTGTGATATCCTTCGATCTATGCAACGGGAATCATGATGAGATCACGATAATGAGACTGATTCACCTTTAAATACAAATCCTAAATAATCCCGGTCATAGGTTACTCGAGAGTGTCACGCCCCCTGAATTTAATTCCCATAAAAGAGGTGTGAACCTAATTCAAAAATGATAATATTATAATTCAATAAACAATCCAGGATCCAAACACACATTTGAGGCCACTAAGAAAACATTCAAGTCAGAATTCACCTCTATAATCCACAATTCATAAAACCTGTGCAGTTTATAATCATACATTATATCACTTAATGATTCATAAAATCTAAAGCCAACTCAACTAAACTATAACCACATTATAAATCCATAAGTGTGGGAATCGATACAATCACAAAACCAACATGTACCACATATTTATATCATTACACAATTTAAACTTAACATTCTCAAAATCCCAATATGATAGGTACTTTTCAAACATTTACAAGATACATCAATCCAGATTTGTTGATAATATCTCATTACATACAAAATGTACTTATAGATCAACCACCTTTCAACTACGAAAGATTTGCCCCAAAAATCTTCTACCCTTTCACTACCTCAGCCTAATTTAAACATTTTAACGAGCAACAAGCTATCCTAAAAAAAATTGTATAGCAATAGAGTGAGCATATAAAGCTCAGCAAGCGACTAACATATCCATGACAAAGAGGACAATTTCGAACAAATAATATTTCAAAATACAAGGCGAAGATACAAGAGTTCAAAGATAGCCACTCGTCGAATGCAGAATTACAATATTGTATCATTCGAAGTATGTTTTGTTTATAACAATGGAGTAAGGGTTAATTGGAGCATATCATTAGCATAAGGAGTATATTCATGACATATGGAATATTTCAAAGCATATCAAAGACGTATAAACATTTCGAAGCACATTAAAGAACAAATATGAAATAGAAGCTCAAATGACACATATTATGTCGTATTCATTTCATTTTTATCCAAAGCGCACATAGAAACACATAACCAAAGCTTTGGATATCATATCAAATACATAAAATGTGAAGTGGGATCATAACATAATATGATTCATCCATTTCTGAATGACCACCAAACATAAGTCTCCTACGTCTAGGAGCTCCATCCACCCACGTTTGAGTGACGTCATAGGGGGTCGGTAGAGCATCGCGTGCTCTAAGCATAACTCCCTTTACTATTTCTGGCAAAGGTTCACATTTATCCCACAAACACCGGAGTGCAAAAGGATAGTGTAAATAATAAAATTTGAACATATCGGAAACACATGCGGAACAACGGAATATATGTGCCTATACGAAACATTACGATACAAACATGAACTTTACATAATAAAATCAGGTATACAAATAAATAAAGGAAAAAAATATATATAAGAACTTAAAGCAATAATGTAAAGCTCAACTAAAGTAAGGGTTTTTGCTGAAATCAATTTCTAAAGAGAAGAAACAAGAATAAGCGAAATCGACCAAAGCTCGATTCTGGCAGAATATGAGAGGCATATTGTATGAATTATTTGGATAACCAATTATGCTCCAATTTATACAAAATAGGTGTTGTTTGAAAGATACATCAATTTAGTTTTATGTAAATTAAGTTTTTCATGAATTGGAGTTTACAACATGGAGTTAAAAAAAATTTCATTGCGAAAGGTCTGAAAACATCAACTCTATTTTATTGAATCCACAGGGTCGATCAAAATAGATATTTTAGTTTGTATTTATATTCCAAAAATTTCAAAACAGGATAGAACAGAAATAATTTTGAGTTTAGTTTCCTATAAATCATACTTTACATGAATCTAAGTTCCCAACAGAAAGTTATAATCAGTTTAGCAACAAAAGGTCAGAAATTATAGTTCATATTTTGCAAAATCTGTTGAGTTAATTGAAACAGAAATTATGTAGAAATAAAACAAAAATAGATATTAGGATTACTATGGGATGGGGTTAGAATACTTGTCTTAGAGAAGTTTGATTCCCAAATGTGGGGAATTGATGCAAAACCTCAAGTAAAGCAAAGCTTCTTCTTTTCTACTACTTCAATTCCTCTTCCCTTCTCTTCTCAAACTCATGCTGGTTGCAACAAGTATCCCTCATTTGTTAAGTTTTCCTTTAATCTGTCATCTAATTACTTAGGTTTAGCTAACACAAGGATTGCAAGGTAGCACACATGCATGAAAAGAGCTTATGTGTCATCCATAGAACAAACATAGGTGGCACCATACTTAAGTTAGCTAGTGACACATGTCCTCCATTTTTTTTAAATTAATGTGAATCTTTGACAAATCATATCAATTTTTTAAGATTCACATTTAGGTCCCTAGCCATAAACTTTTAATATAAAATTATTTAATATAAAAAATATTAAATAATCCTCATATTTACAAACAAGCATCTACAAAATTTTAAAAAATGGGGGATATTACACACTCCCCTCATTAAAAGAAAATTTTAGTCCTCTAAATTTATCATACCTCCTTCAACGAAAGGATGAGGACAAGCTTTCTTCATTTCTTCCTCAAGCTCTCAGGTTGTTTCCTCCCCATAATGATATCACCAGATCACTTTAGTTAGAGGGATGACCTGATTCCTTAGGATCTTTTCCTTCTTATCAACAATCTGAGTAGGCTCTTCCACATAAGATAAGTCTTTATCGATTATCATCGGCTCATACTTAAAGATATGAGAGGGATCAGGTATATACTTTTTTATAATTGAAATATGTAAAATATCATGTATATGGCACAACAATGGTGGCAAGGCAATCTTGTAAGTGACAAAACCATTTCTCTCAAGAACCTCAAAATGTCTAATAAATCTTGGGCTTAACTTTCCTTTCTTCCCAAATCTTACAACTGCTTTAGAAGGGGAGACCTTCAAGAATACAAAATCTTTGACTTGAAACTCAATATCTCGTCTTCTATTGTCAGCATAACTCTTTTGATGACTCTAAGCAGTCTTTAACTTTTTCCTTATAACTTGAATTTTCTATGTAATCTCTTGTACTTTGTCTAGTGCTAATAATTTTATGTCGCCAACTTCTTCCCAGTTTGAGGGTGATATGCATTGCTAAACTTGACTTTACTACCCATAGATTTCTGTAACATTCTCCACAATCTAGATAGAAATCTGGAGTTTTTGTCAGAGATTATCTCCTTTGGAACATCATGAAGTCTTACTATTTTATTGATATATAAATATGCAAGCCTATCAAGAGAATAAGTCATATTGATCGGTAGGAAATGTGCAGATTTCGTTAACCTATCATTGATAACCCAAATAGCATCATGCTTTCTAGAAGTTCGGGGTGGTCCTGAAACAAAGTCCATAGTAACATATTCCCATTTCCATTTAGGAATATCTAGAAGTTGCAACAAACCCCTTGGTTTCTGGTGTTCTGCTTTGATTTGTTGACAAGTAAAATATTTTGAAACATATATTGCAATCTTTTTCTTCGTGCCTTCCCACCAATAATGGCTTTGGAGATCTCTAAACATTTTAGTGTCACCAGGATACATAGTGTACTTTGAATTATGACATTCCCTCAGGATTTGGTTCTAAATAACTGGGACATTTAGAACACATATTCTATCCCCAAATCTCAATAGGTCATCCGCTGGAACTTGAAAATTCGACTTCAATCCATTTTCTACCTCATTCCTTAAGTAGATTAAGCGTCGATCTCATAGTTATCCTTCTTTAATTTATTGAATGAGACCATATTGCAATTGGATGGAGTCCATCAATATCATCGAGTCTTGCCTTTTTCTCAAAACATTCAAATCATAATTTTCTTCCAATAACTTTCATTGCTTCACAACCAAAGTCGACATAAAATGTGTAGATTTTTTACTAAGTGCATCAACTACAACATTAGCTTTACCCGGGTGATAATGAATGATACAATCATAATCCTTTATAAGTTCTATCCATCTCCACTGCCTCATGTTTAACTCTTTTTTAGTAAAAATATACTTTAAACTATTATGATCAGTAAAGATTTTAAATGTTCGCCCATACAAGTAATGCCTCCAAATCTTTAGAGCAAAAACAATTGCTGCCAATTCCAAATCATGAGTTGGATAATTCAGTTCATAACTCTTTAGTTGTCTAGAAGCATAAGCAATCACTTTCCCTTCTTACATTAAAACACATCCAATGTCCTTTCTTGAAGCATCGATATAAACTACAAATCACTCGTTACCACTTGGAATAGTGAGAATCGGATCACTAGTCAATCTTCTTTTTAACTCTTGAAAACTTTGCTCACAATCATCATCCCATACAAATTTCACATTCTTTTGAGTGAGTTTGGTAAGAGGTTGAGCAATTCAAGAGAATCCCTTCACAAATCTCCTATAATAACTTGTCATGCCCAAGAAGCTTCTAACTTCCATCACATTTGTTGGTACTTCCCACTTAACTACAGCTTTCATTTTCTTTTGATCAACAGATATGCCCTTCCTTGAAATCACAAGGCCTAAGAAAGCAATTTCATTCAACCAAAATTCACATTTGCTAAACTTTGCATATAACTTCTTTTCTCTTACTATGGATAATATATTTCTCAAATATTTCTCATGCTCCTGATTACTCCTTGAATACACTAATATGCCATCAATGAATATAATTACATAGTCACCCAAGAGTGGCTGAAATGTCCTATTCATTAGTTCTATAAAAGTTGTAGGACCATTAGTCAAACCAAAAGGCATTACTAATAATTCACAGTGACCATATCGAGTTCTAAAAGCTATTTTTAGAATACCCTCCTTCTTGATCTTCAACTTATAGTAACCTGACCTTTTAGATCAATCTTGGATAATACTCGTGCACCCTATAATTGATCAAACAAATCATCAATTCTTGGTAGGGGATACTTATTTTTATGGTCACTTGATTTAACTGTCTATAATCAATACAAAGCCTCAATGTTCCATCCTTCTTATTAACTAATAGCACCGGAGCACCTCATGGTGAATCATTTGGTCGAATGAAACCCTTATCTAATAGTTCTTGTAGTTACTTCTTCAATTCCTCTAGCTCGAGTGGTGACATTCTATAGGGAGGCTAAAATATTAGGGTTGTCTTGGGGACCAAATCAATAGAAATTTTACCCTCTCTATCTGGAGGCAAACCAAGTAAGTCACCTGGAATGCATTAGGCAAGGAGGTAAATCATGTCTAATACTCTCAAAATAAAAGATGGGCTAATCTAGTATGCCAAGAAGTGATTATTATTATATAATAATATATACTGGTATTATAAAAATATAGTCAATCCATACCAAGGATAATGTCAAAACTCCAAATATCTAGGAGAACCAAATCAACAAAAAGTTTGTATTCTCCAATGGAAATCAGACAAGATGATCGGATCAAGTTTATTGTCAAAAAAATCCCCAATAGTCGTATTTACATATAGCATATAATCTAGTGGTCTAGATAGAATGCTCAAGTGATAAGCAAAATACAAAGCAAAACATGGATGGGAACCATGGTCAAATAAATTTTTTTTTTCAGACACATAGATAATACCTTCGACCATTGATTCAGAAGCTTTAGAATCATATTCAGTTATAGCATATACTCTAGCATGGGCTGTTTATTGAATCTCATATGTTGATAATGAAATCAATTGATAGTGTTTATGATTTGATATGCATTTTGAGTGATGCAGGTAGCTTCGATCAAAAGAGACAATTGAAGCAGGAAAAATCATGTTGGGTCGGAGAAAACTGTGTCAGAAGATTGGACGTCGAGCCGAAGGATCGATCGACATATCAATAGAAGGCTTCGGTCCATGGGTTCGGGCATCAGGCTAAGGAGCAGAAATTATGCCAAGGAAATCGGAGTTGCGGAGGTCAATTAGCCTATTGGGCAATAGGCCGCAAGAGAGAACGATACACCGAAGAATCAGACGAAGCGTCGAGGAACCAATGACATGCCGAACAACATGATTCAAGCTTTGTAATAATTGTCTAGATCGAAGTAGGTTTTTATTTATGCAGGATTAACTACGATAGCAAGGCATAAAGAAAAATGAAGTCTCAGAGTCAAGGACACGATTTCGTTGGGAGTCCGAGAGTTCGTCAGAAGTCCAAACGTTCGTCGGAAGATTTATCAGAATTTACCGAGAAGTCCAAAAGCTTGCCGAAGAAGCTCTTTGGAACTCACCAAGAAGATCATCGTGAAGTCCAGGAGCTTGTCGGGAGTCTGCTGGAATATTGCCAAGAGATTATCGGAAGTTCGCCGGAAGATCGTCGGAAGCTCATCGGAAAGAAACCTAGACTTACGAACTTATTTAGCTTAGTAAATGTCTTAAAATTCATAGTTAGCACATAATTGAGATTAGAATTGGGCTACCCAATTAGGGGATAGTTGGACCTAAGTTTGGGTTGTGTTGGGCCAAAGAGAAAGGCCCAAACAATGACTAAACAAGTGAAACCATCATGGCACAATATTTGAGACAAGTATTCTAGGCGGTGGTACCGCCAGATTGGGTGGTGGTACCACCTAGTGTCAGGCTACAAGCGGTGGTACCACCCAGTGCATCCACTACACTCTTCTATATGCTTTCAAGTTAATATCTTCCAAAACGAGTTTAATCGCAACGAGATTTTCAAACCGACGTAATTTTTATCGCTACACTAATTCAACCCCCACCCCCCCCCCACCACCCCCCCCCCCCCCCCCCCCCCCCCCCGCCTCTTAATGTCAACTCATTCCTAACACTGTTGACTTAGGAGGCAGTTACTCTTTCTTCTTGTTTAATGGGAAATTTCTTACTTTATGATCTAACTTCCCGTAGGTAAAACAAGCTCCAATCACTTGAAAACACAGACTTATTTCATTATTTAACCCACAATTCACACATGATTAGGTCTTTTGTGGTGACTTCCCTTTTTCAAATTCAAATGTCTTGACCCTCTTGTTATCACTTTCTGATTCATTTCTAATCATATTTTTATTCTTTTTCACTAGTGCTCGGCCTCTACTTCCAACACAAAGGTGGCAAAAGAAATCTTTTGATCGTCAGAATAATTTCGTACATCAAATATCTTCTTCATTCACATCACCCATTATTCTACCACTATTCTGCCACCAATGAATTAGGTTCACCACGCTTCCGCTGTGCCACTCTAATTTAAAGTTTTATCGTACGAACATCATATTTCAGTTTACGCTTACATTCTAATTTCCGTCACAACTGCAAACTGCCTTCATAGACTTGCTTTAACTGCATCTTGCTTGATTACAAGTTAAAGTGATTTACAAATCGGATTTTCTATCGAAATCGCTCTTATCGTACGAACGCGATTTTAATCGTCGAAAGTTTTCCGCTGCACTAATTCACTCCCCCCCCCTCTTAGTGCTCTTGATCCTAACAAATGGTATCAGAGCGGGGTTAACTCTCAAACGGATTAAAACCCAAGAGAGATGGCATACGCCGGAAACCAAGAGGGCCATTCTATTACACGTCCACCCATGTTCAATGGGATGGACTACACCTATTGGAAGACCCGAATGAGTATCTTCCTTATTTCAATGGATTTTGAACTTTGGAATCTTGTCGAAAATGGATTTTCGAAGTCTTCTCTTCCAATGATCGATTGGAATGAATTGGAGAAGACGACCTTCACTCTTAATGCAAAGTCTATGAATGTCTTATTTTGTGTGCTTAATAAAAATGAGTTTAATCGTGTTTTGGTTTGTGAAACCGCGTTTGATATTTAGCATACACTCGAAGTGACTCACGAAGGCACAAGTAGAGTGAAAGAGTCAAAAATCAATCTTTTGATACACTCTTTCGAACTTTTCCGAATGAAACCGAGCGAGACTATTGGGGATATGTACACCCATTTCACGGATGTCGTCAATGGTCTAAAAGGACTCGGCAAAAGTTTTTCGGATTTTGAGCTAATAAATAAGATTCTAAGATCCCTTCCTAAGAGTTGGGACCTAAAGTCACTGCTATTCAAGAGGCTAAAGATTTAAACAACTTCCCTCTTGAAGAACTAATCGGGTCATTAATGACCTATGAAATGACATGCAAGGCTCATGAAGAGCAAGACGACATCCTTCCGAAGAACAGGAAGGATATGGCACTTAGAACTTTAGATGATCACTTAAGAGAAAACTCAAGTGATGAGGACTGTGACGATGACTTGGCACTTCTAACAAGGAAATTCAAAAAATTCATTAAGAGAAACAAGTTTAAAAATGACACAAAAAATAAACTTGAACCCAAAAAGGACCAAGTTATTTGCTACGAGTGCAAAAAGCCGGGACACTACAAAAGTGATTGTCCCCAAGCCAAGAAGAGAACATCAAAGAAGAAGGCGCTCAAAGCAACATGGGATGACTCGAGCGCGTCCGAAGAAGAGGAGTCCAACACCGAGCAAGTTGCTCATTACGCCTTAATGGCCATCGGAGAGGAGGTAACAAATTTAATTGATGCAGATTTATCATTTGATGAGTTATTAAATGCCTTCCATGACTTATTTGATGAATGCAAGATTATTAGTAGAAAATATAAATTACTAAAAAAGGAGCATGATAGTCTTATTTGTAATTTCGATAAGTTAAAAACTGAATATCATGATAGTTTAGGTTCTTGTATAAAATGCCATGATCTAAAAACTATCCAAAAGGAAAACTTGCTACTTAAGGACACCTTGAAGAAATTCGAGGTTGGTAGCAAGTCTTTGAACATGATCCTTACAAACAAGGGTCACATTCCCAAAAGAAGTGGAATTGAATTTATAAGAAATCCTCACCAAAATCCAACCACCTTCATAAAAGGCCTCATCCTACTTGTTCGACACCAAAGCAAATGCAACTTTTGTTGTAAACATGGACACAAAACGTATTATTGTCCATACAAGAAAATTAGTCTGAACAAATTAATTTGGGTTCCTAAAGGAATCATGATAAACTCTATGCAACATGATAAACGATGTAGATCAGTTTTTGAGGCACCCAAAAGTAAATGGGTACCTAAAAATTATCCTGTCTTGTAGAGAAGTAAACCATCCCAAGCTGGGAGCATGAAATAATATCCTGCTCTTTGGATACTCGATATTCATAACTCGAGATCCAAAAAGAACACGCGATGCTCCCTAGCCTAAATAACAAAAAGAGGATTAAAAAATTAAAATTACAAGAGCAATGCAGATACAATCCTATCCGATCCCTCAGAATTAGAAACCCATGATTCTCCCTTCACATATCCTATGGATTTCCGAACCCATCAAATTGACTTGTTCGAATCCAACTATATCATAAACTTATGTCTTGTAAGCAAAGTTTGTCATGGACTTGCAAAGCTTACCAACTTGGATAATCTGTCATAAACATGCGTACGACATTTGAAGTAGAGTATGCACGTCACTAGATCTATCTTGATCGTGCAAAATTTCTCATCTTAAAATGAAAATTCTTACGTAATTACATAAGTAAAGTTGACTGCTCCAAATAAAAATTCTTCTCAAGTCAAAAACATTCAAATTAGATCACACAGTAGTCAAAACGAGTGCTCACCGCCTGCAGGTGGTGGCACCGCCCTAGCTGGAGGTAGCACCTCCGGCTATCACTTATTGCAAGCGGTTGCACCGCCCCAGCCAGCGGTGCAACCGCCCGCAATCCTGCCCCCTTTTAAACCAAGCTAGGGCCGGTAGTGGAACCGACCCCAACTCACTCCCTTCCCCTCTTTACTCTTCCAAAGCTTCTCCACCTCCATTTCTCCCCTCTTAGCATCCCAAATACTCCTTATTTCGAAATAAAAGATCAACAATCTCTCCTTCTCTTGAAGATCTCACTTAAGGTATTCTCTAAGAAGCCTCTAAATTCTGTTTTTGATTCATTTACTCTTGCTTATTACTATCCTCTTAAATAACAGTAGTTATGGGCTCTAGAAGATCCTCAAGGGACAAAGGGAAGAGGAGATTAGTGGAAGACTTTGATCTTACCCTTTTCGATTCAAAATATCATGCTGAAAAATTTTCCTCTTTCGAATTTAGAAGTGTCAATAAGGGAAAACATGTAGATTTAGATGAACTAAGAGACTTAGAGACAATCCAATGGTTTGCAAACCTAGATCTACTCTCTATTTTACAAATTAGTGAACCCATCTATCCAAGACTTGTTAGACTGTTTTACAACAATCTACAAGTAGATGAAGAAGAAAGAATGTCTGCCTATCTCTTAGGACAACACATCTCCATTACGAATAATTTCATTTACGACATGATAGACATTCCCATAAAAATAGAGGACTTTATTTTAGAGGATCGTGGGACAATGAACGGTTGGGACAACATATGTTGAAGCCTTAGGAACAGTTTTCGGTAATCCCAACCTAGTGATAGTTCCTAAAAGCTGTGAACATCTACTACCACTAAATACTAAAGTACTTCATCATATCCTAACTAGCATCATTCTCCCTAAACAATACCATCATGATGAAGTAAGTCAAATAGAATTAGGAACCATGTATTGGATCATGAAAGGACATAACATCTATTTTGTATACCTTATACAACAAAACATGATAGAACTATCTAAGAGAGACATGATGCTTCCATATGGTGGTATAATCACTAGAATACTTAAAGCCTACGATATTCCAATACCACCCGATGAAGAAGTGATGAAAGTAGATAGGTTTAGCATAATAAACAAAAATCTACTTCATCGATTGAGATGTGTTTATAGAAACAGTAATTGGGTTAGAATACCTAGAAGAACCGATCCCCCTCAACCTGAACCAGAACCCGAAACACTAGTCTTTAGGGGTACTCAATCTCCTCCGATCTGTCCCTTTGAGGAAACACATCCATTTGGGCAAGCTCATGTATCATCTATCGAAGACATTGAAATTCGGATGGACCGATTTGAACAAAGACAAGATCGGCTTGAACATCGACAAGATCAAATCCTATCTGAACTACAGCAAATTCATCGACAATTTGACTCTTTATTTAGGCACTTTAATTTTTCACCTCCTGAATAAGCTTGTATATGTGGACACAATCACCTCTTGTTGTAACAATTACGTTGTTGTATACTCTTTATATTACTCACCTTAATCACAATGCCTTGATGACTACTAATCGCTGATATGGTTACTTGATGTATTAATTGGTGAGAATATGCTCAATCTCGTTACTCATTGTCGGATTTCATGTTTCTATAATACCTACTTTGAAAACCTCGTGTCTTGGTAAATATGATATAAGAAAGTAACATAGTCATGAAATTGATAAGACATTACCATGATGTTAAATATTACCACGATATTGATGTATTGCCATGATGTTGATGTGTCTGAATGCATAAATTTGTTAAAATTATTATTCGGACTTTATTGATTGAATAATCAAATCACTTAATTGCCATTACATGCCTAAAATGACATATTGGAAATTTCCATAATAATGAGCATGTCTTCATGATTGTATAGTCTTGTCCAATTGTATAAAAGTGTTAAATTAAATTTTCAGTTCCAATCAGATTTTATACATTATTTTCTTTCGGACTTAATAAACATATGTCACTTATAGTTTGATTCACATCATTGATTTTTGACAAATAGAATCATCTAGCAAATGCATACCTTTTAGACTTATCATGTGAAAAATATTCTCCTTGAGAAATAGATTTGATGATTCCTTCTTATAAAAGGAAGATATTTTTATGTGTAAGGATTTGATTCACACAAATATCCTAATCCTTGTAAAGCATGCCTTAATATCCTATCGATTTGAACTACACAATTGGCTTTCCTCCTTCATGCAAAAAGATAATAACAAATGAAAAGGAAGAAGTTTTCACTTCATGTCATGTTCTTCTTGAGATGTTTGTATCCTATCACTCTATGTAGATAAATGACATGAACCTACTTATGGCATCGCACGTATATTTAAAAGTTGTTTATATTGTTCTCCTTTTTGTTGATGACAAAGGGGGAGAAATATATGAATTAATGCTATAAATGTCATATTATGTTGAAAGAAGCTGATATATGTGTATTGATGCTATGCAATGCTTGCATCATCGAAAATATATGAATTAATGATAACTATGATTGCCATATTAGCAATATGTTATGTTTGCATCAGGTTAAGATATCAAGAACTTGCATTATAGTCCTACGTATTGATATCTTACCATGTAATGAAATGCTATGATTGCTAAAATACTTGAAATATGTGCATCATGTTAAGATATCAAAATCTTACTTCCAAATTTTACATGTTGATATCTTACCATATGATGAATTGCTATCATTACCATAATTCATATTTGAAATTTGAAAATGGATGTCGAGTCTTGACATCATACATCATTTTCAGAGAGATACATCATGATGGGAATCATGATGGGAGTATTGATAAGGTTAAATGATTTTAACTTATCAATATGTCTCTTGAATTCAAAGGCTTTGAATTCAAGAATTACTTATCTCAATTATGGCATATAGATAGGGGGAGTTAAGGTTAACTCCGTTATCAATTGATTGTCATCATGGGGAGATTGTTGAATCTCAGATTTTGATGATGACGTCAATTGTCATTTGTTATCTAATTCATATGTTGAGATAAGTGTGCAGGATTAACTACGATGAAAGTAAGACATGCAGCAGAAGTTGCGCCGGAGTCAAGACTATGATCACGTTGGGGGTTCGAGAGTTCGACGGAAGTCCGGACGGTCGTCGGAGGTTCTGCGAGAACAAATCCGAGAAGTCCAAGAGCTTGCCAAAGAAGCTCGTTGGAACTCGCTAAGTGGATCGTCGCAAGTCCAGGAGTTTTTCGGAAGTCCGCCGGAGCATCGCCGAAGGTTCGTCGGATGTTCGCCGGAAGTTCGCCGGAAGCTCGCTAGAAGAAGCGATTGACGCACCGGAGCAAGTTGTAGTAAATGCCTTAAGAAATTCGTAGTTAGCATGATGATTAAGTTAGAAATGGGAGGTAATCCCATTAACTTAATCTTGGGGCAATTGGGCCCTTGAAAGACCCAAATTGGGTCGAATGGATCAGCCCATTCGGACCCAGATTACTTAGCCAGAGGTGGCACCGCTTGGGTCGGCGGTGGCACCGCCCAGGGCTCAGTCTCCGAGCTCTGGCTAGGCGGTGCAACCGCCTGAGCTCGGTCTCCGAGCTCTGGCAGGAGGTGCAACCGCCCCTGACAGGAGGTGGCACCGCCCAAAGGCTCAGTCTTCGAGCTCTGGCAGGAGGTGCAACCTCCCCAGTCAGGCGGTGCAACCGCCAAACCCTAGAATTCCGGGAATTGACAGTTTTGAGCTCGGAATTCAAACTAGGTTGGGGCCTATAAATACCCCACCCTTTCAGCAATGACAGAGTAACCAAAAACCACCGAAATCCTGATCTTACTCTGTGTTTTTTAGAGCTCAAAAGTGTTGTATGAGTTAAAAGTTCTCCTTCCTCTTTTCTTCCAAGTTTTGATCTGTCAAGAGAGGAAACAAAATTCTGTAAGGGTTGTCTCCTAAGTTCATCAAAAGGAGTGAAACTGTAAAAGGGTGGTTGGCCTTCGCCTATTAAAGGAAGGCCTCTAGTGGACGTCGGTGACTTCATCGGTGGAGGAAGCCAGAAGTGGATGTAGGTCAAGATTGACCGAACCACTCTAAATCTCGGTTTGCATTTATTTTGAGCATATTATCTTTACTGCAAACCTCCTCAATAGCTTACTGCCTTCTGCGCATTTATGATCGTATTTCAAGTTCAGTATTTTTCGAATCGGTGTTTAGACGTAAATCAGTTTTATCGTACGATCATATTTCAGTTTACGCTTACATTTTAATTTCTATCACAACTGCAAACTGCCTTCATAGACTTGCTTTAACTGCATCTTGCTTGATTACAAGTTAAAGTGATTTACGAATCGGATTTTCTATCGAAATCGCTCTTATCGTACGAATGCGATTTTAATCGTCGAAAGTTTTCTGCTGCACTTATTCACACCCCCCCCCCGCCCCCCTCTTAGTGCTCTTGATCCTAACAATTTATTCTACAGAACTTTCAGTAATTAAGTTTATGTTATGTTCAATAAATCTGGCCAAGGTCTCACTCACTCAATACAACTTGTATATATTCAAGCCATTTATTTCAAAAAGTATAAGGACATTTACAAAAATATAATGAAGGAAGTACCACTATAATAATATAACATTAATGCTTTGAGTTTCTAAAATATGTTAAACTATTGATATCATCTATATTTCACCTTTGGGTGAAATATTGACATATCTAATTTTCACTCAAGATCATTTATGGAGGAATGATTCCATCCTTGTGGAATAGTGTTGTTACCTTTGGGTATACGATCATAAACTACAAGGATATTCAAAACAGTATTATCCTATCCCATCATATAACTATTTGAAATAGATTCTTCTTTGGAATTATCTAAATCTCCTAATTATATGTGCCATCGTGAATATTATTTTATTTAATGTCATTTAGGATCAATTCCATAATGTATTTTATAGATTATTAGTCCAGGTCACTTTGGTGGCTGCAGGACCAATACAAAAAGATAAAATACAATCTAAAATATCCCATGAATAACAAAAACTTCATTGTAATTCATATCTCGTAAGCCTATCATCCCAAACTACTTTGGTAGTTATTGGTCAGATAAAACTTAGAAGATAAATTATAAATAATATTCACTAAATTTCTTTATCTTGATTCGTGCTGCCATTGTAAATATTATTTTATTTAATATCATTTAGGACTAATTTCATGATGTATTTTATAAATTATTGGTCTAGGTCACTTTGGCGACTGTAGGACCAATATAAAAATATAAAATATAATCTAAAATGTCCTATAAATGATAAGGTCTTTATTGTAATTTATATCTCATAAGTCTATCATTCTAGGCTACTTTGGCAGCTATCGATTAGATAAAACTTATGAAGATAAATTATAAATAATATTCATAAATTTATTTATCTTGATTTATGCTAAAGCAATTCAATAATAGAATAACAATCATAATAATTATTGAATATTGATTAGCATAAAGAAAACATAACTATAATCATGATAACATATAAATCATGAAGAGCCTTTTTATTAAACATAACTATCATTTCACAATAATTATCATGTGGTAAACATAACTATCATGTGAATAACCAAATGAATATCTAAAAATAATAATTAGATTTTATTTACCACATCTAAAAATATAATAGAAGACTATAAAAGTAAATCGTAACTTATAGTTTTTTTATCAAAATTAAATCTAATCAAATAATCAAAATATAATCATGATTAAATTCAATCATAATTATAATAAATCATATTTATCAATTTTATAATTGAGAATATAAATTAGAATTCTTAATTTCATAAGGGTAAAACTATAAATATTTGACCGGATATAAATTGGAATGATTAGATTTGTAATGGCATAACTATAATTTGACAAAAACCTAGCATCAAGGGTAAAACCATAAATATGTCAAAAGAATTAAAGGATATTAATAAAATACATAAGGGTAAAGCTGTAATTTGACCAAAGGGCAACCCTAGGGCAAAACTATAATTTTGCCAAAATATCTTATCTGATGCGCCGTCGTCGCCTTTGCGCATGCGGTGCTGCCACGCCACTGCTGGCGCGAGGCTGCTTCTTCTTGCGTGCGGCCGCTATGGCCGCGACGCTGCTTGTGTGAGGCTTCCTCTACCCGCGCGCAGCCGCCACCTTGGCACGGCCTACCCACGCACAGCCGCCGCTTGGGTGCGGCCTGTGCCCACGCGTGGACGCTGCCGCTGCACTCTACCCACGGGGGCAGCGGTTGCCACCATCTGCGGCCACCGCCCTTCCGCAGGCGCCCTCTGCCGATGCCACCATTACGCGTGAGGGCGGTCGCCGCCTTCCTCGGGCACCGCATTCACAGGCGGTGCGGGATGCCCGTGGTGCGTGCAGGATGAACGTAGTGCGGCCGGCATCCGCGTGTGGCTGTTGCGATGAACGCGTTGCGTGGTGCAGCCACCGCTCGCAAGCGGAGCGTTGCCCACGCACGACTGTGATGCGACTGCGTGGTGGTACACGACCGTTCAGCGGCTTTCATTGTTCACAATTAGCGATAGAACAAAACATATCAATAATATCCAACGAATCATTTATGTATATGTATCGTAAAGAAAAATAATAGATCTAATATATTTGATCTCAATAACCTAGACTCTAATATCATTTTATCTGATCTACAAGTACCTCATCGTCGGATATGAGATATCAATCTGCAAGGAGAATTAGATCGTTCTCCTCTCTTCCTATCATTTCACAGGACTAGATTGATGGATTAGGGAGATTGACAGAAAAACTTTAATCTCTTAACTGCATTGAGATGCGTCTTTTTTTTAGCCCCTATTGGTCCTATTTATTTATAGACGAGAGCAGAAGGTCTATGATACGTTATTAGGAGAGTTCCTCCCATCAAGGTTATCTCCTAAGGAATCCTACATCAAGGTTATCTCCTAAAGAATCCTATTTTAACAACTTTTTTTCTATTAGCCAATAACCATAATCAGAATCCAATCATATCAATAATATATCTTACCTAATTAAATAGGGCCATATAATCTCACAAGTATCCCTCCTTTGTTAAATTTTCCTTTAATCTCTCATCTAATTACTTAGGTTTGGCTAACACAAGGATTGCAATGTGGCAAGCATGCATGAAAAGGGCTTATGTGTCATCCATAGAACAAACATAGGTGGCTTATGTGTCCTCCATTTTTTTTTTAACTTAATATGAATCTTTGACAAATCATATTAATTTTCTAATACATTTAGGTCCCTAGCCATACATTTTTAATATAAAATTATTTAATATAAAAAAATTATTAAATAATCCTCATATTTACAAACAAGTATCTACAAAATTAAAAAAAATGAGAGATGTTATAGAGAGGGACATGGAGATAACCGGACAGACTAGTGTCCTGTATATCCGTCCATATAATAGATACAGTTGGTCTCATAGCTGCTCGTGTAGGGACACTAGGGATACAATACATATGCTCATTGGGGAATGAGTTCACTGATTGATCTGCTTACAGAATGCTGGATGGTTGATGATGTCTTATTGTCAAACAGCGATTCCGTAGTCCCAATGGTGTATCTAGTCCTTAGACTTGAGACACCAAGGATGTCCTGTATAAGTACTTCATTCTTTGATACCAGACTTATAGGTCTGGAGGTTCTAGATCTAGTACAGATGGTCATCGGGAGTGGTAACCAACCTTATGAGGACTATTGAGTGTTCTTGCTCAGACATATCCCTGGCTAGGGTCATTCGGATTGAGAGAGAAAGAGTTCTCCGAAAGAATCCTATTAGAGCGAGACTCGAGTAGAAACCGTATGGGTCTGACAACACCATGCCCAGTATACGGTCTTTGGGATATTAGATGGATGAGGGACTATAGATACATGGTAACTGAGGACAGACATGTCCAATAGATTGGATTTTCCTGTATCGTCTAGGGACTACTGTGTAGTAGCCTAGTATGTCCGCAATCAATGAATCGAGTGAATTATTATGAAAATAATAATTCACTAAGTCAGAAGGAGTTTTGACATATATGACTCTCGACCAGCTTGATATTGGGCCTAGATAGTCACACATATATGGTAGGCGTTGCGATGAGTAAAGGTTTGAATATAAGATATCCGTCGAAGCTCCTATCTTATTGGATATCCATTAAGCCATTGAATTATTGGATCCTATGGATAAGATCCAATAAGAGCTAATAGGAGATTATTGGATAGAGATCCACTAATCTAATAGGCTTGGATAGTTTGATGGAGATCCAATATCCAATAGGGCATGATCCATTAGGGTTAAGTTGACAAGGGATCTCTATAAATAGGAGGGAACTGATGGTTTATAGGCAAGAGTCGTTTTGGTTGTCATCTCCTATTCTCCTCCCCTTCTCCTCCTCAAATAGCAAACTTGGAGGTTTGAGGAGCATCGTCATAACCCTTTTGTGTGGATCACCACTAGAGAGGAGGACGCTTGACCTCCTTCACCCTCTCCTAGAGATCTAGGGGGATTCAAGGATATATGATCTTCCTATGTAAAAAAATCTTTAATATACGTAGTTTTCTGTTTTATGGATTTTACGCACCAATCCTCGCACGACGACGAATACATTGATGGGAATTTGGGGATTTTGTTTTATGTTCTCTCACTGCGCATGTGATGTCGCCCCCTAAGATTTCCTAACAGTCTCGCTCTAATCGGATTCTCCGAGAGAACTCTTTCTCTCTCAATCTGAATGACCCTGGCCAGGGATTTGTTTGAGCAAGACCACATGAGATATTCCTCTCATGACAACGAGAGTGGATGATCCTCTATCGATACTCAATAGCCCTCATAAGGTTGACTGCCACTCTTAATGACCAGTTGTGCTAGATCTGGAACTTCCCGGTCTATAAGTCTAGTATCAAAGAGTAGAGTACTCATACAGGACATCCTTGGTGTCTCAAGTCTAAAGATTAGATACACCACTAGGACAACAAAATTGTTGTCTGACAATGAGGTATCATTAACCATCTAGTATTCCGCGAGTGGATCAATCAGTGAACTCATTCTCTAAACAACACCTGCATTATAACCCTAGTATCCCCACATGAGCAGCTATTAGACTGGCTGCCTCTATCATATGAATGAGTATACAGCACAATAGTTTGTCTAGTTATCTCAATATCTCTTTCGAGTAATCTATGACTAGGATTATTTTGGGTTTGTATTTAAAGGTGAATCAATCTCATTATCATGATCTCATCACGATCTGATTTCCATTCCATAGATCTATGAACATCACAATATTTATGCATATATGTTGAATCTCATATTTTGATGATGAAACCAATTGATAGTGTTTATGATTTGATTTACATTTTGAGTGATATAGGAAGCTTCGATCAGGGAGAGACAATTAAAGCAAGAAGAATCATGTTGGGCCAGAGAGAAACATGTCAAAAGATTGGATGTCGAGCTGAAGGATTGATTGACATATCGATATAAGGCCTCGGGCCATGGGTTCGGGCATCGGGCTAAGAAAAGCATAAATTGCACCAAGAAAATCGGAATTGCGGAGGTCAAGTGGCCGATTGGGCAATATGCCGCAAGATAGGATGATGCGTCGAAGAATCGGACAAAGCGTTGATGAACCAATGACATGCTAGATAACATTTGATTTAAGCCTTATAATAATTGTCTAGATCGAAGTAGGTTTTAAGTGTGCAGGATTAACTACGATAGCAAGGCATAAAGCAAAATGAAGTCCCAGAGTCAAGAATGAGACTTCGTTGGGAGTTCGAGAGTTCGTCGGAAGTCCGAACGTTCGTCGGAAGTTCTGTCAAAATTGATTGAGAAGTCGGAAGTTCTATCAAAATTGATTGAGAAGTCCAGGAGCTTGCTAGAGAAGCTCGTCGAAACTCGCCAAGAAGATCATCGTGAAGTCTAGGAGCTTGTCGAGAGTCTGCTGGAATATGTTGAATCTCGAATTTTGATGATGAAGTCAATTGTCATTTGTTATCTAATCTATATGTTGAGATAAGTGTGCAGGATTAACTACGATGAAAGTAAGATATGCAGCAGGAGTTGCGGCGGAGTCAAGACAATGATCACGTTGGGAGTTCGAGAGTTCGACAGAAGTTCGGACAGTCGTTGGAGGTTCTGCGGGAACAAATCCGAGAAGTCCATGAGCTTGCCAAAGAAGCTTGTTGGAACTCGCCAAGTGGATCGTCGCAAGTCCAGGAGTTTGCCGGAAGTCCATAGGAGCATCACCGAGGGTTCATCGGATGATCGACGGAAGTTCGCCGGAAGCTCGCTGGAAGAAGCAATTGACGCACCAGAGCAAGTTGCAGTAAATGTCTTAGGAAATATCGTAGTTAGCACAATGATTAAGTTGAAAATGGGAGGTGATTCCATTAACTTAATCTTGGGGCAATTGGGCCCCTGAAAAACCCAAATTGGGCCGAATGGATCAACCCATTCGGACCCTGATTTCTGCCAGGCGGTTGAACCGCCCAAGCCAGGAGGTGGCACCGCCTGGGCTAAGTCTCCGAGCGAGACTAGGCGGTGGAACCGCCCCAGCCAAGAGGTGGCACCGCTTGGGCTCAGTCTCTGAGCGAGACTGGGCGGTGCAACCTCCCCTGACAAGAGGTGGCACCGCCTGAGCTCGGTCTTCGAGCTCTGGCAGGAGGTGCAACCGCCCCTGACAGGAGGTGGCACCGCCCAGAGGATCAGTCTTCGAGCTCTGCCAAGCAGTGCAACCGCCTCAGTCAGGAGGTGCAACCGCCAAATCTCGAAATTCCGGGAATTGACAGTTTTGAGCTCCAAATTCAAACTGGGTTGGGGCCTATAAATACCCCACCCTTTCAGCACTGAAAGGGCACTCAACATACACCGAAATCCTGATCTTGTTCTATGATTTTTAGAGCTCAAAATTGTTGTAAAGGCCAAAAGTTCTTCTCCCTCTTTTCTTCCAAGTTCTGAGATTTAAAGAGAGGAGAGAAAATTCTGTAAGGGTTGTCTCCTAAGCCCGTCAAAAGGAGTGAAACTGTAAAAGGGTGGTTGGCCATCGCCTATTGAAGGAAGGCCTCTAGTTGACGTCAGTGACCTCGTCGGTGGAGGAAGCCAAAAGTGGAGTAGGTCAAGATTGACCGAACCACTCTAAATCTCGGTTTGCATTTACTTTGAGCATATTATCTTTACTGAAAACCTCCTCAAAAGCTTACTACTTTCTGTGCATATACGATTGGGTTTCAAGCTTTGCACTTTCCGAATCAGCATTTAGACGTAAATCAGTTTTTTCGTACGATCATCATATTTTAGTTTGGGTTTATGTTTTGATTTCTATCATAACTGCAAACTGTCGTTATATCCTTGTTTAAACTGCATCTCGCTTAATCAAGTGATTTACGAATCAGCATTTAGACGTAAATCAGTTTCTTCATACGAATATCATATTTCAGTTTATGCCTACTATCTGATTTGAATCATAATTGAAAACTGCATTTATATCTTTGCTGCATCTCTCTTAATCAAAAGTTAAAGTGATTTACGAATCGGCTTTCTTACCAAAATCACTTTTATCGAACGAACGCAGTTTTTATTTTAATCGTAAAAGATTTTCCACTGCACTAATTCACCCCCCCCCCCCCCCCCCCTCTTAGTGCTCTTGATCCTAACAATTGGTATCAGAGCGGGGTTAACTCTCAAACGGATTAAAACCCAAGAGAGATGGCATACGCCGGAAACCAAGAAGGCCATTCTATTACACGTCCACCCATGCTCAATGGGACGGACTACACCTATTGGAAGACCCGAATGAGGATCTTTCTTATTTCTATGGATTTTGAACTTTAGAATCTTGTCGAAAATGGATTTTCGAAGTCTTCTCTTCCAATGATCGATTGGAATGAATTGGAGAAGAAGGCTTTCACTCTTAATGCAAAGGCTATGAATGCCTTATTTTGTGCACTTGATAAAAACGAGTTCAACCGTGTTTCGGTTTGTGAAACCGCATTTGATATTTGGCACACACTCGAAGTGACTCACGAAGGCACAAGTAGAGTGAAAGAGTCAAAAATCAATCTTTTGTTACATTCTTTCGAACTTTTCCGAATAAAACCGAGTGAGACTATTGGCGACATGTTTACCCGTTTCACGGATGTCGTCAACGGTCTAAAAGGACTCGGAAAAAGTTTTTCAGATTTTGAGCTCGTAAATAAGATTCTAAGATCCCTTCCTAAGAGTTGGGATCCTAAAGTCACTGCTATTCAAGAGGCGAAAGATCTAAACAACTTCCCTCTTGAAGAACTAATTGGGTCATTAATGACCTACGAGATGACTTGCAAAGCTCATAAAGAGCAAGAAGACATCCTTCCAAAGAATAGGAAGGATATGGCACTTAGAACTTCAGAAGACCACTTGAGAGAAAACTCAAGTGATGAGGACTGTGATAATGACTTGGCACTTCTAACAAGAAAATTTAAAAAAATTCATTAAAAGAAACAAGTTTAAGAATGAAATAAAAAATAAATTTGAACCCAAGAAGGACCAAGTTATTTGCTATGAGTGCAAAAAGCCGGGACACTACAAGAGTGATTGTTCCCAAGTCAAAAGGAGAACATCAAAGAAGAAGGCACTCAAAGCAACGTGGGATGACTCGAGCGCGTCCGAAAAAGAGGAGTCCAACACCAAGCAAGTTGCTCATTACGCCTTAATGGCCATCGGAGAGGAGGTAACGAATTTAATAGATGCAGATTTATCATTTGATGAATTATTAAATGCCTTCCATGACTTATTTGATGAATGCAAGATTATTAGTAGAAAATATAAATTGCTAAAAAAGGAGCATGATAGCCTTACTTATAATTTTGATAAGTTAAAAACTGAATATCATGATAGTTTAGGTTCATGCATAAAATGTCATGATCTAGAAACTCTCCAAAAGGAAAACTTGCTACTTAAGGACACCTTGAAGAAATTTGAGGTCGGTAGCAAGTCATTGAACATGATCCTTGCAAACAAGGGTCATGTTCCCAAAAGAAGTGGAATCGGATTTGTGAGAAGTCCTCACCAAAATCCAACCACCTTCATAAAAGGCTCTATCTTACATGTTCGACACCAAAGCAAATGCAACTTTTGTTGCAAACTTGGACACAAAACGCATTATTGTCCATTCAAGAAAATTAGTCCGAATAAATTAATTTGGGTTCCTAAAGGAACCATGATAAATTCTATGCAACATGATAAACAATGTAGATCTATTTTTGAGGCACCCAAAAGCAAATGGGTACCTAAAGATCATCCTTTCTCGTAGAAACCTATACCATCGCAAGCTAGGAGCAAGAGATGGTACCTTGATAGTGGATGCTCAAGGCATATGATCGGAGATCCATCTCAATTCTCTAAGCTCACTAGCATGTTAGGATCAAGAGCACTAAGAGGGGGGGGGGTGAATTAGTGCAGCGAAAATCTTTCAACTATTAAAATCGAAAGCTGCGTTCGTTCGATAAAAACGATTTCGATGTAAAAGCCGATTCTAAGATTAATTTAACTTAAGATTAAGCGAGATGACGTTAAAGTAAATCTATGAAGGCAGTTTACAGTTTATGATGGAAATCAGAATGCAAGCGCAAACTGAAATGCGACGTTCGTACGATAAAACCGGTTTACGTCTAAATGCCGATTCTGAAGATACTGAACTTTGAGATACGTTTTATAAATGCGTAGAAGGCAGTTTGCAGTTATGATTGAAATCAAAACGTAAACGTAAACTGAAATATGATGATTGTACGAAAAAGTCGATTTACGTCTAAACGCAGATTCGGAAAACTCTGAACTTAGAAACTCGTTCGTAAAAGCGCAGAAGGCAGTAGCTATTTTGGAGGTTTGTAGTAAAGATAAAATGCTCAAAGTAAATGAAAACCGAGATTTAGAGTGGTTCGGTCAATCTTGACCTACTCCACTTTTGGCTTCCTCCACCGACGAGGTCACCGACGTCAACTAGAGGCCTTCCTTCAATAGGCGAAGGCCAACCACCCTTTTACAGTTTCACTCCTTTGGCGGGCTTAGGAGACAACCCTTACAGAAATTTTCTCTCCTCTCTTTACAACTCAAAACTTTGAAGAACAGAGGGAGGAGAACTTTTGGCCTTTACAACAATTTTGAGCTCTAAGAATCACAGAAAAAGATCAAGATTTCGAGTGTAAGTTGTGCTCTTTCAGTGCTGAATGGGTGGGGTATTTATAGGCCCCAACCCAGTTCAAATTTGGAGCTCAAAACTGTCAATTCCCAGAATTCCGGGATCAGGCGGTTGCACCTCCTGACTGGGGCGGTTGCACCGCTTGGCAGAGCTCGAAGACTGAGCCTCTGGGCGGTGCCACCTCTGTCAGGGGCGGTTGCACCTCTCTGCCAGAGCTCGAAGACCGAGCTCAGGCGGTTGCACCTCCTGACTGGGGTGGTTGCACCGCCTGCCAGAGCTCGAAGACCGAGCTCAGGCGGTGCCACCTCCTGTCAGGGGAGGTTGCACCGCCTAGTCTCGCTCGGAGACTAAGCCCAGGCAGTGCCACCTCCTGGCTGGGGCGGTTGCACCGCCCAGTCTCCCTGGGAGACTTAGCCCAGGCGGTGCTACCTCCTGGCTTGGGCGGTTGCACCTCCCACAGCAATCAGGGTCCGAATGGGTTGATCCATTCGGCCCAATTTGGGTTTTTCAGGGGCCCAATTGCCCCAAGATTAAGCTAATAGGATCACCTCCCATTTTCAACTTAATCATTATGCTAACTACGATAAATCCTAAGACAATTTCTGCAGCTTGCTCCGGTGCGTCAATCGCTTCTTCTGGCGAGTTTCCGGCGAACTTCTGTCGATCATCCGATGAACCCTCGGTGATGCTCCTGCGGAGTTCCGGCAAACTCCTAGACTTGCGACGATCCACTTGGCGAGTTCCAACGAGCTTCTTTGGCAAGCTTATGGACTTCTCGGATTTGTTCCCGCAGAACCTCCGACGATTGTCCGAACTTCCGTCGAACTCTCGAACTCCCAACGTGATCATTGTCTCGACTCCGGCGCAACTCCTGCTGCATGTCGTACTTCCATCGTAGTTAATCCTACACATGTAAAACAAAACTTCGATCGAGACAACTAATCCTAAGCAATTAACCAAGTTGTCCGGCATGTCATTGGTCCCTCGACGCTTCGTCCGATTTTTCGGCGCATCGTCCCTTCCTGCGGCCTATTGCCCAATCGGCCAGTTGGCTCCGCAACTCCGATATCCTTGGCACAATACCCGCTCTTCTTTGCCCGATGCCCGAGGCCATGACCCGAAGCCTTCTGTCGATACGTCGACCGATCCACCGGCCCTACGTCCAATCTTCTGACATGTTCCTCCAGCACAATATGATTTTCCTGCTTTAATTGTCTCATCCTGATCGAAGCATCCTGCGTCACTCAAAACGTAGATTAAATCATAAACATATATCAAGTAGTTTCATTATCAAAATATGAGATTCAACAATCTCCCCCTTTTTGATGATGACAACTACTTGATGACGGAGTTAAACTTAACTCCCGGAGTTTAAACAAACTCCCCCTATCAATATGCCATATTGATAGAACCTTGAATTCAAACTGAATTCATGTCATTGCAATATTCATCATGAATACTTGCAACACGTCATCATGAACTCATGCATAAACTTATGCATAACATGTCATATCATCAACATACTTCTCCCCCTTTGTCATCAACAAAAAGGAGAAGTACCACAATCAAGTGTTTGTGATATTGGTTCAACTCATTGCATGAAAAACATAATATCAAGTTTTATCATCATGCAATTTTGAAGCCAGAAAATTTAGCAAATGTTACATCATGCTTAGAACATTCAAGCTATCAAATTTTAGATATGCAAGTTTTACAGCATACAAGATAGCACTTTTAGAACATGCAAGCTAGCAATGTTACAACATTTTAGAACTTGCAAGCTAGCAATTTAGAGATGTTCAAGAAGGCAACTCTTGCTTCTTGAAATATGCAAGTTGCAAGCTAGCAAATTTTTGCTTCCTTTGCAATGTTAGCTTTTGATATCGTAACGCAAACATTTCAAGTGTTTATTAATTGTAGCATTTCATCACATGGTAAGATATCAACGCGTAAAATTACGATACAAGTTCTTGACATTTTAACACATGATGCAAACATGGCATAATGCAAATTTGGCAATCATAGCATCAGTGTTCATAGCATCAATTCATATATTTCTCCCCCTTTGTCGTCAACAAAAAGGAGAACGATATAAGCAAATTTTAAATATAAGTGCGATGCCATAAGCAGGTTCATGTCATTTTTCAACAAATAGTGATAAGATACCAAATATTCAAACATCTCAAGGAAAACATGACATGGAGATAGCTTTGAAAACTTCTTTCATTTTATTTGTTATTTTCTTTTTGCATGAAGGAGGAAAGCTATTTCTGAGCTTACTCAAATGAAGTTAAAATTGATAAGATATTAAAGCACGCTTCATTTTTACAAGTATCAAGATATGTATCAAATCCTTGTACGTAAAAATGACTTCCTTTTTCAAGAAGGAATTTATAAGCAGGAATCATTTCATCAAATTCATTTCTCAAAACAAAATATTGTTCACATGATAAGTGTATGAGAGATGTATTTGCTAGTTGATTCCATATGTCAAAAATCAATGATATGAATTAAACTTGATATAACATATGCTTATTAAGTCTGGAAGAGGATAATTTGAAAATCCAATTGTTAGGATACCAATAGTTAAGAGAATCTGAAAATGAAATTAACACTTTCATGCATTCGGACAAGGCTGTGCTATTGATTTTCAAATACAATCATGAGGATAAAACATGCTTATTATCATGGAAATTTTTGTATCCAAAGCACATAATTTCTAACCTGTTATTAGGGCATGTAATTGTGTAAAACCATCATGGCAGTCGAGTGATTTGATCATTCAATCAAGAAAGTCCGAAAATTAATTTTAACAAGTTCAATCATTCGGACATATTTTTGCCATAGTTTTTCAAATACAATATACGAGCTAGCAAAAAATTTTTAACATTTTAAGATACGTAAGCTAGCAATTTTCTCTTTGAGATATGCACATTAGCAACTCTTTCTCCCCTTATGTCATTGGCAAAAAGAAGGGAAAAACCTTTTACATCAATTTCTAAATCATGACAAAGGTAAGTAATCATTCTTATTTATGCATCATTATATTTTCAATGCACAAATTCATTAACATTATATTTCATTTTTTTTATGCACGATACCGAAAAATCAATCATCATTATGAGCATATCAAACATGATATCCACGCATTCATGATATATCATTTTGGCAACATGATCATAGATATTCAAACAATAGTATCTAAATGTCAGAATTCATTACATCCTATAATGCATGATCATTAACTCTTCATTTGTATTTCATGCATTATTTCGTTTCATCTCATAAGGAATATCAAGAAGAGTTATTGGATGATGAGATAAATATTTTATGAATACACAGAATTGTATAAAATTCATATCATAAGTGTTTCATGTATTCATATTATCACATGAAGCATATTATCATTTTTGAGATTCATAACATGAATAACGTTATTACTATTTCATCAAAATCAATTTCGAGATTCACACAATATTATGAAATCATTAATCTCGATAAGATGGGAAAAGCATTTTCTTTTTAAGTGATTCTTTTAACACATCATAAAAAACTCATTCATAATTCAAGTGATTTACAAGATATCATAAATGAATTTATCACTTGTATTTCATCAAAATCGAGAACTCTAGAGATAGAAAATGATTGAAGCATTTAACATGATTGAAGCATGATTCATATTTAAAATGTATCTTATGTCGTAAATACGAATCAAGCATTTGTCAAATCTGAAATCATCCTCAAAATTACATTCAATAAATTCATATATGACCAGCATATATTTATTGAAAAATCAATAAGATAGAGGATTACATTTCATTTTTATAAATTTCTATTTATGTGATTTGCTTCTTATGAGCATGCCTTTGCTTTTAAAAAAATGTCAACCTTCAAGATAGAAAGGTAAATTTCGTAAAATAAATTATCAAGCATGATTCCATGATAATCATCTTTTTAATATCTTGATATTCATTATCAAGTATGATTTCAAAAAGTATGTTCAAGAGAAATCATTAAGACCAAATGCATGATATACTCATTTATTTTCAAAATATTCATCATGTTTATTTTCATGAGATTCACAAGATTGGTAAAATAAATTCATTAAATTCATTTCCATTTCATACAATTGATTTCATGTGAGGGTGTTCAAGTCTTTTTGTGAAAACATGTATCATCATTTAAAATCAAAATATAAGTTTCGTCATAAAGCCGTCAAGACCAAACACATCAAAAATAAAATATCATGATATCACATCTATCATCAAAAGACTATCAAAAAATTCATACAAAGATGTACATGCACTATGTCATCTTAATATGTCATGAGAATGTCATCTTAATTCGTCATAAAAATGATTTAACCAAAAACATGTTAATCCAAAATGAGAGTTTCAAATCAACATTTACTTCATAAACTCATGCATGACATAAAATCATCAAAATACACATGCATGGATTAATCCTAAGCATTATCACATATCATATAACTATCATCCATAATGTTGCATACATCATTCAATATTTCAAAACATAACATGCATGAAACCTTAGCAATATACTTTTCATGATCAAGTTTTTAATTTTTCAAAGATGCTAAAAAGAAAAACATGATATAATTTTTGAAACATAATTTTTTTTATTTCCTATTCCTACTATCTAAATTAAGCACTCATGAAAAACTTCAAGTAATTTCAAAGTAAATTAAAGGTATTTTGATTACCTCAACGTCGATCGGCGTAAAGGCGTAGTTTGCCACCTCGCCTTTCTTGATTTTCTCCTCGTCTTCGGAGGAGCTCGATTCATCCCACTTTGTGTTCTTCTTCTTTGGCCTCTTCCTTCGTTCAAGTTTATTATCTATTTTAGATTTTTATTTAATAAACTTATTAAGATTTAGTGTTCGAAGTTCAAGTTCATCATTGTCCTCATCACTTGAGTCATCGCTCAAGTGGTATTCATTTGTCCGGAGTTCCAAATCCTTCCTGTTCTTTGGAAGGTGATTTTGTTCAACATGTTCATCATGTGCATTGTGCACCATTTTATATGTCATCAACGAACCAATTAGTTCTTTAAGTGGTAAGTTGTTTAGGTTTTTAGCTTCTTGTATTGCAGTTACTTTTGAATCCCACTTCTTAGAAAGAGAACGCAAAATCTTGTTTACGAGTTCAAAATCCGAAAAACATTTTCCAAGAGCTCTTAAACTATTGACGACATCCATGAAACGGGTGTACATGTCGTCTATAGTCTCGCTTGGTTGCATTCGAAAAAGCTCAAAATCATGCAATAAAATGTTAACTTTCGAGTCTTTGACTCTACTAGTTCCCTCGTGCGTGATTTCAAGTGTTCGCCAAATGTCAAAAGCCGTTTCACACATAGAAATCCGATTGAACTCATTTTTGTCCAAAGCGCAAAATAAGGCATTCATAGCCTTTGCGTTTAAAGAAAAATACTTCTTCTCCAAATCCGAGCATTCGTTCATCAGTTTAGAGGGAAGTTGAAAATTGTTTTCAACAATATTCCATAAATCCAAATTCATAGAAATCAAGAAAACTCTCATTCGAGTTTTCCAATAAGTGTAGCCCAATCCATTAAACAACGGTGGACGAAAAACTGATAAGCCCTCTTGAAAGCCATGACGAGTCATTTCTCTCGGGTGTAAGTCCGAAATGAGAAATACCGGGCTCTGATACCAATTGTTAGGATCAAGAGCACTAAGACGGGGGGGGGGGTGAATTAGTGCAGCGGAAATCTTTCAACTATTAAAATCAAAAGCTGCGTTCGTTCGATAAAAACGATTTCGATGTAAAAGCCGATTCTAAGATTACTTTAACTTAAGATTAAGCGAGATGACGTTAAAGTAAATCTATGAAGGCAGTTTGCAGTTTATGATGCAAATCAGAATGCAAGCGCAAACTTAAATACGACGTTCGTACGATAAAACTGGTTTACGTCTAAATGCCGATTCTGAAGATTCTCAACTTTGAGATACATTTTATAAATGCGCAGAAGGCAGTTTGCAGTTATGATTGAAATCAAAACGTTAACGTAAACTGAAATATGATGATCGTACGAAAAAGTCGATTTACGTCTAAACACATATTCGGAAAGCTCTGAACTTAGAAACTCGTTTGTAAAAACGCAGAAGGCAGTAGCTATTTAGGAGGTTTGCAGTAAAGATAAAATGCTCAAAGTAAATGCAAACCGAGATTTAGAGTTGTTCGGTCAATCTTGACCTACTCCACTTTTGGCTTCCTCCACCGACGAGGTCACCGACGTCAACTAGAGGCCTTCCTTCAATAGGCGAAGGCCAACCACCCTTTTACAGTTTCACTCCTTTTGACGGGCTTAGGAGACAACCCTTACAGAAATTTTTTCTCCTATCTTTACAACTCAAAACTTTGAAGAACAGAGGGAGGAGAACTTTTGGCCTTTACAACAATTTTGAGCTCTAAGAATCACAGAAAAAGATCAAGATTTTGAGTGTAAGTTGTGCTCTTTCAGTGCTGAATGGGTGGGGTATTTATAGGCCCCAACCCAGTTCAAATTTGGAGCTCAAAACTGTCAATTCCCGGAATTCCGGGATCAGGGGGTTGCACCTCCTGACTAGGGTGGTTGCACCGCCTAGCAGAGCTCGAAGACTAAGCCTCTGGGCGGTACCACCTCTGTCAGGGGCGGTTGCACCTCTCTGCCAGAGCTCGAAGACCGAGCTCAAGCGGTTGCACCTCCTGACTGGGGTGGTTGCACCGCCTGCTAGAGCTCGAAGACCGAGCTCAAGCGGTGCCACCTCCTGTCAGGGGAGGTTGCACCGCCCAGTCTCGCTCGGAGACTGAGCCCAGGCGGTGCCACCTCCTGGCTGGGGCGGTTGCACCACCCAGTCTCCCTGGGAGACTTAGCCCAGGCGGTGCTACCTCCTGGCTTGGGCGGTTGCACCTCCCACAGCAATCAGGGTTCGAATGGGTTGATCCATTCGGCCCAATTTGGGTTTTTTAGGGGCCCAATTTCCCCAAGATTAAGCTAATGGGATCACCTCCCATTTCCAACTTAATCATTGTGCTAACTACGATAAATCCTAAGATAATTTCTGCATTTTGCTCCGGTGCGTCAATCGCTTCTTCCGGCGAGTTTCCGGCGAACTTCCGTCGATCATCCGATGAACCCTCGGTGATGCTCCTGCAGAGTTCCGGCAAACTCCTGGACTTGCGACGATCCACTTGGCGAGTTCCGACGAGCTTCTTTGGCAAGCTTATGGACTTCTCGGATTTGTTCCCGTAGAACCTCCGACGACTGTCCGAACTTCCGTCGAACTCTCGAACTCCCAACGTGATCATTGTCTTAACTCCGGCGCAACTCTTGCTGCATGTCTTACTTCCATCGTAGTTAATCTTGCACATGTAAAACAAAACTTCGATCGAGACAATTAATCCTAAGCAATTAACCAAGTTGTCCGGCATGTCATTGGTCCCTCGACGCTTCGTCCGATTTTTCGGCGCATCGTCCTTTCCTGCGGCCTATTGCCCAATCGGCCAGTTGGCTCCGCAATTCCGATATCCTTGGCACAATACCTGCTCTTCTTTGGCCCGATGCCCGAGTCCACGACCCGAAGCCTTCTATCGATACGTCGACCGATCCACCGGCCCAACGTCCAATCTTCTGACATGTTCCTCCGGCACAACATGATTTTCCTGCTTTAATTGTCTCATCCTGATCGAAGCATCCTACGTCACTCAAAACGCAGATTAAATCATAAACATATATCAAGTAGTTTCATCATCAAAATATGAGATTCAACATAGCATAGACGAAGGTTATGTCACCTTCGAAGACAACAACAAGGGTAAAATCATTGGCAAAGGAACCATAGGTAACAAATCCAACTTCTTTATTGAAGATGTTTTATTAGTTGATGGTTTAAAACATAACCTCTTGAGCATTAGTCAATTATGTGATAAAGGATATATTGTCAGATTCGAATCTAATGCTTGCATCATTGAAAAACCACACAAAAACACGTCTATGATTGCATTAAAACAAAATAACGTATACACTATTGACATCAATGATTTGTGTAATGAAATATGTTTTTCGGTTTTGAATGAGGATGCTTGGCTATGGCATAGAAGATTAGGTCATGCTAGCATGAAACTAATCACTCAAATATTATCTAAAGAACTTGTAAGAGGAATTCCTCATATCAAGTTCATCAAAGATAATGTATGTGATGCTTGCCAATTAGGTAAACAAATTAAGGGTAGTTTCAAATCTAAGAATCAAATAAGCACCTCTAGGCCCTTACAATTGATCCATATGGATTTGTTCGATCCAATCTCTACATCAAGCCTAGGAGGTAGCAAATACGCCTTCGTCATTGTGGATGACTATAGCAGATACACGTGGACTTACTTCTTAAAACAGAAAAATGAATGCTTTAGATATTTTACTAAGTTTTGTAAACTTGTTCAAAATGAGAAGGGTTCTATGATTTCGTCAATTAGAAGTGATCACGGTGGTGAATTTCAAAACCATGATTTCCAAGAATTTTGTGAACTCAATGGATACAACCATAATTTCTCTACTCCAAGAAATCCTGAACAAAATGGAGTAGTAGAAAGAAAAAATCAAAATTTACAAGAAATGACAAAAACCATGTTGAATGAACATAGCCTACCCAAATATTTTTGGGCCGAAGCCATAAACACTGCATGCTATATTTTGAATAGAGTTCTAGTAAGACCCTTACTCACCAAAACTCCCTATGAGTTATGGAACAACAAAAAACCCAATGTTTCATATTTTAAAGTCTTTGGGTGTAAGTGTTTTATCTTGAATGAAAAGGATAACTTAGGAAAATTTGATGCTAAATCCGATTAAGGAATCTTTCTTGGTTATTCTTCGGTTTCTAAAGCTTTTCGTATCTTCAATAAAAGAACTTTAATTATTGAAGAATCCATTCATGTTGTTTTCAATAAGATTTCCGAAATCAGGAAAAACGATTTTGATGATGATGTTAATTTTGATTCCTTGAATTTAAATGAAACCATGTCTCCAACTAGCAACTTGGATGTATCCACTTCTGAAACATCCTTACCCAAGGATTGGAAGTATATAGATGCTCATCCTAAGGAGCTAATCTTAGGAGACACATCAAAGGGGGTTCAAACACGATCTTCTCTTAAAAAATTTTGTGCCAACGCCGCTTTTCTCTCCCAAATTGAACCCAAATGTGTTGACGAAGCCATGAAAGATGATTTATGGATTATCGCAATGCAAGATGAATTAAATCAATTTGAGAGAAATGAGGTGTGGAAGCTTGTTCCTAGGCCAACTGACCATATAGTTATTGGTACTAAATGGGTTTTTAGAAACAAGCAAGATGAATATGGTATCGTGGTTAGAAACAAGGCTAGATTAATGGCCAAAGGTTTCAACCAATAAGAATGTATCGATTACGAAGAAACCTTCGCTCTTGTGGCTCGATTAGAAGCCATAAGGATGCTCCTTGCCTACGCTAGTAGTAATAATTTTAAGTTATTTCAAATGGATGTTAAAAGCGCTTTTCTTAATGGCTTTATTTCCGAAGAAGTCTATGTTGAACAACCTCCTGGATTTGAAAATAATAGCCTCCCTAATCATGTGTTTAGATTAACTAAAGCTCTATATGGTTTAAAACAAGCTCCGAGGGCTTGGTATGAGAGACTTAGTTATTTTCTTATTGAAAATAATTTCACAAAAGGCAAGGTTGATACTACATTGTTCATCAAGAATTTTGAAAATAATTTTCTCATTGTTCAGATTTATGTTGATGATATTATCTTTGGTTCTACGAATGAATCTCTTTGTGAATCTTTTGCTAAAACTATGAGTCTTGAATTCGAAATGATTTTAATGGGAGAATTAACATTCTTCTTAGGCTTACAAATCAAACAACTAAGCAATGACATCTTTATTAGTCAAACTAAATATGCTATGAATTTGCTAAAAAAGTTTAATATGAATAGCTCAAAAGCTATTAACACTCCTATGAGCACCTCCACTAAGTTAGAAATTGATGAAAGTAGAGAAAGCTTCGATCAAAAAACTTATAGGGGCATGATAGGAAGTTTACTTTACCTCACTACAACTAGACCAGATATCATGTTCAGTGTAGGACTTTGTGCTAGATTTCAATCAAACCCTAAGATATCTCATCTCAAAACAGTGAAAAGAATACTTAGATATCTTAATGGTACCATAAATCTAGGATTATGGTACCCAAAATCAGAGAATCTTGAGTTAATTGCTTATGCTGATACGGACTTTGCTGGCTGTAGACTAGATAGAAAAAGCACATCAGGAACATGTCAATTTTTAGGACATGCCCTTGTTTCCTGGTCATCTAAGAAACAAAACTCGGTTGCACTATCAACAACCGAAGCTGAATATATTGCAGCAAGTGCATGCTGTGCACAAGTTGTATGGATGAAAAACACCTTAGAAGATTATAAAGTTCATCTTAAAAATATTCCCATTAAATGTGATAACACAAGTGCAATATGCTTAACAAAGAATCCTATACAACACTCAAAAACAAAACATATTGATATTAGACATCACTTTATACGAGATCATGTTACTAATCATGATGTAATCATAGAGTTCATTGATACTAAATATCAACTAGCTGATATTTTTACAAAACCTCTAAGTGAAGAACAATTTGATTTCATAAGAAGAGAATTAGGAATGTTGATGTGTCCGAATACATAAACTAGTTAAAATTATTTTTCGAACTTTATTGAATGATCAAATCACTTGATTGCCATTACATGCCTAAATAACATGTTGGAAATTATGTGTTGAATACAAAAATTTCCATAACAATAAGCATGTTTTGTCTTCATGATTGTATTTGAAAATCTATAGCATAGTCTTGTCCGAATGCATGAAAGTGTTAATTTCATTTTCGGACTCGCTTAACAATTGGTATCCCAAAAATCGGATTTTCTTATACACTTATATAAAAAATATTTTTCTGAAATAGATTTGATGAAATGATTCCTGCATATGAATTCCATCTTGAAATATGGATGATAGTGCTTTTACTTGCAAAGATTTGTTTCACATGTTGAATCTCGGATTTTGATGATGAAGTCAATTGTCATTTGTTGTATAATCTATGTGTTGAGATAAGTGTGCAGGATTAACTACGATGAAAGTAAGACATGCAGCAGGAGTTGCGCTGGAGTCATGACAATGATCACGTTGGGAGTTCGAGAGCTCGACGGAAGTTCGGACAGTCGTCGGAAGTTCTGCGGGAACAAATCCGAGAAGTCCAGAAGCTTGCCAAAGAAGCTCGTCGGAACTCGCCAAGTGGATCGTCGCAAGTCCAGGAGTTTGCCGGAAGTCCGCAGGAGCATCACCGAGGGTTCATCGGATGATCGACGGAAGTTCGCCGGAAACTCGCCGGAAGAAGCGATTGACGCACCGGAGCAAGCTGCAGAAATTGTCTTAGGATTTATCGTAGTTAGCACTACGATTAAGTTGAAAATGGGAGGTGATCCCGTTAGCTTAATCTTGGGGCAATTGGGCCCATGAAAAACCCAAATTGGACCGAATGGATCAACCCATTCGGACCCTGGTTGCTGTGGGAGGTGCAACCGCCCAAGCCAGGAGGTAGCACTGCCTGGGCTAAGTCTCCCAGGGAGACTGGGCGGTGCAACCGCCCCAGCCAGGAGGTGCAACCGCCTGGGCTCAGTCTCCAAGCGAGATTGGGCGGTGCAACCTCTCCTGACAGGAGGTAGCACCGCTTGAGCTCGGTCTTCGAGCTCTAGCAGGCGGTGCAACCGCCCCAGTTAGGAGGTGCAACCGCCTGAGCTCGGTCTTCGAGCTCTGGTGGAGAGGTGCAACCGCCCCTGACAGAGGTGGCACCGCCCAGAGGCTCAGTCTTCGAGATCTGCCAGGCGGTGCAACCGCCCCAGTCAGGAGGTGCAACTGCCTGATCCCGGAATTCCGGGAATTGACAGTTTTGAGCTCCAAATTTGAACTGGGTTGGGGCCTATAAATACCCCACCCATTCAGCATTGAAAGGAAGCAACTTACACTCAAAATCTTGATATCTTTCTGTGATTCTTAGAGCTCAAAATTGTTGTAAAGGCCAAAAGTTCTCCTCCCTCTATTCTTCAAAGTCTTGAGTTGTAAAGAGAGGAGAGAAAATTTCTATAAGGGTTGACTCCTAAGCCCGTCAAAAGGAGTGAAACTGTAAAAGGGTGGTTGGCCTTCGCCTATTGAAGGAAGGCCTCTAGTTGACGTCGGTGACCTCGTCGGTGGAAGAAGCCAAAAGTGGAGTAGGTCAAGATTGACCGAACCACTCTAAATCTCGGTTTGCATTTCCTTTAAGCATTTTACCTTCACTGCAAACCTCCTAAATAGCTACTGACTTCTGCGCTTTTACAAACAAGTTTCTAAGTTCAGAACTTTCCGAATCTGCGTTTAGACGTAAATTGGCTTTTTCATACGATCATTACACTTTAGTTTACGTTTATGTTTTGATTTCAATCATAACTGCAAACTGCCTTCTGCGCATTTATAAAATGTATCTCAAAGTTCAGTATCTTCAAAATCGGCATTTAGACGTAAACAGGTTTTATCGTACGAACGTCGCATTTCAGTTTGCGCTTGCATTCTGATTTTCATCATAAACTGCAAACTGCCTTCGTAGATTTACTTTAATGTCATCTCGCTTAATCTTAAGTTAAAGTAATCTTAGAATCGGCTTTCACATCGAAATCGTTTTTATCGAACGAACGCAGCTTTCGGTTTTAATCGCTGAAAAATTTCCGCTGCACTAATTCACCCCCCCCTCTTAGTGCTCTTGATCCTAACAATTGGTATCAGAGCGGGGT
This sequence comes from Musa acuminata AAA Group, assembly GCF_036884655.1. NCBI lineage: Eukaryota > Viridiplantae > Streptophyta > Magnoliopsida > Zingiberales > Musaceae > Musa > Musa acuminata. The sequence continues at coordinate 30,727,983 of NC_088342.1, read as the reverse complement.
TAACTCTCAAACGGATTAAAACCCAAGAGAGATGGCTTACGCCGAAAACCAAGAGGGTCATTCTATTACACGTCCACCCATGTTTAATGGGACGGACTACACCTATTGGAAGACTCGAATGAGGATCTTTCTTATTTCTATGGATTTTGAACTTTGGAATCTTGTCGAAAATGGTTTTTCGAAGTCTTCTCTTCCAATGAACGATTGGAATGATTTGGAGAAGAAGGCTTTCGCTCTTAATACAAAGGCTATGAATGCCTTATTTTGTGCACTTGATAAAAATGAGTTTAATCGTGTTTCGATTTGTGAAACCGCATTTGATATTTGGCACACACTCGAAGTGACTCATGAAGGCACAAGTAGAGTGAAAGAGTCAAAAATCAATCTTTTGTTACACTCTTTCGAACTTTTCCGGATGAAACCGAGTGAGACTATTGGCGACATGTTTACCCATTTCACGGATGTCGTCAACGGTCTAAAAGGACTCGGAAAAAGTTTTTCAAATTTTGAGCTCGTAAATAAGATTCTAAAATCCCTTCCTAAGAGTTGGGATCCTAAAGTCACTGCTATTCAAGAGGCGAAAGATCTAAACAACTTCCCTCTTGAAGAACTAATTGGGTCATTAATGCCTACGAGATGACTTGCAAAGCTCATGAAGAGCAAGAAGACATCCTTCCAAAGAACAGGAAGGATATGGCACTTAGAACTTTGGAAGACCACTTGAAAGAAAACTCAAGTGATGAGGACTATGACGATGACTTGGCACTTCTAACAAGAAAATTTAAAAAATTCATTAAAAGAAACAAGTTTAAGAATGACACTAAAAATAAACTTGAACCCAAGAAGGACCAAGTTATTTGCTATGAGTGCAAAAAGTCGGGATACTACAAGAGTGATTGTCCCCAAGTCAAAAAGAGAACAACAAAGAAGAAGGCGCTCAAAGCAACATGGGATGATTCGAGCACGTCCGAAGAAGAGGAGTCCAACACCGAGCAAGTTGCTCATTACGCCTTAATGGCCATCGGAGAAGAGGTAACGAATTTATTAGATGCAGATTTATCTTTCGATGAATTATTAAATGCCTTCCATGACTTATTTGATGAATGCAAGATTATTAATAGAAAATATAAATTGCTAAAAAAGGAGCATGATAGTCTTACTTGTGATTTTGATAAGTTAAAAACTGAATATCATGATAGTTTAGATCCATGCATCAAATGCCATGATCTAGAAACTCTCCAAAAAGAAAACTTGCTACTTAAAGACACCTTGAAGAAATTCGCGGTTGGTAGCAAGTCATTAAACATGATCCTTGCAAACAAGGGTCACATTCCCAAAAGAAGTGGAATTGGATTTGTGAGAAGTTCTCACCAAAATCCAACCACCTTCATAAAAGGCACCATCCTACATATTCGACACCAAAACAAATGCAACTTTTGTTGTAAATTTGGACACAAGACGCATTATTGTCCATTCAAGAAAATTAGTCCAAACAAATTGATTTGGGTTCCTAAAGGAACCATGATAAATTCTATGCAACATGATAGACAATATAGATCTATTTGTAAGGCACCCAAAAGCAAATGGGTACCTAAAAATCATCCCTTCCTGAAAAAACATTAAAAACATAAAAATTTTAGGCTGGAGCAAGAAATAATATTCTGCTCCTTGATTCTCGACCCAAGATCCAAAAAGGAACTCGCAATGCTCTCTAGCCTAAATTACAGATGGAGATTATAAATCACAAATGCGATTTAGATACAACCTTATTTGACTTTTCAGAATTAAAAACGTATGATTCCCAAATTCACATATCCCCTGGATTTTCGAACCCATCAATTTCATCCGTTCATAACCTTCGAATCCAACTCTATATTATGAAGTGACTAAGTCTGTCATTAACTTGCAAGGCTTACCAACTTAAACAAACTATCACAAACATGTGTACGACATTGAGAGTATTCACGTTAAAAGATCTATCTTGATCATGCAAGAGTCCTTGCCTTAAACTGAAAACTCTTACGTAATTACGTAAGTAAAATTGATTGCTCTAAATGAAAATTCTCCTCAAGATAGAAAAACTCTCAGATCACACTGATCAGAACAAGTGCTCACCGCCTGCAGGCGGTGGCACCGCCCTAGCTGGAGGTAGCACCTCCAGCTGTCACGTGTTGCAAGCGGTTGCACCGCTCCAGCCAGAGGTGCAACTGCCCGCAACTCTGCCCCTTTTTAACCCAAGCTTGGGCCGGCGGTGAAACCGACCCCAACTCACTCCCTTCCCTCCTCTACTCTTCCAAGCCTCCTCCATCCCCATTTCTCCCATCTTAGCATCCCAAATACCCCTCATTTCGAAACAAAGCATCAATAATCCTTCCCTCTCTTGAAGATCTCACTAAGGTACTCTCTAAGAAGCCCTTAAACTCTGTTTTTTGATTCATTTACTCTTGCTCATCACTATTGTTCTAAACAGCAGTAGTTATGGGATCTAGAAGATCCTCAAGGGACAAAGGAAAGAGGAGATTAGTAGAAGATTTTGATCTCACCCTTTTCAATTCAAAATACCATGCTGAAAAATTTTCCTCTTTTGAACTTAGGAGTGTCAATAAGGGAAAATACGTAGATTTAAGTGAACTAAGAGACTTAGAGACAATCCAATGGTTTGCAAACTTAGATCTACTTCCAATTTTGCAAATTAACGAACCCATCTATCCAAGACTTGTTAGATTGTTTTACAACAACATACAAGTAGATGAGGAAGAAAGAATGTCCACCTATCTCTTAGGACAACACATCTCAATTACGGATTGATTCATTTGCGACATGATAGGCATTCCCATGAAAAGTAGAGGACTTTACTTTAGAGGATCATGGGATGATGAAACTGTTGGAACAACATACGTTGAAGCCCTAGGAACAATTTTTGCCAATCCCAACTTAGCATTTGTTCCTAAAAGTTATGAACATTTACTGCCTCTAAACACTAAGGTACTTCATCATATCCTAACTAGCATCATTCTCCCTAAACAATACCATCATGATGAAGTAAGCCAATTAGAATTAGGAACTATGTATTTGATCATGAAAGGACATGACATCTGTCTTGGTTATCTTATCCAACAAAACATGTTAGAACTATCTAAGAAAGACATGATGCTCCCATATGGTGGTATAATAACTAGAATAATGAAAGCCTACGATATTCTAATACCACCGGAAGAAGAAGTAATAAAAGTATATAGATTTAGCATAATTAATAAAAATCTACTTCACCGATTAAGATGTTTTTATAGAAACGGTAACTGGGTTAGAATGCCAAGAAGAACTGATCCCCCTCAACCTGAACCAGAACCGGAAACACCAGTATTTAGGGGTACCCAATCTCCTCCGATCTGTCCCTTTGATGAAACACATCCATTTGAGCAAACTCATACATCATCTGTCGAAGATATTGGGATTCGGATGGACCGATTCGAACAAAGACAAGAACGGCTTGAACAACGACAAGATCAAATCCAATCTGAGCTGCAGCAAATTCATCGTCAATTTGACTCCTTGTTTAGGCACTTTAATTTTCCACCTCATGAATGAGCTTGTATGAACACAATCATCTGTTGTTATTGTAAACTCCTTATGTTACTCACCATGATGTGCTTTGACTTGATCCTTGATATGGTTACCTGATATATTTTGAGTTGTAAACATCTATCGTGGTAAATATATGCCCTATGCCTTGTGGTAAATATAAACTAAATGGTTATCTCAGATTTTATATTGAAACTAAAAGTTTTGAAAACCTTGTGCTTTGATTTCCATGATAAATATAGTTTGAAAAAGTGATATACCAATGCAGTTGATAAGTCATTATCATTGATACTAAACATCAACTAGCCGATATTTTTACAAAACCTCTAAGTGAAAGAACAATTTGATTTTATAAGAAGAGAATTAGGAATGTTGATGTGTCCGAATACTTAAACTAGTTAAAATTACTTTTCGAACTTTATTGAATGATCAAATCACTTGATTGCCATGTGTTGAAATGTTTTGATTTTTGAAAAACTATAGCATAATCTTGTCCGAATGTATGAAAGAATTCATTTCATTTTCGGACTCGCTTAACAGCTGGAATGACAAAAATCAAACACACTCTTATGAAAAATATTTTTTCGAAATGGATTTGATAAAATGACTTTCCTCCTTCATGCACAAAGAATTATAACATACAAGGAGAAGAAGTATTCAAAGCATTATACTTATCATGCCTTCCTTTATATGCTTGATAATTTGCTTATATTGTTCTCCTGGTATCACATCTACCATGCTTTTTGTTGATGACAAAGGAGGAGAAATATATGAATTGATTTGATGCTATAAACACTGATGCTATGATTATGCCATGCCTGCATCATCAAGAGATATATAAACAGATGCCATATATAGAAATGCAACACTTGCTAAAATATTTGAAATGTGTGCATCATGGAATGATATCAAAATCTTACTTCACAACTTTACATGTTGATATCTTACAATATGATGAATTGCTACTATTACCATTATTCAAACTTGTAATGTAAAATTTGAAAATGAATGTCAAGCCTTGACATCATCTTCAAAGAGATACATCATGATAGGAATCATGATGGGAATATTGATAAGTTCAAATGATTTTAACTTATCAATATGTCTCTTGAATTTATAAGGTTTTAAATTCAAGAATGACTTATCTCAAGTATGGCAAATAGACAGGGGGAGTTAAGGTTAACTCCATTATCAATTGATTGTCATCATCAAAAAGGGGGAGATTGTTGAATCTCGGATTTTGATGATGAAGTCAATTGTCATTTGTTGTCTAATCTATGTGTTGAGATAAGTGTGCAGGATTAACTACGATGAAAGTAAGACATGCAGCAGGAGTTGCGCCGGAGTCATGACAATGATCACGTTGGGAGTTCGAGAGCTCGACGGAAGTTCGGACAGTCGTCGGAGGTTCTGCGGGAACAAATCCGAGAAGTCCAGAAGCTTGCCAAAGAAGCTCGTCGGAACTCGCCAAGTGGATCGTCGCAAGTCCAGGAGTTTGCCGGAAGTCTACAGGAGCATCACCGAGGATTCATCGGATGATCGACGGAAGTTCGCCGGAAGCTCGCTGGAAGAAGCGATTGACGCACCGGAGCTAGCTGCAGAAATTGTCTTAGGATTTATCGTAGTTAGCACTATGATTAAGTTGAAAAAGGGAGGTGATCCCGTTAGCTTAATCTTGGGGCAATTGGGCCCATGAAAAACCCAAATTGGACCGAATGGATCAACCCATTCGGACCCTGGTTGCTGTGGGAGGTGCAACCGCCCAAGCCAGGAGGTAGCACCGCCTGGGCTAAGTCTCCCAGGGAGACTGGGCGGTGCAACCGTCCTAGCCAGGAGGTGCAACCGCCTGGGCTCAGTCTCCAAGCGAGACTGGGCGGTGCAACCTCTCCTGACAGGAGGTAGCACCGCCTGAGCTCGATCTTCGAGCTCTGGCAGGCGGTGCAACCGCCCCAGTCAGGAGGTGCAACCGCCTGAGCTCGGTCTTCGAGCTCTGGCAGAGAGGTGCAACCGCCCCTGACAAAGGTGGCACCGCCCAGAGGCTCAGTCTTCGAGCTCTGCTAGGCGGTGCAACCGCCCCAGTCAGGAGGTGCAACCGCCTGATCCCGGAATTCCGGGAATTGACAGTTTTGAGCTCCAAATTTGAACTGGGTTGGGACCTATAAATACCCCACCCATTCAGCACTGAAAGGAAGCAACTTACACTCGAAATCTTGATATCTTTCTGTGATTCTTAGAGCTCAAAATTGTTGTAAAGGCCAAAAGTACTCCTCCCTCTGTTCTTCAAAGTCTTGAGTTGTAAAGAGAGGAGAGAAAATTTCTGTAAGGGTTGTCTCCTAAGCCCGTCAAAAGGAGTGAAACTGTAAAAGGGTGGTTGGCCTTCGCCTATTGAAGGAAGGCCTCTAGTTGACGTCGGTGACCTCGTCGGTGGAGGAAGCCAAAAGTGGAGTAGGTCAAGATTGACCAAACCACTCTAAATCTCAGTTTGCATTTCCTTTGAGCATTTTACCTTCACTGCAAACCTCCTAAATAGCTACTGCCTTCTGTGCTTTTACGAACAAGTTTGTAAGTTCATAACTTTCCGAATCTACGTTTAGACGTAAATCGGCTTTTTCGTACGATCATTACATTTCAGTTTACGTTTACGTTTTGATTTCAATCATAACTGCAAACTGCCTTCTGCGCATTTATAAAACGTATCTCAAAGTTCAGTATCTTCAAAATCGGCATTTAGACGTAAACCGGTTTTATCGTACGAACGTCGCATTTCAGTTTTCGCTTGCATTCTGATTTTCATCATAAACTGCAAACTGCCTTCGTAGATTTACTTTAACGTCATCTCGCTTAATCTTAAGTTAAAGTAATCTTAGAATCGGCTTTCACATCGAAATCGTTTTTATCGAACGAACGCAGCTTTTGGTTTTAATCGCTGAAAAATTTCCGCTGCACTAATTCACCCCCCCTCTTAGTGCTCTTGATCCTAACATCACATACATATCTTGATCCTTGTAAAAATGTGCTAGTCATATGTGCCCAGCAAGCCAATCACGTAAGTGATGGCACATGTGACTTGATACATAATCTTTTTGCTTATTATATTTTGGCGTATATTACTTTATAATAATTGCATATGTGCATATATATATTGTGATGTCCTTGGATTTGTGCAATGGGAATCGGATCGTGATGAGATCACGATAATGAGATCGATTCACCTTTAAACACATATCCTAAATAATCCCGGTCATAGGTTACTCGAGAGGGACATCGTGAAAACCGGATAGACTGGTGTGCTGTATACCCGTCCATATGATGGATGCAGCTGGTCTCATAGTTGCTCGTGTAGGGACACTAGGGATACAGTACAGGTGCTCATTGGAGAATGAGTTCACTGATTGATCCGCTTACGGAATGCTGGATGGTTGATGATGCCTTATTGTCAGACAGCGATTCTGTAGTCCTAGTGGTCTATCTGGTCCTTAGACTTGAGACACCAAAGATGTCCTGTATGAGTGCTCCACTCTTTGATACCAGACTTATAGGTTTGGCTGTCCCAGATCTAGTACAGCTGGTCATTGGGAGTGGTAGTCGACCTTACGAGGGCTATTGAGTGTCGATAGAGGATCATCCACTCTCGGCGTCATGAGAGGAATATCCCATGTGTTCTTGCTCAGACAAATCCCTGGCCAGGGTCATTCGGGTTGAGAGAGAAAGAGTTCTCCGGGAGAATCCGATTAGAGCGAGACACGAGTAGAAACCGTATGGGTTTGACAACACCATGCTCGATATACGGTCTCTGGGATATTAGATGGATGAGGGACTATAGGTACACGGTCACTGAGGACAGACAGGTCCAATGGATTGGATTCCCCTGTATCGTCTGGGGACTACGGCGTAGTGGCCTAGTACGTCCGTAGTCGATGAGTCGAGTGAATTATTACAGAGATAATAATTCACTCAGTTAGAAGGAGTTCTGACAGGTATGACTCGCGGCCAGCTCGATATTGGGCCTAGAGGGTCACACACATATGGTAGGCATTGCGATGAGTAGAGGTTCGGATATGAGATATCTGACGGAGCCCTTGTCTTATTGGATGCAGATCCAATACCCACTAGGGAAGGACCCATTAGGGTTTGACACGGGACCTCTATAAATAGGAGGGATTTAGAGCCTCATAGGCTAGAGTCTTTGCTTGCCTTTCCTATTCTCCTCTCCCTCTCCACCTCATAGCAGGCCTGGAGTTTTGAGGAGCGTCGTCGCAACCCTACTGTGTGGATCACCGCTAGAGAGGAGGACGCTTGACCTTCACCCTCTCCTAAGGATCTGCAAAACAGGGATATACGATCTCCCTAGGTAACACAATCTACTCTATACGCAGTTTTAAGTTTCGCGGATTTTGCGCACCAATCTTCACACGACGACGAACATCTTTTTGAGGAATCGGGGATTTTGTTTTCTTGTTCTTCCGCTGCGCATATGATGTCGCCCCAAGATTTCCCAACAGTGGTATCAGAGCCAGGTTGTTCGTGCGAATGATTGGTTTTGAACTGCGTGTGTTGTGTTTAGGAAGAATATTGACGTCAAAATCGTTGACGCAAAAGCGAGAAAGGGCAGCAACAGTTGCTGCCCTCGATCTGCGTGCGTGAAGCGCAGCCGAAGGCGGGCAGCACAGGGGCTGCGTCTGCAGCAGCCGGCCGGCCGGCGGCCTGCTTGCAGCAGGCTTGCTGCCGGCGGGGCTGGCAGCCCACGGGCAGAGGCGCCGCAGGGCAGCGGCGCCAGCCGCCGTTGCTCCCGTGGGCGAAACCCCCCCCCACAGGGGCGGCCGCCCGGCGGGACAACACCGCCTGCGGAGGCAGCGGCGCCCGAAGGGGGAGCCCACCTGCAGCGGCAGCGCCGCTAGCGGGCGTGCCGCCTGCAGGCGAGGGCAGCGCCCTCGCCCCGCCGCACAGGCCGCCGCCAGCAGGGTGGCGGCGGCGGCGGCGGCAGCAGCGAAAGGGGAAAGGGCATTAGGGTTTTCTTGGCAAAAAGATAGTTTTGCCCCTGTGAATTTGAGAAATTCCAGTTTCTGTCTTTTGTCCAAATTACGAAAATACCCTTAGGAATTGAGAAATTCCCTACATATCCCTGATTTCATAAAATATTAATTAATTAAAAGGTTTAGTTGATTATTATTTTATTATTATCTAGTAGTCCTACATGATGATGATTATTTATACATGTGATGTATGATGTGTGGATGGATGATCATGGACCGTGTGATGTGTGTACTTGTGATTATTATTATTGAGGTCTGCGAACCTCCATTATATTTCTCGTTTATTGTCGGGCCTGCGTGCCTATGATTAAGTTGTAATCACATGAGGAGGCGCAGCGGGAGCGTGGATGCGATAGCGGGACCCACGAGACGGACGATCGTGATGCATGGAGATGCATCAAGATGTCGACGGAACCGACGAGGACGAGATGGACGATCACAGGGCATGGAGATGCACCGTTGCACACATAGATCTTGATGTGAGTGATTAGGCCTACTGGCTCGGGCCTAATCATATTAGGTTGTGGTCCATGATCATCTGGTGTGATTGCTTATACACATACTAGATATGTATATATATTTGCATGCGATGTAGATATATATTAAATATGTATATGTGTGACATGTCATATTAGGAGACCAAATCATAGAAATATCTCTCGATAATATTAAGTCGGTAAACGTGAGGCAATTAGATTAACCCACGTGGCCTTCCATCGTTATGAGTATGAACCGATTCCCGGTGTAGGTTGAGTTGGTCGAGTCCCTCGAGACTCACCTATATCGCGATTCGCTATCTTGCTTACGACATAGAGATGTCACCGGTGACCTGAGGGCATGGTATGCTTGGTCGAGTCCCTCGAGGGTATATCATCAAATCAGACTCATCTTGTAACGAAGGTGTTGACTTAACCGAGCATCATGGTTGGTCGAGTCCCTCGAGACCATGGTGATTCGGAGGCCGAACAGGACGGGAATCACAAGGAGTTGTGATCGGCAAGAGTTGCCTACCTTTTAGGCTTAGTGTGATTGGTCGAGTCCCTCGAGGTTACACTAAGACGCTGATTGGATCCTGATCCCCACTAGAAGCCTGCCGGAGACTTCCGTTTCACGTGCTGAGGGTGTCGCGTGACTCGTTAGTAAAATAGTGGGAGCATATTAAGATAGAAGTCCATATCTTGATAGTTTATTTCTTGCAAAATCTGCATGTTATTCATTTCTGCTACATCTTTATTTTCAGAAAATGTCGCTTTTAAATCCCTTACGTGGCATACTTGATGTCAACCGCCTCACTGGTCCAAATTATATGGATTGGCTCCGTAACTTGAGAATTGTTCTCACAGCGGAGAAAATCGTGTACGTCCTTGATACAGTGATGCCTACGCCCGAAGAAGGGGCAAACGAGGATGAGATCGCTCGCTACGTGAAGTACATTGATGACTCCACTCTTGCTCAGTGATATATGTTGGGCTCTATGACTCCTGAGTTACAGAGACAACATGAAAAGATGGATGCCAGATCCATTCTCCTACATGTCCGCAAATTGTTTGAGGAACAGGGAAGGACTCAGCGATATGAGATATCTAAGAGCCTCTTCCGCGCTAGGATGACTGAGGGGACACTGGTTCAGAACCATGTCCTAAAGATGATTGAGTGGATAGAGAAACTCACAGGTCTAGGAATGGTCCTAGAGGATAACTTGTGTGTGGACATTGTACTTCAGTCCCTACCAGATTCCTTTTCACAGTTCATAATGAATTTTAATATGAACAAGCTTGAGGTGACTCTCCCAGAGCTCCTCAATATGTTGAGGGAGGCAGAGAGTACTATTAAGAAAGAGAAGCCAGTTCTCTACACTGGTGAGACCAGAAAGAAAAGGAAAGCAGAAAGGTCCCTTAAGAAGGGAAAAGGCAAGGGCAAACCAGGTAAAGCAAAGGTTGCTAAGAAAGACCCAGCAAAGGACAAAGGCCAGTGCTTCCACTGTGGTAAAGATGGGCACTGGAAGAGGAACTGCAAAGAGTACCTTGTAGAAAGGGCGAAACAAGAAGCTTGGTGAAGCTTCAGGTACATTCATGATCAATCTCCAATTGGCAGATTTTTGTGATAGTGCATTGGTATTGGATACCAGTATTGCTTATTACATCTACAATTTATTGTAAATTCTAGCAAAGCCGAGGGGAGATTGACAAGAGGAATATTGCATAAAGGTTTGTTTATGCAAAACACTACTTCACACATTATGAATGTAAGTGTCTAAGAGGAAACGAGATGAAGTGAACAGCGCATACCTGTGGCATTGTAGGCTAGGTCACATCCATGAAAGAAGGATTCAAAAGTTACTAACAGATGGATATCTAGATCCATTCGACTACGTGTCATATGCAACTTGTGAACCTTGCATTCGTGGAAAATTGACCAACTCTCCATTTAGTGGAATTGGAGAGAGAGCCATTGAGTTGTTGGAACTCATACATAGTGATGTATGTGGACCCATGTCAACTCATGCCATTGGAGGTTACTCCTACTTCATTACATTTACTGATGATTTCTTAAGGTATGGATATGTGTACTTAATGAAGTACAAATCCGAGGCCTTTGAGAAATTCAGAGAGTATAAGAATGAGGTGGAGAACCAGACTGGAAAGAGTATCAAAACTCTTCGATCAGATCGAGGAGGTGAGTACTTAAGTACAGAGTTTACTCAGTTCCTCAAGGACCATGGGATATTATCCCAATGGACACCTCCTTACACACCTCAGCTCAATGGTGTCTCTGAAAGGAGAAATCGTACGTTATTAGATATGGTACGGTCCATGATGAGTTTCGCTGACCTACTTCTAGGGATATGCCCTAGAGACCACAGCTTACCTACTGAACAGAGTTCCAACTAAGTCGGTAGTGTCTACACCATATGAGATATGGAAAGGGAAGAAGCCTGATCTTAAGGTTGTTAAGATTTGGGGCTGCCCTGCCCACGTTAAAAGACACAACCCCGATAAGTTAGAATCAAGGACAGAGCGATGCAAATTTGTGGGATACCCCAAGGAAACTTGTGGGTATTATTTCTATCATCTCGAGGACCAAAAGGTCTTTGTAGCTAAGAGAGCAGTGTTCCTTGAGAAGGAACACATTCTTGGCGGAGATAGTGGGAGAATGATAGAGTTGAGCGAGGTTAGAGAACCAAGCTCAAGCACCACTCTACAGCCCGAGTCTGTTCAGGTACCTAATACACAAGTTTTAACTTTACGCAGGTCTGATAGAGTATCCCATCCTCCTGAGAGATATGTGGGACATATTAGAGGAGAGGATGTTGAGGATATTGATCCTCAGACCTACGAGGAGGCTATTATGAGTATAGACTCCGGGAAGTGGCAAGAAGCCATGAATTCTGAGATGGATTCTATGTACTCCAATAAGGTTTGGAACCTAGTTGATGCGCCCGAAGGTATTTTACCCATCGGTTGCAAGTGGATCTTTAAGAAAAAGATCGGAGTAGATGGAAAGGTAGAGACCTATAAAGCAAGGCTAGTGGCTAAGGGGTATCGTCAAAGGCAAGGTGTTGACTACGACGAAACCTTCTCACCCGTAGCAATGCTAAAATCCATCAGAATTCTATTGGCTATTGCAGCACACTATGATTATGAGATCTGGCAGATGGATGTGAAAACCGCATTCCTCAATGGGAACCTCGAGGAGGAGGTGTATATGATGCAACCTGAGGGATTCGTGTCCAAGAACTGCCCAGATAGGGTGTGTAGGTTGCTTAGATCCATTTATGAACTAAAGCAAGCTTTCCGAAGTTGGAACATAAGATTTGATGAGGCAATCAAATCTTATGACTTCGTTAAGAACGAAGATGAGCCTTGTGTATACAGAAAGGTAAGTGGGAGCGCTATCACCTTTTTGGTGTTATATGTGGATGACATCCTCATCATTGGGAATGACGTAGGAATGCTATCCATAGTAAAGGCTTGGTTATCTAGACATTTCTCCATGAAGGACTTAGGGGAAGCATCCTATATCTTGGGGATTAGAATCTATAGAGATAGATCCAAGAGGATGCTTGGCTTGTCCCAGTCTAGGTACATAGAAACCATTGTCAAAAGGTTTAACATGAAAAATTCTAAGAAAGGGCGAACATGGATATGATACCTTATGCCTAAGCAATAGGGTCTATCATGTATGCCATGCTATGTACTAGGCCTGATATAGCGCATGCTCTGAGTGTCACGAGCAGGTATCAGGCGGATCCAGGCTTGGAGCACTGGAAAGCAGTAAAGTGTATCCTTAAGTACTTGAGAAGGACTAAGGATCTTTTACTAGTATATGGAGGTAATAGCCTTAAGGTTGAAGGCTTCACTAACTCAAGTTTTCAGTCTGATGTCGATGATAACAAGTCGAATTCAGGGTATGTGTACACCTTGAATGGAGGAGCAGTGTGCTGGAAGAGTTCCAAGCAAGATACCACTGCTGACTCGACCACAGAGGCGGAGTACATTGCTGCATCAGATGCAGCAAAGGAGGGAGTCTGGTTGAAGATGTTCATCACAGATTTGGGAGTCGTTTCGGATAGCGAGAAGTCGACTTCCTTATATTGCGACAATTATGGGGCGATTACTCAAATAAGGGAACCCGGGTCTCATCAGAAGTGTTCTGAGTAGGTTCCAGCTTATTAGAGAGATCGTAACCCAAGGAGATGTAGCAGTGGAAAGAGTTCCATCCGAAGATAACATTGCAGATCCATTGACAAAGCCGTTGTCTCATATTGTCTTTGAGCGTCACAGGAGTCTGATGGGGATTAGACACATAGGTGATTGGCTTTAGGTCAAGTGGGAGATTGCTAGTCATATGTGCCCAGCAAGCCAATCACGTGAGTGATGGCACGTGTGACTTGATACATAATCTCTTTGCTTATTATATTTTGGCGTATATCACTTTATAACAATTGCATATGTGCATATATATATATTGTGATGTCCTTGGATTTGTGCAATGGGAATCGGATCGTGATGAGATCACGATAATGAGATCGATTCACCTTTAAACACATATCCTAAATAATCCCAGTCATAGATTACTCGAGAGGGACATCATGATAACCGGATAGACTGGTGTGCTGTATACCCGTCCATATGATGGATGCAGCTGGTCTCATAGCTGCTCGTGTAGGGACACTAGGGATACAGTACAGGTGCTCATTGGAGAATGAGTTCACTGATTGATCCGCTTACGGAATGCTGGATAGTTGATGATGCCTTATTGTCAGACAGCGATTCCGTAGTCCTAGTGGTGTATCTGGTCCTTAGACTTGAGACACCAAAGATGTCCTGTATGAGTGCTCCACTCTTTGATACCAGACTTATAGGTTTGGCTGTCCCAGATCTAGTACAACTGGTCATTGGGAGTGGTAGTCGACCTTACGAGGGCTATTGAGTGTCGATAGAGGATCATCCACTCTCGGCGTCATGAGAGGAATATCCCATGTGTTCTTGCTCAGACAAATCCTTGGCCAGGGTCATTCGGGTTGAGAGAGAAAGAGTTCTCCGGGAGAATCCGATTAGAGCGAGACACGAGTAGAAACCGTATGGGTCTGACAGCACCATGCTCAATATACGGTCTCTGGGATATTAGATGGATGAGGGACTATAGGTACAAGGTCACTGAGGACAGACAGGTCCAATGGATTGGATTCCCCTGTATCATCTGGGGACTACGGCGTAGTGGCCTAGTGCGTCCGTAGTCGATGAGTCGAGTGAATTATTACAGAGATAATAATTCACTCAGTTAGAAGGAGTTCTGACAGGTATGACTCACGGCCAGCTCGATATTGGGCCTAGAGGGTCACACACATATGGTAGGCATTGCGATGAGTAGAGGTTCGGATATGAGATATCCGACGGAGCCCTTGTCTTATTGGATGGAGATCCAATACCCACTAGGGAAGGACCCATTAGGGTTTGACACGGGACCTCTATAAATAGGAGGGATTTAGAGCCTCATAGGCTAGAGTCTTTGCTTGCCTTTCCTATTCTCCTCTCCCTCTCCACCTCATAGCAGGCCTGGAGTTTTGAGGAGCGTCGTCGCAACCCTACTGTGTGGATCACCGCTATAGAGGAGGACGCTTAACCTCCTTCACCCTCTCCTAAGAATCTGCAAGGAAACAGGGATATACGATCTCCCTAGGTAACACAATCTACTCTATATGCAGTTTTAAGTTTCGTGGATTTTGCGCACCAATCTTCGCACGACGACGAACATCTTTTTGAGGAATCGGGGATTTTGTTTTCTTGTTCTTCCGCTGCGCATATGATGTCGCCCTAAGATTTCCCAACAAAATGAAGCATGATTTAATCTCTTATCGATTTAAACTTCACTCAAGTAAACTCACAAATAGCTGGTATCACAAATGGCCTTCCTCCTTCATGCAAAAAAATTATAACAAATAAAAAGGAAGAAGTATTCAAAGCGATCTACATATCATGCTTTCCTTTATATGCTTGGTATAATTGATTTCCTATCACTTACTTTTGGAAAATAACATGAACCTAGTAAAGGCATGAACAATTATCACACTTATGCTTAAAATTTGCTTATATTGTTCTCCTGGTATCACAATTACCATGTTTTTTGTTGATGACAAAGGGGGAGAAATATATGAGTATTAATGCCATGCTTGCATCACCAAGAGATATATGAATAGATGATATAATTTGCATTATGCCTTGTGTGTATCGTGTCAAGATATCAAACAAAAAACTTGCATCATAATTTTACGTATCGATATCTTACCATGTGATGAAATGCAATAATTGCTAAAATATTTGAAATGTGTGCATCATGTAATGATATCAAAATCTTACTTCGTAGTTTTACATGTTGATATCTTACAATATGATGAATTGCTACTATTACCATCATTCAAACTTGTAATGTAAAATTTGAAAATGAATGTCAAGCCTTGACATCATCTTCAGAGAGATACATCATGATGGGAATCATGATGGGAGTATTGATAAGTTTAAATGACTTTAACTTATCAATATGTCTCTTGAATTCAAAGGTTTTGAATTCAAGAATGACTTATCTCAAGTATGGCATATAGATAGGGGGAGTTAAGGTTAACTCCATTATCAATTGATTGTCATCATCAAAAATGGGGAGATTGTTGAATCTCGGATTTTGATGATGAAGTCAATTGTCATTTGTTGTCTAATCTATGTGTTGAGATAAGTGTGCAGGATTAACTACGATGAAAGTAAGACATGCAGCAGGAGTTGCGCCGGAGTCATGACAATGATCACGTTGGGAGTTCGAGAGCTCGACGGAAGTTCGGATAGTCGTCGGAGGTTCTGCGGGAACAAATCCGAGAAGTCCAGACGCTTGCCAAAGAAGCTCGTCGAAACTCGCCAAGTGGATCGTCGCAAGTCCAGGAGTTTGCCGGAAGTCCGCAGGAGCATCACCGAGGGTTCATCGGATGATCGACGGAAGTTCGCCGGAAACTCGCCGGAAGAAGCGATTGACGCACCGGAGCAAGCTGCAGAAATTGTCTTAGGATTTATCGTAGTTAGCACTATGATTAAGTTGAAAATGGGAGGTGATCTCGTTAGCTTAATCTTGGGGCAATTGGGCCCATGAAAAACCCAAATTGGGCCGAATGGATCAACCCATTCGGACCCTGGTTGCTGTGGGAGGTGCAACCGCCCAAGCCAGGAGGTAGCACCGCCTGGGCTAAGTCTCCCAGGGAGACTGGGCGGTGCAACCGCCCCAGCCAGGAGGTGCAACCGCCTGGGCTCAGTCTCCAAGCGAGACTGGGCGGTGCAACCTCTCCTGACAGGAGGTAGCACCGCTTGAGCTCGGTCTTCAAGCTCTGGCAGGCGGTGCAACCGCCCCAGTCAGGAGGTGCAATCGCCTGAGCTCGGCCTTCGAGCTCTGGCAGAGAGGTGCAACCGCCCCTGACAGAGGTGGCACCGCCCAGAGGCTTAGTCTTCGAGCTCTGCCAGGCGGTGCAACCGCCCTAGTCAGGAGGTGCAACCGCCTGATCTTGGAATTCCGAGAATTGACAGTTTTGAGCTCCAAATTTGAACTGGGTTGGGGCCTATAAATACCCCCCCCATTCAGCACTGAAAGGAAGCAACTTACACTCGAAATCTTGATATCTTTCTGTGATTCTTAGAGCTCAAAATTGTTGTAAAGGCCAAAAGTTCTCCTCCCTCTATTCTTCAAAGTCTTGAGTTGTAAAGAGAGGAGAGAAAATATCTGTAAGGGTTGTCTCCTAAGCCTGTCAAAAGGAGTGAAACTGTAAAAGGGTGGTTGGCCTTCGCCTATTGAAGGAAGACCTCTAGTTGACGTCGGTGACCTCGTCGGTGGAGGAAGCCAAAAGTGGAGTAGGTCAAGATTGACCGAACCACTCTAAATCTCGGTTTGCATTTCCTTTGAGCATTTTACCTTCACTGCAAACCTCCTAAATAGCTACTGCCTTCTGCGCTTTTACGAACAAGTTTCTAAGTTCAGAACTTTCCGAATCTGCGTTTAGACGTAAATCGGCTTTTTCGTACGATCATTACATTTCAGTTTACGTTTACGTTTTGATTTCAATCATAACTGCAAACTGCCTTCTGCGCATTTATAAAACGTATCTCAAAGTTCAGTATCTTCAAAATCGGCATTTAGACGTAAACCGGTTTTATCGTACGAACGTCGCATTTCAGTTTGCGCTTGCATTCTGATTTTCATCATAAACTGCAAACTGCCTTCGTAGATTTACTTTAACGTCATCTCGCTTAATCTTAAGTTAAAGTAATCTTAGAATCGGCTTTCACATCGAAATCGTTTTTATCGAACGAACGCAGCTTTCGGTTTTAATCGCTGAAAAATTTTCGCTGCACTAATTCACCCCCCCCCTCTTAGTGCTCTTGATCCTAACATCACATACATATCTTGATCCTTGTAAAAATGAACCATGATTTAATCTCTTATCGATTTAAACTTCACTCAAGTAAACCCACAAATAGCTGGTATCACAAATGGCCTTCCTCCTTCATGCAAAAAGATTATACAAATAAAAAGGAAGAAGTATTCAAAGCGATCTACATATCATGCTTTCCTTTATATGCTTGGTATAATTGATTTCCTATCACTTACTATTGGAAAATAACATGAACCTAGTAAAGGCATGAACAATTATCACACTTATGCTTAAAATTTGCTTATATTGTTCTCCTGGTATCACAATTACCATGTTTTTTGTTGATGACAAAGGGGGAGAAATATATGAGTATTAATGCCATGCTTGCATCACCAAGAGATATATGAATAGATGATATAATTTGCATTATGCCTTGTGTGTAACGTGTCAAGATATCAAACAAAAAACTTGCATCATAATTTTACGTATTGATATCTTACCATGTGATGAAATGCAATAATTGCTAAAACATTTGAAATATGTGCATCATGTAATGATATCAAAATCTTACTTCGTAGTTTTACATGTTGATATCTTACAATATGATGAATTGCTACTATTACCATCATTCAAACTTGTAATGTAAAATTTGAAAATGAATGTCAAGCCTTGACATCATCTTCAGAGAGATACATCATGATGGGAATCATGATGGGAGTATTGATAAGTTTAAATGACTTTAACTTATCAATATGTCTCTTGAATTCAAAGGTTTTGAATTCAAGAATGACTTATCTCAAGTATGGCATATAGACAGGGGGAGTTAAGGTTAACTCCATTATCAATTGATTGTCATCATCAAAAAGGGGGAGATTATTGAATCTCGGATTTTGATGATGAAGTCAATTGTCATTTGTTATCTAATCTATATGTTGAGATAAGTGTGCAGGATTAACTACGATGAAAGTAAGATATGCAGCAGGAGTTGCACCGGAGTCAAGACAATGATCACGTTGGGAGTTCGAGAGTTCGACGGAAGTTCGGATAGTCGTCGGAGGTTCTGCGGGAACAAATCCGAGAAGTCCATGAGCTTGCCAAAGAAGCTCGTCGGAACTCGCCAAGTGGATCGTTGCAAGTCCAGGAGTTTACCGGAAGTCCGCAGGAGCATCACCGAGGGTTCATCGGATGATCGACGGAAGTTCGCCGGAAGAAGCAATTGACGCACCGGAGCAAGTTACAGTAATTGTTTTAGGAAATATCGTAGTTAGCATAATGATTAAGTTGGAAATGGGCGGTGCAACCTCCCCTAACAGGAGGTGGCATCGCCTGAGCTCGGTCTTCGAGCTCTGGCAGGAGGTGCAACCGCCTCAGTCAGGCGGTGGCACCGCCTGAGCTCGGTCTTCGAGCTCTGGCAGGAGGTGCAACCGCCCCTGATAGGAGGTGGCACCGCCCAGAGGCTCAGTCTTCGAGCTTTGCCAGGCGGTGCAACCGCCTCAGTCAAGAGGTGCAACCGCCAGATCCCGGAATTCTAGGAATTGACAGTTTTGAGCTCCAAATTCAAACTTGGTTGGGGCCTATAAATACCACACCCTTTCAGCACTGAAAGGGCACTCAACATACACCGAAATCCTGATCTTGTTCTGTGATTTTTCGAGCTCAAAATTGTTGTAAAGGCCAAAAGTTCTTCTCCCTCTTTCTTCCAAGTTCTGAGCTTTAAAGAGAGGAGAGAAAATTCTGTAAGGGTTGTCTCCTAAGCCCGTCAAAAGGAGTGAAACTGTAGAAGGGTGGTTGGCCTTCGCCTATTGAAGGAAGGCCTCTAGTTGACGTCGGTGACCTCGTCGGTGGAGGAAGCCAAAAGTGGAGTAGGTCAAGATTGATCGAACCACTCTAAATCTCGGTTTGCATTTACTTTGAGCATATTATCTTTACTGCAAACCTCCTCAAAAGCTTACTGCTTTCTGCGCATATACGATCGGGTTTCAAGCTTTGCACTTTCCAAATCAGCGTTTAGACGTAAATCAGTTTTTTCATACGATCATCATATTTCAGTTTGCGTTTACGTTTTAATTTCTATCATAACTGCAAACTACCGTTATATCCTTGCTTAAACTGCATCTCGCTTAATCAAGTGATTTACGAATCAGCATTTAGACGTAAATCAGTTTCTTCGTACGAATATCATATTTCAGTTTGTGCCAACTATCTGATTTGAATCATAACTGCAAACTGCATTTATATCTTTGCTGCATCTCGCTTAATTAAAAGTTAAAGTGATTTACGAATCGGCTTTTTTACCGAAATCACTTTTATCGAACAAACGTAGTTTTTATTTTAATCGTAAAAGGTTTTCCGCTGCACTAATTCACCCCCCCCCCCCCTCTTAGTGCTCTTGATCCTAACAGAAATTGCCAAGAGATCATCGGAAGATCGCTGGAAGCTTGCCGGAAGAAACCTAGACTTACGGACTTATTTAGCTTAGTTAATGTCTTAAAATTCGTAGTTAGCATATAATTAGGTTGGAATTGGGTCAACTCAATTAGGGACCAATTGGGCCAAGGTTGGGCTGTTAGGATCGGAGCGGCACTAAGAGGGGGGGGTGAATTAGTGCAGCGGATTAAAACTTCGATTTTAACAAAATCTTTCGTACGTTAAGAATGAAACTTGAGAAATTTAACTTGAAGGCGTATTCTTAAAGTTGCGCAGCAAGAGTAATAAGGAACTAAAGCAGTAAGAAGATTTGCAGTAATGTAAATGACAATAATAAAAAGCAAACCAGAGATTACGCCGATTTTTAGAGTGGTTCGGTCAAATGACCTACTCCACTTGCGAGGCCCCTCTTCGATGAGGCTCCCACCTTCCACTAGCAAGTCTCTTGAAATGGAAGGGTAAACACCCCTCTTACAACCTTTTACAAGCAGCTCAACCTCTTACAAATTTTCAATAAGAAAGAAGGAGGAGAACTCTCTAGCAAATTGAAAACAAGACTTGCTAAGACTTTCTAAGACTTTTCTCTCAATCAAAATGCTTCTCAAAAGTTGTAACCTCAGCTGAGATTTGAGGGGTATTTATAGGCCTCAAGAGGATTCAAATTTTGGGCTCCAAAATTTGAATTCTCTTAGGGTTCCCGGTGCTGGCGGTTCCACCGCCCAGCCAGGCGGTGCCACCGCCCAGCGTTCGGGTGCTGGGCGGTGCCACCGCCCAGCCAAGGAGGTGTCACCGCCCAGCACTCGGGTGCTGGGCGGTGCCACCGCCCAGCCAGGCGGTTCCACCGCCTGACTTTCCGATTCATTGGTTTGGCTTATTTTTCGCCCAAACCAAATCTGATTTTGGCCCCAGTTGGCCCCTAACCAGGATATAGGATTATCTCTTAATCCTAATCCTAATTACAGGTGAACTACATAAAAAAAACATCCTAAGCAAGTTTTTTAACCGCGAACGTCGAGTCTTGTTCCGGCGAGCTTTTCCGACGAACTCTTCCGACGGACTCCCTGCAAGCTCCCAATCTTTATGATGACTTTAACGAGTAGCCGAGCCTTCTTGGTGATCTCCGCGAGCCTCCGACGATTTCTTCGGCGAACTTCCAACACGTTCCCGATTTCTTCTCGGATGGTTCCGGCAGCATCTCCGATGATTCTTCGGTCTCTTAAACGTCCATCGAGCTTGACTCCGGTATTCTCGCTTTGTGTTTTTTTTGGTTATCGTAGTTAATCCTGCACACACAAACCAAAACTCTACTCCGATCTAGACAATTATTATAAAGCGAATTGACATTCTGTTGCTTGGCACGTCATTGGTTGGCGCTTCGTCCGATTCTTCGGCGCATCGTCCTCTCTTGCGGCTTGTTGCCCAATCGACGGTTGAACTCCACAATGCCGATATCCTTGGCGCAATTCCGCTCTTGGCCCGATGCCCGACGCCCGAAGCCTTCTGCCATCCAATATCCTGACGTGATCTCCTCCGACGCAACGTCAATTCCTCCTGCGTTAATTGTCTAATCCTGATCGAGTAGACCTGTATCACTCAAAATGTAGTCAAACATTTAAACACAATCAATTAGTTTCATCATCAAAATCCGAGATTCAACAATCTCCCCCTTTTTGATGATGACAACTAATTGATGACTAACGGAGTTAACCTTAACTCCCCGGAGTTTAACTAAACTCCCCCTATCAATATGCCATTGATAGAACACTTGGATTATCCCAAATCCAAGTAACATTCATCACATGTTATGAAAAACATTTAAACTATCATGCAAATATATAATATTTAATTCAATGCATGAAGTCATCAATATACTTCTCCCCCTATGTCATCAACAAAAAGGAGAAGTAGCTCTAGCTATTTTAAAAGATATGCAAGTTTTTGCAACATAAAGCTAGATTTTCATCACAACATATAAGCACAAAAGTATAGCAAGATTCTTAAGTTCAATCATGGCAATTCAACACTTGCTTCTTGAGATGGGCAAGATAATGATGTTCAAGAAGACAACTTTTGCTTCTTGAAATAAGCAAGTTAGCAATCTTTGCTACTTAAGATAGGCAAGCAAGTAATCAAGTTTTTGTATCTTCTTGACTTGTGCAAGCAAGCTATCTCCCCCTTTGTCATTGTCAAAAAGAAGGGAAGACCCATTACATCAATTATGACAAAGGTAAGTATCAATCTTAATTGTGCATCATCATATTTTCAAATTAGAATATGCACATTTTCAAAAACCTTATATTCATTTATGCATGATATTGAATAAATCGATCACCATTATAAGGATATCATACATGATACTAAAATTTTTAACTATTTGTCAACATTTTGATCATGATATCAAATATTCATCATTTAGAGTATTCATGATACAAAACATTAAATCAATATTTATAATACATCATTTTAGCAACAACTCATAGTATTTTAAATCATGATTTACATCATATGTAATACATCACATCATAATTAGAAAGCACAAGTATTGCATATATCATTGCAAATCATAAATGTTTCATATCATGATGGTATCAATTTGTCAAATTATATCCTACCAAAAACTTATCCCCATTTGTATTTCATGCATAATTTCACTTCATCACATTAGGAGTATCAAGAGGAATTAATTGGGTGATGAGATTAATATTTCACGAATACATGGAATTGTATAAAAAAAAAATCATATCATAAGTGTTTCATACATTCATATCATCACATGAAGGAATATAAACAAAAATTAGTGATGAGATCTTACTACATGAATACAATAAAATTCATATAGCATATCATGGTTTATTAGAATTAGTCTTCCTTTTGGTGAATAGCAAAAAGAGTGGTAGGAGAGCAAGATCTCAATTCATGCATATCAAATATTCAATCATCAAAATCATGAACCATCTAGAAAATTCTCCTCTTTAAATATTCAAAGAGAGAATCATGATGAACATTCTTGGTTTACATAAAGTTTCAAAACATAATTGTCAAGATTATGAATACTAAAAGACTATGAAACATTTCGACAAATCTCCTTTTAAATAGAAAAGAAAATGTTGATTCATAAAGGATTTCATGTTATGAATTTCAAGAGATCAAGATCATGATTTCAATAAAAAATTATTCAAATTTAAATCATCAAAATCATTATCAAAATCCAAGAGATTCACAAAGATGATACAAATGGATTCATCAAAATCAATAAGATTGAGCAAAATAATTTTCAAGAATGTTATCCTCTTTTCGATTATTTCAAAACATATGATTTTTGTTTCATTTATACCAAATAAAAACATTTATCATGTTTAAAACCGAAAGAGTAAGATTTATTACAACAAAAATCAATAAGGTACTTTGATTATGGTAAAAATCAATGATCCATAAATCGTAAAAGATTCATCATCCATAATTTCGAAATTTATTAAGCATGATCATTATGCATGACACTAAAACATGGTTTCAAAATGTTTAATATTTTCATTGCACAATTTAATCATTATGCATCATCATATTTTCAAATTCGAACATGCACAATTTCAAAACTATATCTTTTATTTTTCATGCATGATACAAATAAATCAATCATCAATATCGGCATATCATACATGATATTCAAGCATTCATGATAAATCATTTTGGCAACATGATCATAGCTATTCAAATGATAGTATCTAAATGTCAAAATTCATTACATCCTATCATGCATGATCATTAACTTCTTATTTGAATTTCATGCATTATTTTGTTTCATCACATAAGGAATATCAAGAAGAGTTATTGGGTGATGAGATAAATATTTCATGAGTACAAGGAATTGCATGAAAATCATATCATGAAAAGATAATAATAGAAGACACGTTTTGTTTTGAAAAATCTCCTCTTAAATAATCAAGAAAAAATCTTAGGAGATCATGATATAGATAAAATTCATTCAATCTTAGAATAAGATATTAATTCAAGCATATAAAATTTCTCAATTCATTATGAATCATAAAAAGAATTGTGGTTCCGAAATATCACGATTCATTTAGAAAAATTTTCTCTTTAGTGCACGATAAGAAGAAATATAGCAATGATACCAATCATAATTCATTTGGATAATAGATGCTAAAAAGGAACATTGAGGATACAAGATCTTGATTTTTATAGAGTAAATCTCAAGTTATAAATCTCGAAAAATCAAGATAAAGCTCATTCAAATTCAAATCATCAAATCAAAATCATTTTCAAGATATTCATAAAAAGATGATAAAATAGATTCATCAAACCAAGAATTTTCAAGAAAAATACTTTTATCTATTTAGTTGTTTCATATAAGTATGCCTTTGTCCTTTTTGTGCCAAAAAATATATATATATCATCAATCATTTAGGATCGAAAAACAAATTTCTTCATAACAACCATCAAGATCATTATGTATAACTTTTAAAATCTCATGCATAAAATGGTATTAAAACATTTAATATTTTCATTCCATCATTTTGCATTTTTATTGAACATAATTTTGAATGATTCTTATAGATAACTAAAACTTCTTTAGTTTTAATTTATATGATTAACTTTATCTTAGCATGCTCAAATTTTGTTCATATGTCAAAACTATACATCATGTTTGAAAACCAAAGATAAGGTTCATAAAAAAAAATCATAAAACCTTCCATTCAAAAGTCATGCATCGTCATTGAAAATCAATATGGAAATCGTCAAAGTACAAATTCTTGCTTCTCAAGCACATATATAAGATTAATCTTACTAGGTGTATAAGAATTAGATTTATATCTAACATTTTACTGCATTAACATAACACATGCAATTTTCAAGAAAATTAATCCTAAACAAAATTAAAAATAACTCAAGAAAGTATTATGTAATATCAAAATAAATTAGTGGGATTTTGATTACCTCATTGTTGTAAGAGGGTGAGGCATAGTTTGCCACCTCGCCTTTCTTGATTTTCTCCTCGTCTTCGGAAGAGCTCAATTCATCCCAACTTTTGTTCTTCTTGCGTTCAAAGCAAGTAGTTCCATTCTTTTTGCTTTTTAATTTTTGTTTCATTTGTAGTTTAAGTTCATCATCACTTGAGCTTATGCTCGAGTGGTATTCATGTGTTCTATGTCCCAAATCCTTCCTATCATTTGGAAGGTTGTTCTCGAGTTTCTTTTTTGTCACATTGTTCATTTCGTAGGTCATTAGAGACCCAATAAGTTCTTCGAGAGGGAATGTTTTAAGGTCCTTGGCCTCTTGAATGGCCGTAACTTTTGGATCCCAACTTTTTGGAAGGGATCTTAAGATTTTAGTGACTAGTTCAAAATTAGAAAAACTTTTACCAAGAGCTTTGAGTCCATTGATGACATCCGTGAACCGGGTGTACATGTCTCCGATGGACTCACTTGGTTTCATCCGGAAAAGTTCGTAAGAATGCACAAGAATATTGATTTTGGACTCTTTCACTCGGCTAGTGCCTTCATGAGTGACCTCTAGAGTTCTCCAAATATCAAAAGCCGAGTCACACATCGAAACGCGATTAAATTCACTTTTGTCAAGTGCACAATATAAGGCATTCATAGCCTTTGCATTTAAAGAAAACATCTTCTTCTCCAAATCATTCCAATGGTTCATTGGGAGAAAAGACATTTCAAATCCATTTTCGACTATGTCCCATAAATTCAAATCCAAAGAAAGTAAGAAAACTCTCATTCGAGTTTTCCAACAAGTGTAGTCCGTCCCATTGAAAAAGGGAGGACGAATGAGAGAGTGACCCTCTTGAAAGCCATAAAGAGCCATTTCTATTTGGGTGTTAAACCAAAGTAGAAAACCGTGGCTCTGATACCACTTGTTAGGATCGGAGCGGCACTAAGAGGGGGGGGTGAATTAGTGCAGCGGATTAAAACTTCGATTTTAACAAAATCTTTCGTACGTTAAGAATGAAACTTGAGAAATTTAACTTGAAGGCGTATTCTTAAAGTTGCGCAGCAAGAGTAATAAGGAACTAAAGCAGTAAGAAGATTTGCAGTAATGTAAATGACAATAATAAAAAGCAAACCAGAGATTACGCCGATTTTTAGAGTGGTTCGGTCAAATGACCTACTCCACTTGCGAGGCCCCTCTTCGATGAGGCTCCCACCTTCCACTAGCAAGTCTCTTGAAATGGAAGGGTAAACACCCCTCTTACAACCTTTTACAAGCAGCTCAACCTCTTACAAATTTTCAATAAGAAAGAAGGAGGAGAACTCTCTAGCAAATTGAAAACAAGACTTGCTAAGACTTTCTAAGACTTTTCTCTCAATCAAAATGCTTCTCAAAAGTTGTAACCTCAGCTGAGATTTGAGGGGTATTTATAGGCCTCAAGAGGATTCAAATTTTGGGCTCCAAAATTTGAATTCTCTTAGGGTTCCCGGTGCTGGCGGTTCCACCGCCCAGCCAGGCGGTGCCACCGCCCAGCGTTCGGGTGCTGGGCGGTGCCACCGCCCAGCCAAGGAGGTGTCACCGCCCAGCACTCGGGTGCTGGGCGGTGCCACCGCCCAGCCAGGCGGTTCCACCGCCTGACTTTCCGATTCATTGGTTTGGCTTATTTTTCGCCCAAACCAAATCTGATTTTGGCCCCAGTTGGCCCCTAACCAGGATATAGGATTATCTCTTAATCCTAATCCTAATTACAGGTGAACTACATAAAAAAAACATCCTAAGCAAGTTTTTTAACCGCGAACGTCGAGTCTTGTTCCGGCGAGCTTTTCCGACGAACTCTTCCGACGGACTCCCTGCAAGCTCCCAATCTTTATGATGACTTTAACGAGTAGCCGAGCCTTCTTGGTGATCTCCGCGAGCCTCCGACGATTTCTTCGGCGAACTTCCAACACGTTCCCGATTTCTTCTCGGATGGTTCCGGCAGCATCTCCGATGATTCTTCGGTCTCTTAAACGTCCATCGAGCTTGACTCCGGTATTCTCGCTTTGTGTTTTTTTTGGTTATCGTAGTTAATCCTGCACACACAAACCAAAACTCTACTCCGATCTAGACAATTATTATAAAGCGAATTGACATTCTGTTGCTTGGCACGTCATTGGTTGGCGCTTCGTCCGATTCTTCGGCGCATCGTCCTCTCTTGCGGCTTGTTGCCCAATCGGCGGTTGAACTCCACAATGCCGATATCCTTGGCGCAATTCTGCTCTTGGCCCGATGCCCGACGCCCGAAGCCTTCTGCCATCCAATATCCTGACGTGATCTCCTCCGACGCAACGTCAATTCCTCCTGCGTTAATTGTCTAATCCTGATCGAGTAGACCTGTATCACTCAAAATGTAGTCAAACATTTAAACACAATCAATTAGTTTCATCATCAAAATCCGAGATTCAACATGGGCTGTGTTTGGCTAAGTGAAAAGGCCCAAACAGTGACCCAACAAGTGGAACCGACGTGGCACAGTCTCCAAAATTGTTTTAGGCGGTGGTGTTGAATCTCGAATTTTGATGATAAAATCAATTATAAATTATTTGATCTAATCTATATATTGAGAAAAGTGTGTAGGATTAACTACAATAGCAGTAAGACATAAAGTAGGTGTTGTGCCAAAGTTAAGATTGAGATCTCATTGGAAGTTCAAGAGTTTGTTGAAAGTCCGGACGTTCATCAGAAGTTCAAGAGTTCGTCGGAAGTCCGGATGTTCGTAGGAAGTTCTGCTGGAACCAACCGAGAAGTCCAGGAGCTTGCTAAAGAAACTCATCGGAACTTGCCAAGAAGATTATCGTAAAGTCTGGGAGTTTGCCGAGAGTCTACCAGAATATTACCAAGAGTTCGTCGGAAGATCGCTAGAAGCTCGCCGGAAGAGCAATTGACATACTGGAATAATAGTGCTTTAATTATATCTTAGTTATTGAAGTTAGACAATAGATTGAATTAGAATTGGGAGGTAATCCCACTAACTTAATTAGGGGCCTACTAGGCCCTTATCAGCACTGAATTGGGCCGGATTGAACAGCTCATTCAACCCTTGAAATCATGGCCGGCAGTGGCACTGCTTGGGAGACCCCCTCTCCCAAGTGGTCTGGGCAGTGGTACCGCCCCTATCAAACGGTGGTACTGCCAAAGCTCGATCTTCGGGCTCTGTCAGGCGATGGTACAGCCCAAACTGGGTGGTGGTACCGCCTAGTGTTAGACTGCAGATGGTAGTACCGCCCAGTGTCAGACTGCAGGTGGTAGTACCGCCCAATGATGGCGGTGGTACTGCCAGTACCATAAAATCCGGGGATGTGACACTTTTGGCTCCAATTTTGAAGCCATTGGGGCATATAAAAACCCCACGCTTTTCTACATGAAAGGGCACGAAAGTGTTAGCATATTCTTGAATCTTTGAGGTGTTAAATATTGTAAATGTGAGAAAGAGTCCTCCCCTCCCTCTCTTAGCTTTGTAAACATCCAAGAAAGAGGAGTGAGGCTTGTAAGGGTTATCTCCTAAACCCGACAAAAGGAGAAAGAACTGTAAAAGGTGCTTGGTCTTCGCCTATTGAAGGAAGGCCATTAGTGGACGCCAGTGAGCTTGACGAAGGAGGAATCCGAAAGTGGATGTAGGTCACAATGATCAAACCATTCTAAATTCTGGTTTGCTTTTCATTTGTGCAATTTACATAACTACAAACTTCCTTAATCTTCTCTTTGCACTTTACGGAAGCTTTCAAGTTCAATTTCTCTCCGAAACAGATTGAATCGAAATAAATATTTTTTGGAATCAATGCTTTTCTTCGCTGCACTAATTCACCCCCCTCTTAGTACCGCTCTTGATTCTAACAATTGGTATAAGAGCAAGGTTCACTCTCATTTGGTTTAAAACCTAAGAGAGAGAGTATTTGTTGGTAACCTAGAGGGTCATTCAATTACATGTCCACCCATGTTCAATGGGACGGATTACACATATTGGAAGACTAAAATGATGATCTTCCTAATTTCAATGGATTTTAAATTATAGAATATTGTAGAAAATGGGATTCAAAAGTCTTCACTTCTAATGAACGATTGGAATGAGTTGAAAAACAAGACTTTCGCTTTAAACACCAAGGCTATGAATGCCTTGTTTTGTGCTTTAGATAAAAACAAGTTCAATCATGTGTCTATTTGTGAAATAGCTTTTGATATTTGGTACACACTCGAAATGACTCATCAAGGCACTAATAGAGTGAAGGAGTCAAAATTAATCTTTTAGTGCACACTTATGAGTTGTTTCGGATGAAACCGAGTGAGACTATTGGAGATATGTACACCCGATTTACGGATATCGTTAATAGTCTAAAAGGACTTGGTAAAGGTTTTTCGGATTTTGAACTTGTTAATAAAATTTTAAGATCTCTTCCAAAGAGTTGGGACCCTAAAGTCACAGTCATTCAAGAGGCCAAAGATTTAAATAACTTTCCTCTTGAAAAACTAATCGGGTCACTAATGACTTATGAGATGACTTGTAATGCTCATGAAGAGTTTGAAAATAACCTTTCAAAAAACAATAAGGATATGGCACTAAAAACTCAAGAAGACCACTTGAAAGAAAATTCAAGTAATTAGGACTTTGATGAAGACTTTGCACTCTTAACAAGAAAGTTAAAAAAATTCATAAAAATAAATAAATTTAAAAATTATACTAAAAATAAAATTGAACCTAAGAAAGAACAAGTGATATGCTATGAATGCA
This sequence comes from Musa acuminata AAA Group, assembly GCF_036884655.1. Taxonomy (NCBI): domain Eukaryota; kingdom Viridiplantae; phylum Streptophyta; class Magnoliopsida; order Zingiberales; family Musaceae; genus Musa; species Musa acuminata. The sequence goes on along the minus strand of NC_088342.1, from coordinate 30,698,312 downwards.
AGAAGCCAGAACACTTCAAGAGTGAATGTCCCCAAGCAAAGAGGAAGCAACCAAAGAAGAAGAAGGCTCTTAAAGCAACTTGGGATGACTCAAGTGCATCCGAAGAAGAGGAGCCCACCAACACCGAGCAAGTTGCTCACTATGCGCTAATGGCTATTGGAGATGAGGTGAGTAGTTCATTTGATGCAAATTTATCCTTTGATGAACTATTAAATGCTTTTCATGATTTATTTGATGAATATAAATTAATTAGTAAAAAATATAAATTGTTGAAAAAAGAGCATGCTTCTCTTGTTAGTGATTTCGATAGATTAAAAGTTGAGCACAATGATAATTTAGCTCCATATATGAAATGTGATGAGCTAGAAATACTTCAAAAGGAAACCTTGCTACTTAAGGAAACCTTAGAAAATTTTGAGGTTGGTAGCAAGTCCTTGAACATGATCCTTGCCAATAAGGGTCACGTTCATAGAAAATACGGAATCGGATTTGTGAGTAGCTCTCACCAAAATCTAACCACCTTTGTTAAAAGCCCTACTTTGCATGTTTCACCCTAAAACAAATGTAACTTTTGTTACAAATTTGGGCATGTAGCTTATCATTGTCCATTTAAGAAATATAGTCCACACGAATTAATTTGGGTTCCTAAAGGAACCATAAAGAACTTCATGCAAAATGACAAGTTAAGCCGATCGATTTTTTAGGCATCCAAGGTCAAATGGGTATATAAAAATCATCCTTTTTTGTAGAAACATTTACCATCATAAGCTAGGAGCAAGAGATGGTACCTTGATAGTGGATACTCAAGGCATATGACCAGAGATCCATCTCAATTCTCTAAGCTCACTATCATAGATGAAGGATATGTTACCTTCGGAGACAACAACAAGGGTAAAATCATTGGCAAAAGAACAAATCCAACTTCTTTATTGAAGATGTGTTATTGATTGATAAGACATTAGTCAATTGTGTGATAAAGGATACATCATTAGATTTGAATCCAATGCTTGCATTATTGAAAAACCATACAAAAACGCATCTATGATTGTCCTAAAATAAAATAATATATACACTATCAACATTAATGATCTTTGTAATGAAATGTGTTTTTCGGTTTTGAATGATGATGCTTGGCTTTGGCATAGAAGATTAGGTCATGCTAGTATGAAACTAATCTCTTAAATCTCATCTAAAGAACTTGTAAGAGGAATTCCTCACATTAAGTTCATTAAAGATAATGTGTGTAATGCATGTAAACTAGGAAAACAAATAAAATATAGTTTCAACATCCAGGACCCGGGAAATCCAAGATGAGACCTTTTTAGGCTCCACGTTTGAATCAACTTGAAGCCTATAAATACCCCTCTCATCCCTGGTTAAACTACACAAGTATTGAGAGTGAAAAAAGAAAGAAACACTGCTGCAATCTTGTGTGAACTCCTCTCCTTCTTCTAAGTGTTAGAATAGTTTGAGAGAGGAGTAAATGAGGGTGTAAGGGTTATCTCCTAAACCCGGTAAAAGGAGATAGAGCTGTAAAAGATAGTTGGTCTTCACCTATTGAAGGAAGATCGATAGTGGATGCCGGTAGCCTCGACGGAGGAGGAATCGGGAGTGGATGTAGGTCACGACGACCGAACCACTATAAACTCGGTTTGCATTTAGTTTTTTATTTTTATAGCAAACTACCTCTCCTCCTTACTGTGCTTTTACTATGCCTACGCTCGCATACGCTTTCAAGTATAGATTTTCGAGATCGGTTTTAATCGTACGAAACGAGATTTTTGAAACCGACATTTTTATCGCTGCACTAATTCACAATTTGTAATCCTAGAGTTCATTGATATGAAACATTAATTAGCTGACATCTTTACAAAACCTTTAAGTGAAGAACAATTTGATTTTATTAGAAGAAAGTTAGGAATGTTAAATTGTCCAAATACATGAATTTGATGTTTATCTTTTCTAAACTTTCTTGATTCTTTAAAACCCTCATGAAACTATTTCATAAATAAGGCTTTCATGAAATTCGAAATATGAATCTACTAAGTATCAAATTTTTAATGAGAAATAGATTTGATTTATGAAGGTTTATTCATGGAATTTCTCTTTCATATGATGCTTCTTTCACATAAATTATTCCTTACTCTTCTCATGAAAGAAGAAGTTTTATGAATTTTTAAGTACGAGATGATCACTTGCAAGAATGAGGATTTGATTTCATATGAATATTTTGATTCTTTTTCATGAATCTCTTCTTTTTGTCAAAATTGAAGCATGATTTAATGAAACTTGTGTTTGACTTAGTTCAAATCATTTCATAAATTTGGTTATTAATGGATTTCCTCCTTACCTTCCTTCCTCTCCTTCATGCAAATGTTTTGATGACAAAGGGGGAGAAGTTGATGAAATCTATTACTTTAATGTTAATAACTTTTGAAGTTTTTGAATGTTATCATGCAACGATGCAATATCAATTGAATAAGTTAGTGTGAAACTTGCTTGAATTTTTACCACACTTGCATTGTTGAATTATTCTCCTTTTTGTTGATGACAAAGGGGGAGAAATATGACAAATTGATGACAACTTGACATATTAACCAATCTGTAAAATGTATTGCATTGTAGATACTTGATAAATGTCTCTCGTTATGTTAAGATATCATAAGCTCAACTTGCTATTTACAATTAATATCTTGCCATGGATTGATGAATTGTTATCTTTTATCAAGAATTGTCATCTTGTTAAAATTCATATTCAAAATTCGTAAATAATGATTGATTATCATTGGGCTTGAAAATGGATGTCATGCCTTGACATCATTTTTACAAATACGAGGCATCGTATTTTGAATTGGTAAATCATTATAAGTATCATGATATGCATGTTGATAAGTTTAAATGAACTTAATTTATCGGTTTGATACTTGAATTTAAAGGTCTTGAATTCAAGAATGTATTTTCTCAAGTATGGCATATAGATAGGGGGAGTTAAGGTTAACTCTGTTATCAACTGATTATCATCATCAAAAAGGGAGAGATTGTTGAATCTCATATTTTGATGATGAAATCAATTGTAAATTGTTTGATCTAATCTATATGTTAAGAAAAGTGTGCAGGATTAACTACGATACCAATAAGACAAAGAATGTGTTGTGCCGAAGTCAAGATCGAGATCTCGTTGGAAGTTCAAGAGTTCGTCGAAAGTCCGGATGTTCGTAGGAAGTTCTGCCAGAACCAACCGAGAAGTCCAGGAGCTTGCTAAAGAAACTCATCGGAACTCGCCAAGAAGATCATCGTAAAGTCCGAGAGTTTGCCGAGAGTCTGCCAGAATATTACCAAGAGTTCCTCGGAAGATCGCCGGAAGCTCACCGGAAGAGCAATTGACATACCGGAACAATAGTGCTTTGATTATATCTTAGTTATTGAAGTTAGATAGTAGATTGAATTAGAATTGAGAGGTAATCCCACTAACTTAATTAGGGGGCCTACTAGGCCCTTATCAGCACTGAATTGGGCCGGATTGAACAGCTCATTCAACCCTTGAAATCATGGCCGGTAGTGGCACCGCTTGGGAGACCCCCTCTCCCAAGTGGTCTGGGCAGTGGTACCGCCCCTATCAAGCGGTGGTACTGCCAAAGCTCAATCTTCGAGCTCTGTCAGGCGATGGTACAGCCCAAACTCGGTGGTGGTACCACTCAATGTCAGACTACAGGTGGTAGTACCGCCCAGTGTCAGACTGCAGGTGGTAGTACCACCCAGTGATGGCAGTGGTACTGCCAGTACCATAAAATCCGGGGATGTGACACTTTTGGCTCCAATTTTGAAGCCATTGGGGCCTATAAAAACCCCACGCTTTTCTACATGAAAGGGCACAAAAGTGTTAGCATATTCTTGAATCTTTGAGGTATTAAATGTTGTAAAAGTGAGAAAGAGTCCTCCCCTCCCTCTCTTAGCCTTGTAAACATCCAAGAAAGAGGAGTGAGGCTTGTAAATGTTATCTCTTAAACCCGGCAAAAGGAGAAAGAGCTGTAAAAGGTGGTTGGTCTTCGCCTTTTGAAGGAAGGCCATTAGTGGACGTCGGTGACCTCGACGGAGGAGGAAACCGAAAGTGGATGTAGGTCACAATGATCGAACCACTCTAAATTCTGGTTTGCTTTTCATTTGTGCAATTTACATAACTGCAAACTTCCTTAATCTTCTCTTCGCACTTTTATAAAAACTTTCAAGTTCAATTTTTCTCCGAAACGGATTAAATCGAAACAAATATTTTTTGGAATCAACGCTTTTCTTCGCTATACTAATTCACCCCCCCTCTTAGTGCCGCTCTTGATCCTAACATATGGTACCGCCCAGACTCAGTCTCCGAGATTGTCATATGGTGGTACCGCCCAGTGTTAGGCTGCAAGTGGTGGTATCGCCCGTACGCCAAAATTTTGGGGATTTGAACTTTGGCTCCAAGTTTTGAAGCCATTTGGGGTCTATAAATACCCCAGCTATTCCTGCATGGAGTAGCAAGAAAAGTGAACAAAAACTCTGTGTTTCTAGAGTTGAAAACCTTTGTAAAGTGTAGAGTCCCTCCTCCTAAAGTTTAGAGATCATTCTAAGGGAGAGTGTGAGGGAAGCTTTGTAAAAATAGGTTGTAAAGGTTCTCTTCTAAACCTGTCAAAAGGAGAATCAAGTTGTAAGGGTAGTTGATCTTCACCCATGGAAGGTAGATCATTAGTGGATGCCGGTGGTCTCGACGGAAGAGGAATCGAGAGTGGATGTAAGTCACGACGACCGAACCACTATAAAACTTAGTTTACATTTCCATTCTTGCAATTTATCTTTACTGCAAACTGCCTTACCTGCTTACTGCTCTCACTACCTTACGAAAATGATTTCAAGTTAATATATCCCCGAAACAGTTTTGGTCGAAATCAAATTTTAAATTACGAAAGTTTTCAAAATTGATGTTTTTATCCGCTGCACTAATTTACACACACCCCCCCCCCCCCTCTTAGTGCCGACTCGATCCTAACAGTTAGTATCAGAGCCATATTATTTTCTCATTTGGTTTAACACCCAAGACAAATAGCTCTTTTTTATTTTCAAGAGGGTTTTTCAATCGTTCATCTTCCTATGTTCAATTGGATGGACTACACTTATTGGAAAACTCAAATGAGAGTTTTCTTACTTTCTATGGATTTAAACTTATGGAATATCGTTGAAAACAGATTTCAAAAGTCTTCTACTCCAATGAATGAATGGAATGATTTGGAGAAGAAAACTTTTTCTTTAAATGCTAGAGCTATGAATGCTCTATTTCGAGTCTTAGACAAAAATGAATTCAATCGGGTTTCTACTTGTAAAATGGCTTTCGATATATGGCATACACTTAAAATCACACACGAAAGCACTAGTAGAGTAAAGGATTCTAAGATAAATCTTTTAATGCATGATTTTGAACTATTTCAAATGAAGCCATGCGAAACCATTGTTGACATGTATACCTATTTTACGAATGTCGTCAATGGCTTAAAAGCTCTTAGCAAATGTTTTTCGAATATTGAACTTGTTAATAAAGTTTTACGATTTCTTTCTAAAACTTGGAATCCTAAAGTAACGGTCATTCAAGAGGCCAAGGATTTGAATACTTACCATCTCAAAGAACTTATCAGGGCTTTAGTGACCTATGAAATGAGTTGTATGGCATAAAACGAATATAAGAACAATCTTCTAAAGAACATGAAGGATTTGGCACTTAGAACAAATGAAGACCACTCGAGCGAAAGCTCAAGTGATGATGAACTTGAACTTCTCACTATAAATCTTAAAAAGTTCATTAAACAAGAATTAAAAAATAAAAATAAATTTAAACATAACTTGTCAAAGAAGAAGAAAGCACTCAGAGTGACTTGGGATGAAACGAGTGCATCCGAAGAAGAGGAGCAAACTGATGAAGACGAAATGACAAACTTCGTTTTGGTGACTCTCAACAATAAGGTAAAATACTCAAACGAAACCCCCTTAGTTTATTTTGAAATTACTTGATGCATTTCATATGTTGTTTTTAAATTAGTATATAAAATGTAAAATATAAATAAATAAATAAAATGGGATCATGCTTTTCTTTTTCTAGCTAATTTTGAAAATGATAATGAAATATGCATGTTTTATGAAAATGTAACAAAATGTTAGATTTAAATCATGTTTGATGAAATGAAATCATGTTTGATGATATCATGCTTAATAAAATCATGTTTGATAATATCATGCTTAATGAGTTTATAGTTCAAAATTATGCATGTTATACCTTGAAAACTTGAAATCATATTTTGATATCATGCCTAAAGTAGTGATGCATAATGATCATGCTTAATAAGTTTATATTTCAAAATTATGCTTCATGATTTTTGTGATTCATGGCTTATTGATCTTTATCGCAATGAAAGTTGCTTTTTCGATTTTAAACAAGATGGATGGTTTTCATATGAAAAACTTGAGCATATTTATATGAAATATAAAATGAAACATATAAAAAGAAAAATGTATGATCATTGTAATTAAAATGATAAATCAAATCTCTTGTTTAAAGAAGCCATATGTTTAATGTGTCATATTTTTGGTCATGATGATAAAATTTATTTTTTCGGTCTTAAACAATGATGCATCTTTTTATTTGGCATAAAAAAAACAAAGGTATACTTGTATGAAATAAATAACTTAAAATGAAATATCTCTATCTTATTGATTTTTCGATAAAATATTTATGAATCTATGTATATTATGCTTTTGTGAATCTTTTGGACTATGAAAATGAATTTGAATAAGTTTTATCGATATCATAATTTCTTGAGATTTATAACATGAAATCTTTTATGAATCAAGATCTCTTATTTGATCTCTTATGTTTCTCTTTGTCATTTACTAAAGAGAAAAATAATCCAATTCATGATCTTAATTTCTCGATATTTGATACTTAAAATCTTTCTATGAATTAAGATCATTTTCTCCTTGTTTCTTTTTGCTATTCACCAAAAAAATGGAGACTTAGCCTAACAAACCATGATATGCTACTTGACATCTTGAGAATTTATGACTTGAGTTTTGTTATGTATTTCTTCCCTTCTTCATTCTTGTTTACAAAGACAAAAGGGAGAAAGAAAATCGTTACATTCTCAAGAGATTGATAAATCAATTAATGTCATTTTGAATCTCTTATGATTTTGATGATTTGAATCTAAATAAAACTTTTCCAATCGAACCATGAACCTTCTCTTGATTTCTTAACTTGATATTTTCTTTTATGAATCAAGATTTCTTACTCTTTATTTTCATATGATTCTTGCATTTTGTTTAAGAGACAATTTTCTATATGAATCATGTCTTTTTGTATTCACATGATCTTATCTTTTATGATATGATTTTTATAATTCCTTATATTCATGAAGTATATCTCAACAACAATTTCTCTTGATATTCTTCATGTGATGATATGAAATTATGCATGAAATACTCATGAATTTATGTTGATGCATACAAATGAGAAGTTATGATCATGCATGGTAGGATGTAATGTAATTTGACATTTTGATACCATCATGAATTATTTATGATTTGGAATGATGCATGCAATACTATGATTTGTTGCTAAATGATGCATCATGAATGCCTGAGTATCATGTATGATATGCCCATAGTAATGATTTATTTTTTGTATCATACATTTAGTAAGGATGAAATGTAAGGTTTTGAAATTGTGCATATTTTAATTTGAAACTATAATGATGCACAAATATACTGAAATAAGATTGATACTTTACCTTTGTCATGATTTAAAAATTATTATAAAGGGAAAAAGAATTATAAAATTATTTTCTTCCCTTCTTTGTGACAATGACAAAGGGGGAGAAAGAACTAGCTTGCATGTTCTAAAATGATGTAAAATTTGATAGCTTGCATGGTGCAAGATTTGTAAGCTTGCTTGATGTAAAACTTGCTATCTTACTAGCTTGCATATCTAAAACTTGCTAGCTTGCCCAACTCAAAAGAGAACCAAGAATTACTAGCTTGCACATCCCAAGTAGAAGCAAAATTGCTAGCTTGCACTTCTCAAAAGAGAAGAAAGAACTTGCTATCTTGAACATCACCAAAAATTGCTAGCTTGCCCTATCTCAAGAAGCAAAAGTGCAAACTTTCAATCTTGCACATCTTTAAAATTAATGATGATTTGGTGATTAGGGATGTTGTAAAGTGATAAACAATTTGCTAGCTTGTATGTTACAAAACTTGCATATCTCTAAAATTTGCTAGTTACACTTCTCTTTTTTATTGATGACAAAGGGGGAGAAGTTATGTTAATGATCATGCATGGAATAATATATTGAAAAATTAATTATGCATGATTTTATGATCACATGTTACAAATATTCATGATGAAATATTGCTTTGACTTGAATTCAATTTAAATTTAAGGTTCTATCAATATGGCATATTGATAGGGTTAACTCTATTATCAATTGGTTGTCATCATCAAAAAGGGGGAGATTGTTGAATCTCGAATTTTGATGATGAAACTAATTGATAGTGTTTATGATTTGATCTATGTTTTGAGTGACGTAGGAAGCTTCGATCAGAGAGAGACAATTAAAGCAGGAAGAATCATGTTGGGCTAGAGATAAACATGTCAAAAGATTAGACGTCGAGCCGAAGGATTGGTCGACGTATCGATAGAAGGCCTTGGGCCATGGGTTTGGGCATCGGGCCAAGAAGAGAGAAAATTCATCAAGGAAATTGGAGTTACAGAGGTCAAGTGGTCGATTGGGCAATAGGCCGCAAGATAGAACGATACGCCGAAGAATCGAACGAAGCGTCGATGAACTAATGACATGCTGGACAATATTTTATTTAAGCCTTATAATAATTGTCTAGATCGAAGTAGGTTTTAAGTGTATAGGATTAACTACGATAGCAATGCATAAAACAAAATGAAGTCCCAGAGTCAAGAACAAGACTTCGTTGGGAGTTCGAGAGTTCATCGGAAGTTCTGTCGGAATTGACCGAAAAGTCCAGGAGCTTGCCAGAGAAGCTCATTGGAACTTGCCAAGAAGATCGTTGTGAAGTCCAGGAGCTTGCCCGAAGTCCGTTGGAACATTGCCGAGAGATCATCGGAAGTTCGCCAAAAGAAACATAGACTTACGGACTTATTTAGCTTAGTTAATATTTTAAAATTCGTAGTTAGCACATAATTGGGTTGTAATTAGGCCAACTCAATTAGGGGCCAATTGGGCCATGGTTGGGCAGTGTTGGGCTAAGTGAAAAGGCCTAAACAGTGACCCAACAAGTAGAACCGACGTGGCACAATCTTAGAGACTGTGTCAAGCGGTGCTACCACTAGTCTGGGCGGTGGTACCACCCAGACTCAGTCTCCAAGGCTATCAGGCAGTGGTACCTCCAGTCTGGGCAATGGTATCACCCAATGTTAGGCTGTAGGCGGTGGTACCGCACGTACCCCAAAATTTCGAGGATTTAAATTTTGGCTCCAAGTTTTGAAGTCATTTGGGGTCTATAAATATCCCAGCTATTCTTATATGGAGTAGCAAGAAAAGTGAATAAAAACTCTATATTTTTAGAGTTGAAAACCCTTGTAAAGTATAGAGTCCCTCCTCCTAAAGTTTAGAGACCATTCTAAGGGAGAGTGTGAGGGAAGCTTTGTAAAAAGGGGTTGTAAAGGTTCTCTCATGAACCTGTCAAAAGGAGAATCAAGTTGTAAGGGTAGTTGATCTTCATCCATTGAAGGTAGATCGTTAGTAGATGCTGGTGGCCTCGACGGAAGAGGAATCGGGAGTGGATGTAGGTCACGACGACCGAACCACTATAAAACTTGATTTGCATTTTTATTTTTGCAATTTATCTTTACTGCAAATTGCCTTACCTGCTTACTACTCTCACTACCTTACGAAAATGATTTCAAGTTAACATATCCCCAAAATGATTTTGGTCGAAATTAAATTTTAAATTATGAATTTTTTTAAAATCGACGTTTTTATCCGTTGCACTAATTCATTCCCCCCCCCCCTAGTGCCGACTCAATCCTAACAATATATGCAACAAGTAATATAAAGTGGGGTATATTGCTTTTCCGTCGAGGCCACCGATGTACATTAACGGTCTTCCTATAATAGGCGAAGATCAACTACCCTCTTACAACTCTTTCTCATTTTTATAAGTTTAGGAGGCAACATTTACAAGCCTCACACCTCTCTTAGAATGATCTCAAAGCTAAAAAAGGAGGAGGACACTTAGCACTTTTTCAACACTTTTACAACCCAAAATCTCAATAATTTTGTTCATACTTTCATATTCTTTCATGCAGGTAAGAGTGGGATATTTATACAGCACACTAGTCTGTTCAGTTATCTCGATATCCCTTTCAAGTAACCTATGACCAGGATTATTTAAGGTATGTGTTTAAAGGTGAATTAGTCTCATTATCGTGATCTCATCATGATTCGATTCTCATTGCACAGATCCATAGACATCACAATATATATGCATATATACAACAAACAATATAAAGTGATAAAATACCAAAATATAATAAGCAAAAAAAATATGTATCATGTCACACGTGTCATTACTCATGTGATTGGCTTACAGGGCACTTATGATTAGCAATCTCCTACTTGACCTAAAGCCAATTACCTATGTGTCTGATCCCCATCAAACTCATGTGATGCTCAAAGATAATTTGAGACAATGGCTTTGTTAGTGGATCTACGATATTATATTCGGATGGAACACTTTCCACTACTACATCTCCTCGAGTGACAATATCTCTGATCGTGTGGAACCTCCTCAAAATATGCTTAGACTTCTAAAGAAGAAGAAGAAGATAACTTTACTTTGGCTTCAGGTTTTACATCAATTACACACTTTTGAGACTCAAATTTGTTGAAGGCAAGTGTTCTAAACCCTTCCTACATAAATTCTAATCTCTATTTTTATTTTAATTCTTCATAATTCGAAAGATTTTAGCTTAGCACCAAACCTTTCTTTCGTTTTGATACAAAGCCATGAATCTATAATTTTTCAGTAATCTGACCTCTATGCACTGTTTCGAACCTAACTTTTAGCAATAAACTCTTATTTAGGTAATCCTAATCCATTTGAAAGTAGACTCATAAAGCTTTCTGAGAATATCTAATTTGAATGATTTAGAGCATAAATGCCCATTAAACGCACCATGTCTAACAGTGTACGATTCCTCCTTTCAGATACACCATTAAGCTTGTTGAATATCATATTTTGATGATGAAACCAATTGATAATGTTATGATCTAATCTATTTTTTGAGTGACACTGGACTAGCTTCGATCATAAAAGACAAATTGTTTGAAGCAGGAGGAATCGAATGTTGGACCGGAGTGGAACATGTCAGAAGATTGGATGTTGAGCCGGAAGATCGGTCAACGTGTCGGCAGAAGGCTTCGTGCCTTGAGTTCGGGCATCAGGCCTAGAAGAGCGGACATTACGCCAAGAAGATCGGATTTGCGAAGGTCAACATGTCAATTAGACAAAAGGCCACAAAAGAGGACGATGTACCGAAGGATTGGACGAAGCGCTGATAAACCAATGACATGCTGGACAACTTAGTATTCTTGCTTGTAATAATTTATCTAGATCGAGTTAGGTTAGGTTATAATTATGTTGATTTAGAATGTTATTAATCCAACTCAATTAGGGGCCAACTAGCCCTAAAGTTGGGCCGTTTTGGGCTAAGAGAAAGGCTCATTCAATGACCTAAAAGTTGGGTCAAGCAGTGGCACTACCAAAGGCTCAGTCTCCAAGACACAGTCTCCAAGACTATGTCAGGCGGTAGTACCGCTAGACTGGGCGGTGGTATCGCCTAGTGTCAGGTGGTGGTACCGCCAGTCTGGACGGTGGTACCGCCCAGACATAGTCTCCCAAGCGGTGGTATCGCCAGACTGGATGGTGGTACCGCCAGTCTGGACGATGGTACCACCCAGACATAGTCTCCCAAGCGGTGGTATCGCTAGACTGGATGGTGGTACTGCCCAGTGTCAATGCTACAAGCGGTGGTACCACCTAGCATAGGCGATGGTATTGCTAGGACTTGGGAAACCTAGGATGAGACCTTTTTTTATTCTAATTTTGAAGTCATATAGGGTCTATAAATACCCCAGCTATTCCTGCATGGAACAACAAGAATTATGCATGAAATTGAGTTGAAAAATGGGAAAGAATTCTTAAGAAAAATTTGGGAAACTCTCTTAGGATTTAGGATCACTTCTTCCTAGTATTTAAAAGTTCATCTAATGGGAGAAGTGAGGTCTAAGAAAGAAAGGCTTGTAAGGGTTGTCTCCTAAACCCTTGAAAAGGAAAAAGAGTGTAAAAGGGTAGTTGATCTTTGTCCATTAAAGAAAGATCGTTAGTGGATGTCGGTGGCCTTGACGGAAGAGGAATCGGGAGTGGATGTAGGTCACGACGACCGAACCACTATAAAACTCAGTTTGCATTTACTTTAAACTCTTTACTTTTATTGTAAACTGCTTTACTTACTTATTCACTATGCTTTCATATGCTTTTAAGTTAACATCTTTCCGAGATAATTTTTTATCGAACGAAAGTTTTTCAAACTATAATTTCTTCAAAAGCACTAATTCACCACCCCCGACACCCCTCCCTCCACCCCCCCCCCCCCCCCTCTCTCTCTCTCTTAGTGTCGACTCGATCCTAACAGTTGGTATCAAAGCCATGTTTTTCTCATTTGGTTTAACATCCAAGAGAAATGGCTCTTTTTGGCTTTTAAGAGGGTCACTCTATCATTCGTCATCTTATGTTCAATGGGATAGACTACACATATTGGAAAACTCGAATAAAAGTTTTCTTACTTTCTTTGGATTTAAATTTATGGAGTATTGTTAAAAATGCTTTCAAAAACCCTCTAGACCAATGAACAAATAGATTGATCTAGAGAAGAAAATGTTTTCTTTAAATGCTAGAGCTATGAACGCTCTATTTTGCGCCTTAGACAAAAATGAATTCAATCGAGTTTCTATTTGCAAAATGGCTTATAAGATTTGGCACACTCTTGAAATCACACACGAAGGCACAAATAGAGTCAAAGAGTCTAAAGTTAATATTTTGATGCATGATTTTGAATTATTTCGAATGAAGCCGAGCGAAACTATTGTTAACATGTACACCCGATTTACGGATGTCGTCAATAGTTTAAAAGCTCTTGGTAAATATTTTTCGAATTTTAAACTTGTTAACAAGATATTAAGATCTCTTCTAAAGAGTTTGGATCCGAAAGTAACTACAATACAAGAGGCAAAGAACTTAAGTAATTTTCCTCTGGAAGAACTTATTGGTTCATTAATGATATATGAAATGACGTACAAGGCATATGATGAACATGATGAACTTGAGAACAACCTTCCAAAAAACAAGAAGGACTTGGCACTTAGAACAAAAGAAGACCACACGAGCGAAAGCTCAAGTGATGATAACATAGAACTCCTCACAAGTAAATTTATAAAATTTATAAAACATGAGACTAAGAATAAAAATGAACTTAAAATGAAGAAGCTGCCAAAGAAGAAGAAAGTATTTAAGGTGGCTTGGGATGAATTGAGCTCATTTGAAGACGAGAAGCAAACCAACAAACACAAGGTGGCGAACTACGCCTTAATGACTATCGACAATGAGATAACCAAAACCCCTTAGTTTACTATGAAATTACTTGATATATTTCATATGTTATTTTTAATTAGTATATAAAATATAAATAAATAAATAAAAGGGGATCATGCTTTTCTTTCTAGTGTTTAAAAAAAATTAAAAATTTGATCATAACAATTGCATTTCTTTATGATAAAGGAACCAAATATTAGATTAAATTGTAATGCTTGTACACCTAATGAGATTAATCATATGTATGTTTTTAAGAAGCAATAATGTGTATATTAATTATTTTCGTATTGCTTTTCAATTTTGATTGAAGATGTTATATGTTAATAAAATCATGCTTGATGATTTAATGATGCATAATGATGTAATGATATAATGAAAATGTTAAAAGGTTTGGTATCCTACATAAGGATTTGAAGTAAAAATGATTTGAAATCTTATGTTTTGGAATTATGGGTTACACTTTTGATCTTGATGATTTTTGTGATAAATCTTGTTTCTCGGTTTTAAACGATGATGCATGTTTTGATTTAGCATAAAACGACTAGAGCATGCTTTTATGAAATCAAATCACTTAAATTAAAATAAAAATGAGAGAATGCATGTTTCTTGAAAATATGTCTAAAGCTTTTCAATTTTTTTTCAACAAGTGATTCTTAGTGATGAATCTATTTTATATTATCTCTTAAATTATAAAAATAAGTTTGATGATTTGTTAATTTGAATGTTTTGAAAATAAATGTTTGTATCATATTTGATGATTTTATATTTTGAAACTATGCATGATGAGTTGAAGTAATGATGGTTTGAATGCACGAATCGATAATCTTTTTGTTACATGAATCATGATTCCTTCACTTGATACTCTAAATTGTTTACAATTCATGATGAATTGAGACATTATGCATAAATCAAGTTCTCGTGTAAATCTATCTATGTTGCCTTTATTGAATTTTCCGAAAAGTGATTTTGATGATGATTTTGGATCTATTTTCATATGACTCATTTTACTAATGAGATGATATATCCAACTAAATCATTTTTCATATTTATGACGTGATATATTCAACATGAAGCATCTTTCTTGATGCACGTATGATTCACTCTTTTAAGAGAATATTTATCAAATCGTGATAAGTTGAGATTTTCCTTATGTGAATCAAGAACCCTCACTTTTTATTCTCGAATGATTTCTTACATTTAATTAAAAAGAATATTTATCAAAATGAATCATGTCTTTTGGTATTCACATGATCTTATCTTTCATGATATGATTTTTTTTATATAATTCATTGTATTCATGAAGTATATCTCATCACCAAAATTTTCTTGATATCTTCCATGTGATGACTTAAATATTTACACATTTGTGCTATTCCCCTCTTTTTGCCTATGACAAAGGGGGAGAAAGATTTGCTAGTGTGCACATCTTAAGAAAAGCATATTGCTAGCTTGCAAAGAAAGGCAAAACTCGTAAGTTTGCACATCTCAAGGGAGATAGTCTTGCTTAGTTTGTGCATCACAAAAATTAGCAAAAAAGTGCTAGCTTACACATTGTAAAGAGAAGCAAAATGTTACTATCTCAACGGAAGCAAAAACTTTGCTAAACTTCATATCTCAAAAAACTTGCTAGCTTGCATGTTCTAAAATCATGTAAAATTTGCTAACTTGTATATTCTAAAATGATATAAAATTTGCTAGCTTGCATGTTCTAAAATGATGTAAAACTTGCTAAATTTGCTAGCTTACAAATTGCAAGGAGAAAAACTTGCTAGGAAGAAAAATTGCTAGCTTTCACTTCTTAAAAGAGAAGAAAGAATTTACTATCTTTAACATCACCAAGAATTGCTAGCTTGCAATCTCTAGAGAAGCAAAAGTACTATCTTGCCTATCTCAAGAAGCAAAACTTGCAAACTTGCATATCTAAAAAAAGAAGCTAAATTTGTAAACTTACACAATTTAAAATTATTGCTAGCTTATATGTTGTAAAACTTACATATCTCAAAAACTTGCTAGATACACTTCTCCTTTTTGTTGATGACAAAGGGGGAGAAGTAATGATGATGATTTGCATCATGTGTGATATGATGCATTTTTATATTTTAAAACATTGCATGATTTTCTGAATTTAAAGGTTATATTAATATGGCATATTGATAGTGGGAGTTAAGGTTAACTCCGTCATCAATTGGTTGTCGTCATCAAAAAGGGAAAGATTGTTGAATCTCAAATTTTAATGATAAAACTAATCGAGACCATTAGAGACATGTAAACCTTGTTTATGAATATTGTCAATAGTCTAAAAGCACTTAGTAAAAGTTTTTCTAATTTTGAACTTGTTAACAAGATATTAAGATCCCTTCCAAAGAGTTGGGATTCTAAAGTAACTACAATTCAAGAAGCTAAGGTCTTGAACAACTTTCCGCTCGAAGAACTTATCGGGTCTTTGATGACCTACAAAATAATATGCAATGCACATGAAGAACTTGAGAACAACCTTCCAAAAAATAGGAAGGATTTGACACTTACAACTCAAGAAGACCACTTGAGAGAAAACTCAAGTGATGATGATGATGACGACTTGGCACTTCTAACAAGAAATTTTAAAAAATTCATAAAAAGGAACAAAACTAAACATGACATTAAAAATAAAAATGAACTTAAAAAAGGACCAAATAATTTGCTACGAATGCAAGAAGTCGGGACACTTCAAAAGTGAATGTCCCCGAAGAAGCAACCGAAAAAGAAGAAAGCGCTAAAACCTACTTGGGACGATTCAAACGCATCTGAAGATGATGAGGCAACCAACAAAGAAGTTGCTAACTACGCTTTAATGATCCTTGGCGATGAGGTAAGTAACTCAATCGAAGCCCATTTATCATTTGATAAATTATTAAATATATTTCATGATTTATTTGATGAATGTAAATTAGTTAGTAAAAAGTATAAATTATTAAAAAAGGAGCATGCCTCTCTTGTCAGTGAATTCAATAGATCAAATATTAAGCATGATAATGAAATATTACCTCCTTGTACAAAATGTAAAGAATTAGAGATGCTTAAAATGGAAAATTTGCTACTGCATGAAACCTTAGAAAAATTTAAAATATGAAGCAAATCTTTAAACATGATCCTTGCAAAAAAGGATCATGTTCATAGAAGAGATGGAATCGGCTTTGTGAGTAACACTCACCAAAAGCCAACCATCTTTGTTGAAGGCTTTGTGAGTAACACTCACCAAACAAATACAACTTTTATTACAAATTTAAACATTATGCTCATAAATGTCTATTTAAGAGGTATAGTCCATATAAGCTAATTTGGGTCCCTAAAGGAACCATAAATTATAAAATGCAAAATGATAAGGCATCTAAAGTTAAATGGGTACCTAAAAGAAAATCACATTTCTTATAGATATATTTACAATTACAAACTAGAGCACGAGATGGTACCTTGATAGTGGATGCTCAAGGCATATGACTGGAGATTCAACTCAATTCTCTAAGCTCATTAGCCAAGACGAAGGGTTTGTCACCTTCGGAGACAATAATAGAGGTAAAATAATTGGCAAAGGAACCATAAGTAATAAATCAAATCTCTTGATTGAAGATATGTTATTAGTAGATGGTTTAAAGCATAATCTTCTAAGCATTAGTTAATTGTGTGATAGAGGATATATCATAAGATTTGAATCTAATGTTTGCATTGTTGAGAGACCATACAAAAATACATTTATGATTGTCTTAAAACATAATAACATATATACTATTGACATTGACGATCTTTGTAATGAAATGTGCTTTTCAATTTTAAGAGATGATGCTTGGCATTGGTATAGGAGGTTAGATCATGCTAGCAAGAAACTAATCTCTCAAATTTCATCTAGAGAACTAATAAGAGGAATCCCTAGCATCAAGTTTATCAAAGATAAAGTGTGTTATGCATATCAACTCGGAAAGCAAATAAAAGGTAGTTTCAAGTCAAATATTAAATAAGCACCTCTAGACTATTGTAATTTATCCATATGGATTTATTTGGATTAATTAATACAACAAGCCTATGAGGTAGCAAATACGCCTTTGTAATTGTTAATGATTATAGTAGATACACTTGGACATACTTCTTGGCACACAAAAGTGATTGTTTGAAGTATTTTTTAAAATTTTATAAACTTGTTCAAAATGAAAAAGGCTTTATGATTGCATTTATATGTAATGATCACGGTGGTGAGTTTCAAAATAGTGATTTTCAAAACTTTTGTGAAACAAATGGGTACAATCATAATTTTTCTACTCCAAGAAACCTATAACAAAATGGAATAGTTGAAAGAAAAAATAGAAGCTTACTAGAAATGGCAAGAATTATGTTAAACGAACATAGCCTACCTAAATATTTTTGGGTCGAAACCATTAACGCGACATGCTTGTCATAAATAAGGTTCTCATAAGACCATTGCTCTCCAAAACTCTCTATGAATTATGGAACAACAAAAAACACAATATTTCATATTTTAAAGTTTTCGGTTATAAATGTTTTGTTTTAAATGAAAAAGATGCCTTAGAAAAATTTGATGCAAAATCCGATGAAGGCATTTTTTTTTTTTATTCCTCTATGTCTAAAACTTTTCGTGTCTTTAATAAAAGAACTTTGGTTATAGAGGAATCTATCCATATTGTCTTTAATGAGCTTCCCGAATTTAAGAAAAATAATTTTGATGTTTTAAATTTGAATAAAAACTTTCCTCCCTCAAGCGACTTAGATATATCTTCTTCCAAATAATCCTTACCTAAGGATTAGAAGTATGTAGATACTCATCCTAAAGAGCTAATCATTGGAGATACATCAAAAGGTGTTTAAACTCGCTCTTCATTTAAGAATTTTTATGCTAATATAGTCTTTATCTCAAATTGAACCAAAATGCATTGATGAAGCCTTGAAAGATGATTCATGGGTCTTTGCAATACATGAGAAGTTAAATCAATTTAAGAGAAATGAGGTACGAAAGATTGTTCCTAGACCTAGTGACCATTTAGTAATTGGTACTAAATGGGTTTTTAGAAACAAGCAAGATTAACTTGGTATCGCGGTTAAAAACAAAGCTAGATTAGTGGGCAAATGTTTCAACCAAGAAGAAGGTACCGATTATGAAGAAACCTTCGCTCATGTGGCTAGACTTGAAGCCAAAAGGATTCTCCTTGCCTATGCTAGTTATAATAATTTTAAGTTATTTCAAATGGATGTCAAAAGTATTTTTCTTAATGTCTTTATTTTCAAAGAAGTTTATATTGAACAACCTCCCATATTTGATAATGCTAACTTTTTTGAATCATGTGTTTAAGTTGACTAAGGCTCTCTATGGATTAAAGAAACCCCTACGACTTGGTATGAAATGCTTAGTTCTTTCCTTATTCAAAATAATTTTATGAAAGACAACGTCGATACTACATTGTTTATTAAATATTTTAAAAATAATTTTCTCATTATCCAAATTTATGTTGATGATATCATTTTCGGTTCTTCAAGTGAATCTTTGTGTGAATCGTTTGCCAAAAGTATGAGTCAAGTGTTTGAAATAAGCTTAATGAGCGAATTAACTTTTTTTTAGGATTACAAATTAAACAACTAAATGATGGAATTTTTATTAGTTAGACTAAATATGCTTTAGATCTATTGAAACGATTTAATATGGATAGTGCTAAAGCTATTAATACACCAATGAGCACTTCTACAAAACTAGATATGGACACTAATGGAGAATGTTTTGATTAAAAGACTTATAGAGGTATGATAGGTAGTTTATTATATCTCACAACAACTAGACCTGATATCATATTTAGTGTTGGACTATGTGCTAAATTTCAATCTAATCCTAGGCAATCTCACTTAAAAGCTGTTAAAAGAATTTTTAGATATCCAAAAGAAACTCCTAATCTAGGACTATGGTATCCAAATTCCAAAAACTTTGAGTTACTTGCTTATGCCGATGTTGATTTTACTAGTTGTCAAATAGATAGAAAAAGCATATCCGAAACATGTCGATTCTTAGGTCACGCACTTATCTCTTAGTCTTCCAAGAAACAAAACTCGGTTGCATTATCTACAATCGAAGATGAGTATATAGCAACAGGCGCATATTGTGTGCAAGTTATATGGATGAAAAACACTTTAGAAAATTATGAAATTCACTTGAAAAACATCCCTATAAAATGCGATAACACTAGTGGAATATGTTTAACCAGGAATTACATTCAACACTCTAGAACTAAACGTATTGACATTAGACATCATTTTATCAGATATCATGTTAATAATTATGATATATCTTTAGAATTTATTGATATAAAGCATCAATTAGCAGATATTTTTATAAAACCATTGAATGAGGAACAATTTGATTTTATTAGAAGAGAATTAGGCATATTAAATATTTCAAATGCATGAGTGCCTCTTGTATACTTTTCGGATTTCTCGAGTTTTTGTAACTTGAGTTTTCTTTTTAAATCGAGATCGTTTTCTTCATTCATTCATCTTGCAATTCACAAAAGAAAAGGTTCAATTCATGGACTTTTGGTATTCATAACTTGATTTTTCATGTGATGATCATAAGTCCTTCCTCCTACTATTTGCAAAGAAAGAGTATGGATATTTGGATTAATAACTTGATCTTTTATGCGATAATTAATTTCTATGCATCCTTCTTCGTTCTATTTACTAGAAACAAGATTTAGTATGCACACTTTTATCTTTTTGATGAATCCTCTCTTCGTGATAGTAGAAGCTTGATTCAATGAAACTTATTTATTTGATTTTGTTTAAATCCTTTAATTAATTTGATTCTTGAATTTTCTTATGAAGAATGAATTCCTTGCTTACTCTTCTTCCTTTTCTCCTTATTCTTATGATAAAAGGAAGAAAGAAACTTGCACCAAAAAGTGCTAGCACATCTAAAGCAATAATGTTAGCTTGCCCATTTCAAAAAGCAAAAAGAGTTATCTTGCAAAGCTTTTGCTTAACTTCTCAATTCACAAATTTTCTAGCTTGGATAAATTGGTGTAAAACTTACTTGAATAGTTTAAAACACTTGTATTATTGAATGATTCTCCTTTTTTTTATGACAAAAGGGGAGAAATGATAGAACTCTTTCTGACTCAAAAGGCCCAATACCAAGTTGGTCATGAGTTGCACTTATTAGAACTTCTTCTGACTCAGAACTCCTTCTAATTTAATGAATTATCATCCTATGATAATGCACTTAACTCATCAACTATGGACATACTATGCCACTACGTTATAGTCCCTAGACGGTAAGGGGGATCTAATCTATTAGACCTATTTACCCTTAGTTACTATGTATCTATAGTCCCTCATCTATCTAATATTCTAGAGACCGTATAGCAGACATGATGCTATCAGGCCCATACAGAATCTACTCGAGTCTCGCTCTAATCGGATTTTCTGGAAGACCTTCTTCTCTCTCAATCTGAATGACCCTAGCTAGGAATTTGATTGAGCGAGAACATATCAGACATTCCACCTAGAGTGGATAATCTTCTATTGGTACTTAATTGCCCATGTAAGATTGGTTACCACTCTCGATGATCGATTATGCCATATCTAAAACTTTCAGATCTATAAGTCCGACTTCAAAGAGCATAGTGTTAGGATCAAGTTGACACTAAGAGGAGGGTGAATTAGTGCGAACGTAAAAATTACATCGAGTCAAAAATCTTCATACGATAAAACCGTATTAAGGAGTGTTTAACTTTGAAAACGTTCGTAAGAGTGTGCAACTCAAGTAATGAGAAAGTAAAGCAGTTTACAATAAAGGTAAACAGCAAAATAGAAATGTAAACCAATTTATAGTGGTTCAATCGTCGTGAACTACATCCACTCCTGATTCCTTTTCACTCGAGACCACCAGCTTCCACTACCGACCTTCCTTCAATAGGCAAAGATTAACTACCCTCTTACACTCTTTCTCCTTTTCACGAGTTTAGGAGATAACCCTTACAAGCCTCACACCTGTCTTAAATGATCTCAAAACTAGAAAGGGAGGAGGAGGACATTTAGCAAATTTATAACCCAAAATAATAACCCCTTTCTGCTCTAATTCGTGTTTCTCCATGTAGGAATAGTTGGGATATTTATAGACCCCAAATGACTTCAAAAATGGAACAAAAAAAAATCTCATCTTGGATTTCGGGGGTGTTGGCGGTACCACCGCCTGCAACACTAACACTAGGCGGTACCACCACCCAGTCTAGCAGTACCACCGCTTGACATAGTCTTGGAGACTGTGTGTGGATGGTACTACCGCCTGACACTAGGCGGTACCACCACTTGATATAGTTTCAGAGATTGTGTCTTGGAGATTGAACCTTTGGCGGTGCCACTGCTTGGACTGGTGGTGCCATCGCATGACCCAACTTTTGGGTCATTGAATGGGCCTTTCTCTTGGCCCAAAACAGCCCCAACATAGGCCTAATTGGCCCCTAATTGAGTTGGTCTAATTCCAACCCAATTACAATTTAAAACTACTTCGATCTAGATAATTATTATAAAGCATTAATCACAAGTTGTTCAA
Source organism: Musa acuminata AAA Group (assembly GCF_036884655.1). Classification (NCBI taxonomy): domain Eukaryota; kingdom Viridiplantae; phylum Streptophyta; class Magnoliopsida; order Zingiberales; family Musaceae; genus Musa; species Musa acuminata. Next base: position 30,676,030 of record NC_088342.1, on the reverse strand, counting down.
CATGTTATTGGTTCATCGGTGCTTCATCCAATCCTTTGACACATCGTCCTCTTTTGCAGCCTTTGCCTAATCGGCATGTTAGGCCTCTACAACTCTGATCTTCTTGACGCAATGTCCGCTCTTCTAGGCTTGATGCCCAAACTCATGGCACGAAGTCTTCTGCCGACACATCAACTAATTCTCCAACTCGACGTCCAATCTTCTAACATGTTCCACTCCGGCCTAACATTGATTCTTCTTACTTTAATTGTCTCTTCAAGCTAGTCCTACGTCACTCAAAACGCAAATTAGATCACAAACTCTATCAATTGGTTTCATCATCAAAATATGAGATTCAACTCATATTACTCATATAGAGCATTCTTAGCGTCTCAAGTCTAAGGACCAGATATATAATTGGGACCACGAAACTATCGTTTAACGATGAGGTATCATTAACCATCCAGCATTCCGTGAGCAGATCATTCAGTAAACTCATTCTCCAATGAGCACCTACACTAAATTCTTAGTGTCCCCACACAAGCAACTATGAGACCAATTTCCTCCATCATATATACGAGTATATAGTACACCGATCTCTTCGATTATCTCAATATCCCTTTCGAGTAACTTATGACCGAAAATATTTCGTATCTTGTTTACAAGTGAATTGGTCTTATTATCATGATCTCATCATGATCCAATTTTCATTACACAAATTTATAGAAATCATAATATATCAATCAGATAATATAAAGTAAGAAAATATAATGATAATAATAATAACCAAAACAACTGTGTAGCATATCACATATGTCATCACTCACATAATTTAAATTAAAAAAATGATACTATACATCTTATAATAATATGTTAGTAGTTCCAGATAAGTTTAGATTGATTTGATAAAAATTAATTCAAATTATACTCAAGTTATACTTAGTTACAAATTCAATATAGAATACCCTATTTCAAAAATTAATCACTCTAAATTCATACAAAAAAAAAAAAAGGTGATTCTAAGCATATTAGCATCTCACCCTGTTACTTATAAAGAAGTTTAAAGAGTTACACTAAAAAATATCATATTTAAAAAATTATACTCTAATTCCATACAAAATAAAATTTTAATATTAAATATGTTATTATCTCACCTTAATAGTTCTAGAAAATTTTGGATAGATTTGATAAAAATTTAATGAGTTATACTCAATTATCGATTGAACATAAAAATATCATATTAAAAAAAATTATTCACCCTAAAATTATAAAAATAAAAATATTAAATATTTTAGAATCATATATTAATAGTCTTGAAGAAATTTGTATTGATTTGATTAAAATACCTTAATTACACTCAAGTTATACTAGTTTACAAATTAACCCAATCCATTGTAATTGGATCCGAGTAAATCCAAATTGATTGAATCCAAATCCTGATGCCTTTATTAGATTGAACTGCCCCGTGGATATGTGATTTGAAATAACTCGATTCAAAGATATTATTAATATTTTTTTAAAAAATAGCACTACTTTGTAAAAACCAATTATGAGGGCATCATATGATAAAGGCTCAATACTAGATTTTTTTTGGTAAATTATCTATAAATTTATATTTGGAATGTTCATAAAAAAAATATTTTGAAAGTTTTAATGATGCTAACTTACACTTTATATAATATTTATTATCCTACAACTTATTTATTTTTAATTAAGTATATTAATATTACTGATTCTTTAAAAAAAATGATAATGAGTTGAATATGACCATTTTCATAATGAAAACTAAATGAGTTAATTATTATCTGAATATTCAACCCATTTACTTTGTTGTTTCGATTTTTTTCCTCATTATAAAACAGATGGCTTGATCATAGATACGATACAAATAAGAAATCTTTTAAAATTTAACCAACATATAATTTTAGATTCAAATTATCATGCAAGGAAACAACAAAAATCCCACCAATCGAGGGAAACAATAATAGGAAAAAAAAAAGAAAACAATCGAATTTTTCTTTGTTATTACGGTGTATTTTTATGCTCGAATCATATTTATCATGTCACGTGGGTGCAGGCCTGATTGAATTAGACCAGGAAACGAGTTCGCAAAGTTTTTAAACTCATTGGAAAAGAGCAACCTGGCTTAATAATTAAAATATTTATATTTTTTCTAATAAGTATCATTCTAATAATTTTTTAGCACATCATAATATATTTTTGAACATATTCCATGCTTCACCTTGATTCTTTGTTTATTAATAGCAATTTTTCTTGACATAGTATTCATGCTATTTCTTAATATTCATCCGAAAATAATCAGAACCAGAATTCCCTGTACATCCCAATCAAAAGTAAATAGTAGTTATACCTTTCCCAATTATAAACATGCATGCAGGTTTATACGCATGTTCTTTTTGGATGATCCCAGGTTGAATGCAGTCAGGCAGCGTTTTCTGTTGTTTTATAGTATAAATATGACGAAGACAGAATAGACAATTTGATTATAGTGGTTTGACCAAATATGCTTATTTCTACCTTACCCGATATATATTTATTGTATTGGTTGGTCAAATCATACCCCTTCTTTGTCAACGTGATTAAAATAATTGCCAAGAAACATATGACCATCATGTTGCTACCTAATTCAAAATAATAAGGCCTTTTTAATCGAAATCCTCTTTTTGACCATGGAACGTGAAGCTAAAGATCAGAAGATGTTTGTGATGGAAGACACGAATATCCATGCGAATTCTGTTCGTTGTTTCGTGATTACGAGCAGGATCACTCGCGCCGCAGCTGTTTGCTCGCGTCCTCCCGTGTGACGTGGACTGCCCTCGCTTCCTTCCCATGTGACGGCTGGCGCGTAAAACCGACGGGTCCCAAAATTAAACGTTTCGAATGGTGATTGGGCATGAGCTGACGTGGCGAGTTCTGGACGGCTTGGTGGGGCGAGCAGGCTTTTCGCAGTTTAGTCCCGGGACCCACCCGGACTTGCTCGTCGGGAGACCATTTTTTACCCTTTTCAAGTATCCTCCCTGTTATTGGTCAAAGAAAAGGGGCCCACATTCCGGTGGGGGACCGGCAGCGCTAAAGGCGTACGAAAAGTGATTCTGACCAACCCTAGGGGTTCCCGTGGGCCGGTTTACTAAGGGGCCGACGAGGGCGTGTCCAATTACCCGGGGGCGGGGGCGGGGTCCACTTTGCTTGGCAGGGGCGGGAGAGTTGTCGGGTACGGGAGGCGCACGGGCGGGACCCGCCTCGCTGAGCGGACATCCACGAGCCACGGCTATCAGGGGCTCGCATTTCCGACCACCACTGCTGCGGAAAACTTGAACCAATTGTCGTTTTTGTTTGATTACCTGCCTTACCACCCAACATCCACCGACCTTTTCTACCCTCTCCCCATATGGACGGTGGATATCGCATCATCAAGTTCCGATGGGCAAACTTCTCCAGAGTCGTCGAACTCAACTGATTTCGGAACACGCTCAACGGTTTCGAGATTCGCTGTATGGACAACATAGCAGACCGCATCTTCAACCAGTGTTTACATCCAAATGGTCCTGCGCGGCGGCAATCAGATGGGGCCACGTTCCGTTGTCGGTTGACTGCTGTTCGTTCCGAGACAGCTAAACCCGGGCATGGGGAAGGAGGCCGTAATCAGGGACGAGTAACGTATCGAAACGTGGTGCGGGAGGGCGTAACGGCGCCATCGTGGGAGGCGTTACGGTCACCTCCAGATACCGGCTGGCCTTCCAATAGTGCACTCAGATGGGCCCGAGCTTGACCAATAGTCCTGCTACACGTTTCTATCCGTGGAAACGGGGACCACAGTAGCACGAAATAGAAGAGGAAAGCTTTTCGTTTAATAAATCGGGAGGGAAAGGCTTTTTAATTTTTAGGGCGCTGTCCGTTAATAGCACGACACGGGAGCCATCCGAAGGCGAGCCGGGAAAGACCAACGCCGTCAAGTATTTCCATTTCGAGATAGGTGGCCGTCTAACGGCAACTTGACGGCCTCCGCCCTACCCGGCGCCAGTTGGGGAATTGACCATGGTTGAAATGATTGCTCCGGCATTTGACCCGAGTTAAGGTACGGAATGATCCAGTGCAATTCCAATTGCAAAAATTAAATCCAATTAGATCTGACACCTTTGTTTTCGTGGGTCCCTTTCCGGACTCCCTTCAAACAGTATGTAAGCAGTAGGTAGCACCTGGAATGTTGAATAAGATCCGGGCAAGCACTGTTCGTCGACAGTACGAGGCTCCCTGTCTCTCTCTCTCTCTCTCGCCGCTTCCGAGCTCTCTCTATGCTCAAAAGAAAAGGGGTGAGAGACGGAGTTATAGAGAGAGTTTAAGGCTGAGGAGAAACGATTGTCGGAGAAGGGCGAGTGAGAGTGAGAAATTTAGGGGTTTCTTGAGGGATTTGAAGTGGTTTCGCCGAATTAGGATTTTTCGTGTTTTGAAGGGGATCTGATAGGGTTGGATCTGGAGGCGTTCCGGGTTTCAGTTTAGGGTTTACGATGGGTTGAGTTGGTCGGATCATCGGTGTCTGTGACAATTGACGAGTTGCGCTGGGTGCTGGTGAATTCGGTGTGGTTTGATGGCGTCGTCGGAGGTGTCGGTGAAGGGTAGTAGAGGACGAGGGGAGGGCTTGTCGTCGGGGTGCAGCGAGCCGCACGAGGCAGCCCCTATGAGGGATGACGATGAGGAAAGGAGCCTGGGGCTCTCCGGCAGCGCAGCCGTCCGAAAAGGTAGGTTCCTGGCCGGTTCTCTGGCGGTGGCCGAAGGCAGTTGCGCTGGCTCTCTATTTGTAGGGTTTTCGGTTAGGTTTTGACTTCAGTGTGGTTTCACTTGCAGATTCGGAGGATGCGTTGTACACGGAACTATGGCACGCTTGCGCCGGCCCTCTGGTGACGATTCCCAGAATGGGGGAGAAGGTCTTCTACTTCCCGCAGGGGCATGTGGAGCAGGTGAGATGCGGGAGTCTTGGCAAAACTCATATGTGCCCGAATTCCACCTAAAAATCACCGTTGCTTGGGGGGTTTCCCCCTTGACGTTTTGGGTGCATCACTTTCCGTTCGCGTTTTCGTGAAGGTTCTCGTTATCTCCATTTTTGCTGGTCTGTTGTGGTGTTTTAGGTAGAAGCCTCAACGAATCAGGTAGCAGACCAGCAGATGCCGGTCTATAACCTTCCATGGAAGATCCTTTGCCGGGTTATGAATGTCCACCTGAAGGTGCTCTTCGTCGAACACCCATCTTTTGCAGTAATCGTCTTCCTTGTATTCCGTTCTAATCTTTGGAGGGTATTTCTTGGTTGATAGGCCGAGCCGGACACTGACGAGGTATATGCTCAGATAACGTTGCTTCCGGATCCAAAGGTATGTCTTCAAGGCCCAAGCATTTTGGGTACTTCTGGTTTTGCTCGCTGTGGATGTTACTTGAGATAGATGGGAACGTAGATTCCTTCTTTGTTGAAAAAATACAACACGAGTGGTGGCATTTAAGCAGGACGAGAATACCGTGGAGAAGGAGACACTTGCACCGCCACCGCCACGGCCTCATGTGTATTCCTTCTGCAAGACGCTGACCGCGTCGGACACGAGCACTCACGGTGGATTCTCAGTGCTAAGACGGCATGCTGATGAGTGCCTTCCTCCACTGGTCAGATTTTTAGTCTGCTTTTCTCGTTCCTGTGGAAGGTTTTGCCTTTTGTTGAATATCTGGATAGTGATCAGGATATGAGTCAGCAGCCGCCTAGTCAAGAGTTGGTGGCAAAGGATTTGCATGGAGTGGAATGGCATTTCCGACACATCTTTCGCGGTAAGCCAATATTATAACTTGACAGGCCTTCGTATATGGATTTTTCCTTGAATTTATGGGAATCTCTCTGTCCTTTCTGGATCTTATGGTTTTAAAGGTCGTAGTTCTTGTGTTGTTTAAATGTTTGAATGGACTTTTTTGCCAGTCTTGACGACCAAATGATTGTGGTTCTTAACTAGTTGAAAATGTGCAGACTACAATGTTAAATTCCTTAATGTTGGCTCATAAATGGTGCTCTTTTGCCTATTTCCTGTAGGTGGCTAATCTTTGTTCTCAGATGAGCTAGACTTGTTGATTGCAAATGAAATCACCATAACATGTTTCTTTTTGGGAGTTCTATATGCTGAACCTGAAAGCTAACTACATCTTTTTCTGGTTATGTTCTTCGCTCTAGCTAGTTTGCCACAGACTTAATAATCTGTTCTGTTGTCTTTGAACTAGGTCAACCACGAAGACACCTGCTTCAAAGTGGATGGAGTGTTTTTGTTAGTTCTAAAAGGCTTGTTGCTCGGGATGCTTTCATCTTTCTAAGGTCTGTTCATGTTAAACCCATGCTGACATTTTCAGTTCTTTATGTCTTGTGCTAAGTGATTGTTCCATGGTTAAGCAGAGGGGAAAACAGCGAACTGCGTGTTGGTGTGAGACGTGCACTGAGACAGCAGACTAATGTTCCATCCTCGGTCATATCCAGTCACAGTATGCACTTGGGTGTCCTTGCTACGGCATGGCATGCTGTCAACACTGGAACCATGTTTACTGTTTACTACAAACCACGGTATGTAGACTATGTATAATGGTCACATGCATTATTTCACACACAATAAGGCAATTACAATGCATATTTAGAGCATTGAGGGAAATTACCAAAGGGGATGCAAATTTCATTAGTTTTCAAGCAGCTTCTGTTGATTGTAGTGCTAACCCGTTGGATACTTGATTTATTTATTTATTCCATGTGGTTACTCTGACAGGATGTGTCCAACTGAATTCATTGTTCCTTTTGATCATGTGGATTCTATCAAGAGCAACCATTCTATAGGGATGAGGTTCAAAATGAGATTTGAAGGTGAAGAAACCCCAGAACAGAGGTATCATCAGGCTATATTTTCATATCAATTTATAGATACAGTTACGTTAGGATCACTTAAGTAAAATGACAATCATTTCTGATCTATAAAAGTTTTGATACCTAAAGGTTCACCGGCACCATTGTTGGCATAGGAGATGCTGATCCAAGCAGGTGGACTGGATCAAAATGGAGATGCCTCAAGGTAATTTATCATAGAGGCATCTATTATTGTTATTGCTCAAGATTAATTGAGTGATACTGTGTTTAAATTTTAGGTACGATGGGATGAGGCCTCTTTGATTCCTCGTCCAGAAAGGGTGTCTCCATGGAAAATCGAACCTGTTCTGACACCTCCACCCAACCCCGGTCCTATGCCTAGGCCAAAAAGGCCTCGGACAAGTAATGTTCCTTCTTCTCCTGATTCATCCGTTCTAACAAAAGAAGGTAAAATATGGCTTCTATAATCCTATTATGACATGCGTTTCGAGTAAAAATTAACTATCGTAACATGCTACTCAGCTGCTTCCAAAGCAGGCCCTTGCCAATCCCATGAAGTCTCAAGGGTCTTGCAAGGTCAGGACATGATGGCCTTTAGAAGTACTTTTGCAGATAGCAATGAGTCAGATACTACTCAAAAGCCAATCATGTGGTCGGTGCGTGATGAAAAGATAAATGATGTTTCTGCTCTGAGAAGATCAGTATCAGAGAGGTGGATGCACACAAAGATGCATGAACAAACATACACTGATATATTATCAGGTTTCCAACCTGGTGATTCTAGTGGGTTTCACTCACCAGGTGATAAAGATCTTTTGAAGTCTCATTTCCAAGATCAAGGAGCCAAACATAACTGTTCTCCTGGCTCACGGTCTTTGATGCCTCCAAATTCAAATTTTAGTATTGGTGAATGCAACCTGAAGATGACTCGTGTTGTTGAGTTGTCTTATCAGAAACTTGGAAGTTATAGATATGACATGCAGGGAGTTCATACTGAACTGCAGGAATTAGGAGGTGATCGGCACTCAGAAAATTGGCTACCACGGTTTCTGCAAGATTCTCGAACAGAGAACATGCCACAAACTAGGGTCGTGAAACCTCAACCACTAGCACCATCCCAGAATGATGTGGTGAAGTCCAAAGGAAATAGCGGTTGCAAGTTATTTGGGTTTCACTTAAACAGCAAACCTGTAACATCTGTTAGTACCACACTGACAAATGGCGATACAGAGAAACCTAATCAGGTTTGTCAACAGGCTCCTAAAGATGTTCAGAACAAACTGCAAGGTGGTTCAACCAGGAGTTGCACCAAGGCAAGCTTTCTTTTTTTGCTTAATCAATTTGAGACATATTCTTTTTATGTTCTTTTTGTTTCTGACATCAGTCTTTGATATATGCTATATTGTGGAGGTAATTGTTGCATGCTCTATATTCTCATTATCTTTCTACACTATGGCTATAACCTATGTTGTAGCCTGGGCTGACTTTGTTTTGAAAGATGTAACCCATGTTGTCTTATGTGATTGTCATTGCCAGTTATTTTTTTTTATCAGAGGTTTTCTTTTTTGGTACCATAGAATGTAGGTTTTCCTGTCAATATAAAATAAGAAGTATTAATGCAGACAATATTGACAGACCAAAAGAAGTTATTGCCTTTATGCCTTATCAAATAACTTGAGAAAAAACAATCTTTGAGTCTGGAGCATGCTTCATGAAACAAATTCTGAATATAAAGGAACCTTAGAGGTTTTGGTTGACATTTGTGAATATCCATAACCACACTTGAGGTTTCTGGTTCAAGAAAAGGTTGAACAAATTGATTCATCATAATGGTACCAAATTTTAAATCAAGTTTCCTATTGTAGTTACTCAAAGCTACATTTCTTTCGTGCTACATTCTTATCCTTAATTTCTAGAGTTACTATTGCCAGCCATTTATGATGCTGAACTATCATGAGAATATGGTAGAATTCCTGGAGGAATCAACTTCCATGACCTAAATGTAGCAAGAACTTAACGAGATTATTTTCATTTCAGGTGCATAAGCAAGGTATTGCACTTGGTAGGTCTGTTGATCTTTCCAAGTTCAGTGGTTATGATGAACTGATTGCTGAACTAGATCAAATATTTGATTTTAAGGGTGCACTACTTGCTCCCAACAAGAACTGGCTTGTTGTATACACTGACAATGAAGGTGATATGATGCTTGTCGGAGATGATCCCTGGAAGTAAGTGTTTGTATTTACTTTTTTCCTGCTTTGCTTTATTTTGGCACAGCTTAACTACTAGGTGGCTGACTCAGTGTTTATTGCAGTGAATTCTGTAACATGGTTCGTAAGATTTATATCTACACTCGAGAGGAGGTCCAGAGTATGAACCCAGGAACATTAAATTCTAGACTTGAAGAGAGTCCAGCCACTTCAGAAGAAAATAGTTCTGGCAAAGAAACAAACGGCCCTGTGCATGGTACTAATCGTCAGAATTCTGAGGGCTGTGCTGAGTTGTCACGGTATGTGGATCTCTCGTCCTGAACTCATCTTTTGTTCAAATAATTTATTTGGCTATTTTTGGCTGTCATTTTCTCATGCTACTAGGTTGTGTTATTAAATTGATAGTTGCATCGATGGTGCAGCAGAGCTTCCTCTCCTTTGAGCTATTGTTTACTAAAAAGACCATCTCATTAACTAATTTCCATAAATTATGATGATGACAAAACACACTTGCGGACTGATTGTTCTGTTTAATTTTGAGCATCCTTTTGTTTTCAGATGATTGGAACCTATAGGGACTTAAGTTTCTAGTCTGTCTGTTGCCTTGTGCAGGTCTCTTGAAGATGTGAAGCCAAAAAAGTTGGATGTAGCTTTCTGTGATGGTTCCAACATATGAGATACTTTCTTATTCCTACAGTTTTGATGGTATTGTAATTTTTTACTCTCAAAGTCTCTTGTGATATATATGTATATATGCTGGATAGCACCTACCTTGTAAATAGCTTGTCAGATTATAGTTGTAAGTCTAACTTATATATATCCATTTGCTCCTTCTGTGCTTTCATTCTAAAAAGAACAAGCTTGTAAACTCTGCCTGGTTCAATCAGAATTCTACCAAGTACTAAAGCGGTTGTTCCTGCATTGTAAATTGTGTATTGTAAACGCCTAATTCTAGTCCCATGCTGTATAACATAATGCTTGTGATCTACTGGTTGATGCTTGGTGTCAATTTGCTGAAGTTTCCAAGACTCCACTGGTTCAGACTCCAGCTGACATTTCTTGGATATTTACTCATGGTGCAACCTACCGTTTGGTCACCGGTGGGGTTTGGTATGACCGGCACAAATCAAGGAACAATGTACTTTATACACCCATCTTCCCAAATATTGGCTTTGTGAAAGGTGCGTTGGATTTGTTGGCTCTAAAAAATTGAAGACCGCGTTTAGGGTTTCCATTTTGTATCCTAGTTAAGAAAATTGGTGATCAAGCTCAACAAGGACTAGGGAATCTCGTCCCGGAAGCGAAGCTGGATTGCTGGGTGTATAAATCACAGACAGGAAGACCTCTGTACTTGCCTTCAACATTCCAAGGTGGGTTCTAGCCTAAAGATGCTCCTTTCCTGGTCCTGTGGGCTTGACAAGCTCCTGTTAGTTCTGGTGACTGTCGAAACGTATTATCTGCATTGCTGCCGCTTGTGGCTGGTTGGCTGGCGGCCGGTGACTGTAAATTTGCATAACGCAGAAGGATGCGATCGAATTTGCCATTCATGTCTGGCCAAGGCATGCAAACCCTGACTCGCCTATGAAATCCACCTTAAAATTGATGTCCTATCTAATATGTGCATGCATCGAGGGAATCAGTAGCTACAATTCTTGGCTGCACCTTGTCCCTTTCACCAAAACACTGCACAAGTGGGGGTTTTTACTGAGCAATGGCACTGGAATGTTGCACAAGCGAACAAACAATACTATACGAGAGTGGAAGGGCATGAACGATAATTTGTTTGTATGTGTTCTTGATAGAATGCTTGCTTCGCATTTCAGGGTAAAGATAAAAAATAAAGACAAACTAGGCAAAAATCTTCCAAGAATCCGTCTCCCATGTGTGCGTGCATGTGTTTTTAGCAAATGCACTAGAGATTACCATGTGGATGGATGTTTACAATCGGATAACCTATGCTTGTTTCATTTCAATGAATATTTGACCTACGGATATGGAAAAGAATATCTTTTTCTAAACTAGCATAATATCTTTAAATGGGAAGAAAAGCTTGCAAGTTCTATAGATAATGTGAAAATTATGTTCTAAACTAGCATAATATCTTTTTCTAAACTAGCATGATTTCATAATATCTTTATGAAATCATGTGAAAATTCATATTCATGTTGGTTATGGAAAATGAGGACCATGTACCTTTTTTTTGTTTGTTTGTGGGTGTGTGTGTGTGTGTAGAATCTGTTACTCGCAGCAGGAACTCCTGATCTTTCTACATTTTGTCCGAAGATATCTGCAAATGTGATGTCATTGGTGATCATAATAAGGAAACAATATTGAATGCAACATACTTCAAAAGAGAAAGCATATTCAAAAGTTAAGACCACTGCAGAATGGAAAGAGGATAAATATATATACACTCGAGTTCATTCTGGTCTTCACGAGGTACGAGCGTTAAGGATAACTTCGTCTACGCGCAATGAGCAAGCACATGGCGTTTCAACAAATGGTTGAAGAGTGCCACCAACTTTTCCTACAATCTGATCTCCGTCTCCTCCCACATCATCAAAATGGACTAATCCAAAACGAAATTACTCAATTTTCTTGATTGATCTCATATGCACATAGCATTAAAACAAAATTTTGAGGAATGTCAGAAGCCTCCCTACAATCCTATCTCAATCTGCTACCTCATCATCAAAATCGACTAATCCTGAACTCTCATCAGATCCAATATTTCACATCGCATTTCCACGAATTATTGAGGAATGCCACGGAGTTTCCTACAGTCCGATCTCAATATACTACCACCTCATGGAGACGAACTAATCCAAGATGAAACTAGCGGGATTCTTTTGTCAGGTTCAATAGACACTTAGCATTTCAACAAATAGTCGAGGAATGCGTCTAATCTTCTTACAATCCAATCTCAATATCATACATCATCATCGAATTTGAGTAACTCAAGACGAAACTAACGGTATTCTCTTGTTGTCAGATCTAATAATTACATGGCATTTCAACGAATACTTGAGGAATACCATCAAGCTTCCCACAACCCCATCTCCATATTCTACCACACTCTCTGAATTAATCCAAGATGAAAATAGCGGGATTCTTTTGTCAGATTTAATATACGCACGGCGTTTTAACAAATAGTTGGGGAATGCCACCAAGCTGCCGATCTTAACATCTTACCGCATCATGAAATTTTAGTAACCCAAGATGAAGGTAACGGGATTCTCTTGTCAGATCTGCTCTACGCATGGCATTTCAACAAACAGCTGGCGAATACCCTGAATCTTCCTACAAGCTGATCTCAATATCTAACCACACCATCGAAATTGATCAAACCCAAGATGAAACCAACCGATTCTTCCCCAGTTCAAAAATGGATCCAGGAAAACGACATAAAAAATAAAACATTTACCCGAAAGAAATTCTTAAAACCCTTCAAAAGAATTCATCAAGAACAGTAGAAATATCAACACAGACCATATATCTGGAGATCAAGCAATTCGCACCTGGAAGTGGAAACGAAACATCGGAGCTCTCTCTCTCTCTCTCTCGCTCTCGCTCTCGCTCGATCTTGAAGTTGGAACCGCGCGCGTAGCGAAAACAGAAGGAAACTGACGGAGCCGATCCTGCCAACTTGGGGTTCGGTTTCAAATACCGATGTAAATGAATCGAATTGGGATTCAAATAGCGCAAAATTTATGTATACTTTTCCTATTGACATTTCTATAAAACGGGTTCAAGATTTCTTGACCTCTGATTTAATCCGTATCAGATCGGGTTCGAGTCGTGTTTCTTACGGCTCGACTCAACCCGCTTCAGTATTTTAGTAAAGAATGTAAAAGAGCAACCTTCATTGAGGCTCTCAACCCGATCCTATTATGACTCGGGCCTGATGGGCTAACTAGCCTATCAACTTCGTTTGGTCTAAACCCAGATCAGACCCTAGCATAGTGCATGTGAGGCGTAGTCTAGTGGTGGCTCCACGTCGTGACGAGTCCTCTGACTCCGTCTACGGGTAGCCCTTTCCTATTCGAGCCCCCTCACTATGCCCAAATGCTAGGTCGGCTCTGATACCAAATATTAAGACTCGGGTCTGATGGGCTAACTAGCCTATCAACTTCGTTTGGTCTAAACCACTGACCAAAATGCTTAAGCTGAAATTGATAATAGTACACTCATCAGACCCTTATAAGCCAATCATATACATTACCCACTTCCGATGTGGGACTAATGGGATGTTACAGATCCACTACTTACATCGAGTCAATATGATCTCTCAACCTGACCAGCCATCCACTACAAGGGATCAATTCCTTGATCCGTTATGTAATTAGCATCTAAATCCATGTATGACCTTCATAGTTAGTTACACATAGGTCCTCCCTTCTCTTAAGTCCACAGTTGGAACTCTTGTTTTGACATGTGACAATTTTAGCGGTAGATTGTGTTTCATCACTATTATTGAAATGTTTTATTAAATATGAGATATTTTCATCTACTAATTTTCTTTTGTTTTTCAAAAGAAATATAATAATAATAATAATAATAGAGAATTAATATTATTAGAATCCTTGAATATTATTTATTTATTGTGTGAAAAAAAAAATTAAAAGTTTCAGTTGGATGAGCTTGTGATTCAAAATTAATTTTTTTAAGTCGAATAATTAGTAAGATCCTAACTTAGCCCTCCGAGTCCTTTTAGAGCACGAGGAACATGCAATTGCTCGTACAGCACAAGCAAAACACTGACTGCGAAAGACTTGCGAGTTTGACTCATGTCCAGTCTTCCTTGTTGCTCCAACAAAATTTGACAATGATAAGAAGAGTTATTAGAAATGATGAAATAAGTTTCTCATAGATAGGATATATGTTTATTTAGAAGGTATAGATATATAATAATACGAATAAAAATAAATTTATAACATACCTATACAAACTCGACTTTAGAACATTAACTAGAAGTCCCCAGCCATTAATTAGGACTAATTCATCAATTAATAATAATTTAAAATTCTAAATGTTGCTAGGAGGCCACATTGATTTAGAAAATTACTTAAAAATCAAATATCAGGAAAGAATTAAATTAGGAAAGGAGGAACGTTTTTTGGGGTTTATTTATTTTTTCTTCAATACATTCATAAAAATTAAAATATGTAAGATTTATTACTCACTAGTAGCATATTCATTATGAGTATGGGTCATTTTTGCAATGGCATACACCTTTATTCAAGAAACTAAATAAAATGTTTAGCAATCTATAATGAATAAGCAGAGCATTTACTAGTTTTATTTGTTTAAAATTAAAAATTCAAAAGGCCAACAGAAGATTAAATTTCTTTTTTTTTAACTTAAAAAATTGGAGTTGTATAGATGGTAAAATCAATAATAACTTTTTAAAAAATATATTAGTTAAATAAAACTAGTACAATCCGTGCTAGAAGAATCAACACTCAAAAACGAAAGAAGAGGAAAGATTCTAGATTTTACATTCTCAAAGTATTGGTAAGTCTCCAGTGTGGTTCTACAATTTCGATGAATTCTATTGGACCTAACTTTGTCGTAGAATCATTATATTTTAATTACAAATATTTCTGATAATAATTCAAAGATAATAAACTTTTTTTGGTATTATTATTTTTTAAATATTATATTTAAACTTGAACTCAAACTTGAGGCAGATAAATTATATAATAATATATTATTATTTGTATCTATTGAGACATCTTAGTGGTTAGTGTATTGTACCGTCTCAATTTTCAGTCCATACTTCAATTCCTGTTGCAATGAATTTTTTTTTTTTTTTTTAAGAAAAATTAGTATACTAACGTCTCAATGCAGACTTTTATGGGCATTAGATGTTAAATCTAAGGCACTATAAAAGGGACCAAATTTTCTCTAGCTAAACTTATATTTTGATTTCGGCCTTCACGATCAAACACTCATATCAGATCAATTGCAACTCATCTTATTTAGAACAAGTGCGTCAGGTTGGTTGATACTTAGCATCTTGGACTTCATCAAAATCATTATTAGTCAACGGAGATTAGTCAATGGTTATATCTATATAATTCCACTGGAAAAATAATAGGAATTCATGTGGTGCATAAACTGTTGCTATGGGCACCGCCCATGGTATTACCATTTTTATGTATGCTGTGTTAACATCATGCGATTAGGATCACCAGCCAACCCAACCGCTGCTACTGAGGCACGGCGATCTATGAGCCATCAACTATATAGTACCAGAAAGAATTTGTCTTGTTCGAGCCGTATCGATTCCTCTTCTCATTTACATTCAACCGACTCCTTTTCTTTTCTCCTCGAGATCTGTACACATAGTTTATCCCCTCCTGTAACATCCATGGGGAAGAAGGCGATGCAAGAGGCCTTTCGAGGCGCGCAGAAACCAAAGAAAACTATATCTTTAGCCGGCAAACCCGCGCCGGCAGCCCACCGTTGATGGTCGCCGTCAGACCTGGCACGAATTTCAGCGGCCGGCCGCCGGGAAGCACTTCGACATCGAACTTACTGACCACGGAGACGATCACTGTCTTCATCTCCATCAGCGCCAACTCCTTGCCGAGGCACACCCGCTGCCCCGCCTGGAACACCGGGTACTTGAACAAGCTCTCCGGGGTGAACACCCCGCCGCGGAGCCACCGCCCCGGCCTGAACTCGTCGCAGTCGGGGCCCCAGATGCTGTCCATCCTCCCCATGGCGTACGGGTGGTACGTCACCCTCGTGTTCCTGCTCACGAACATGCCGTCCGGGAGCACGTCGTCCTCGAGGCAGAACTTGGAGTCGAACTGGACCGGTGGGAAGAGGCGCATGCTCTCGTAGATCGCCGCGTGCACATAGTGCATCTCCTTCAGCTGCTCGTAGCTGACGACGTCCGCCCCGTCGGCCTTGGTGACGCCGGCTATCTCCTCGCGCATCGCCTTCGCGACGTTATGGTGCCGCGACAGGAGCAGGAAGAAGCTCGATAGGCCCGAGGCGACGGCGTCGCGGCCGGCGAGGAGGAAGCTGATGACGATGTCGCGAATGTACTTGTCGTCGTCGTCCACCACCGAGCCCATGAAGCGGGAGAGCAGGTCGTGGCTGGACGCGAATCCAAGCTTCCGGCGTTGCCGTATCACCTCCTCCGCCAGCACGTTGATCATCCGGATCGTCCGCTTCAGTTCCCTCTCGGACCCAACGTTAAGCAGCCGCTTCAGCTTCCAAATCAACGGCGCCGTCGCCGTCCCCCGCCGCGCCGACAGCCTCGAGGCGGTATCGAAGGCGGCCGCGAACTCCGACATAGGCATCGGGAGCTCGAGGCAGCCGCGGTCGAGCCCGAACGAAATCTTGCATATGGTGTCGAAAGCGAACCTCCGGAACACGTCCTGGAGGTCCACAACCGCACCGTCTCCTCGGTCGGCGATGGAGGACAGCAGCGGGAGCAGACCGCGGCCGATCTCGCCGGCCACGATCCCGAAGGCATAGGAGCGCACGGCGACGCTGCCGAGAGCGAGGCTCGCCATCTTGCGCTGGAACCGCCACGCGTCGCCGTCCACGTTGAAGATGCCCTGGCCGAGGAGGTCGCCGAGGAGGGCGGAGAAGGGCTTCCCCTTGGGGAAGTTGTCGAACCGGGTCCGGAGCATGTACTCCACGTTGGCCGGGTTGGCCGTGACGGTGTTCCCCAGCACGTGGATGTGGATGGTGCCGGTGGGCGACTCCCGGAGTAGGTGCGCGTACCAGTCGCAGAGGTTGTCGAACTCCGCCGCCCACGATGAGCTCACGTAGGCCTTGCATACATCGCAGCTGCAACACCGCCGCTTCCTCAGAAACAGCAAGAGCATTGAGAACAGAACAAAGCCCACGGCGAAGGAGAAGAAGAGGAAAGCAACGTGGTTCTTCGTCATCCCCGCTGCTGCAGCTGCCGCTTCCAATACAACGATGGAGGACGTGAAGGCAAGAAGCTCACTTCTTTATAGCAATGGCAGGAACCTCCCTTCCACATTAATGAGACGGACGGCTCGTTGTGGCCTGGTTAAGGTCAAAGCCTGCATTGGAATTCACTGGATCTACCCAGATATGATGGAGACAACTGAAGTGGGTGCGGAAAGCTGGCTTCTCATCGCCGTCTATCAATACCACTTGGGTCTTGTCCTACCTTTCTTCCGGGGAATAAGCGCACGAGCACCTCGTGCTGCTCGTGTTCTAAAAAAGCCTTTGCCGGGAGGGAGGAAGACCGCAAGTCGGCTTCCAAGCACGTGCTCTAATATTCTTCCGCACATTTGTCAAATGCGTTTAATGTGTTGGTCATTTCGCAATCGACAGTTGACGACCTCTCTTAATACGAAATTATTATGTGTTTTAAACGACATATTAATATAAATTTTGTGGTTTTTTTTCTAGTCTTTCGCAGCATGATAAGTGCTTAAAAAATGATTAATGTGAGATGCATTTAGATTTGATCATGATTCAAATTGATATGACGATTCATCGATTCTAAATCAAATTAAAATTAACTAGATATAATTCAGTTTCAGATCTAAATTTTATGAAATTAGAATTTTCAATTCCGAACCAATGATTTTAGTTCTGATTTAAATCATTGATTCGATAATTAAAAAAATATTAATTTTATTGGGGTCAAACAATCAAGCCCAATAATTCATGTCTAGTCCAACGGTCTAATGAAGAGATAAATGATCAGTTTGCCCCTTTCAATAGTCATATAATAATTATATTCATGTATATTTTGATTATTTTATAATTTAAAAAAAAAATAAAAAAAATAGATTTATCCCCTCCAACAACCACATAATAGTTAGTTTGGGGGTTACTTTAGAAAAAATTAAAAACCCCATAAATACCCACTCAAATCTCTCATTCTTACCCACTTACTTGATTAAGCACTTCTTTGAAGTTTAAATACTCTTAAGCTCTCTCTCAAGCTCTTTTTGCTCTTTCTTGATCTGATGGCAAGTATAACTACCACTTCATTAACGAGGAGTCTTTAGAAAATCGATAAATAAAGAAAGCCAATACATTAATATTGATGTTGAGCCAAACATCACCAAAATAGCAACCAAAATCAAGTCGGATATTCAAGGTATACTTGGAAGAAGATCCAAAACCCTGATGGCTCTTTCCATGTCATATGTAATTAGTGTCCAAGTTTTCAAGTTTAAAGGAGGAGGATATGGAATATTTCAAAAACATATTGAGAAGAAACATTGAACACAAACGAGAGGAGTCGAATATAAACTTTTGAGTACCATACTTCTCCCACTTTTTATCCTTTTGTAAAAGAAAAATCATAAAGCATTAGCTAGATTTCTCATCATTAAACATTTATCTTTTAGTTATGGTGAAAAAAATCAGATTTATTGATTGTTGTCAAAAGATTTTAAATTTAGTGGCACAATGAGTTTCTAGTGCCGCTCTTACTTATACTTTACATAATTTTTATAAAAATAAAGAGATATACAAAATTTTCTTTTGAGCTTTAGGCAGTCATGTTTTCAATTGTTCTGATATTTGGAGTGATCGCTCACAAATGCAATCCTAAATTGGAGTCACTTGTTATTGAATAAATAGTGACTGAACCATGCAAAAATGTATTATTGGTTCTAGAATATTCGATGAACGATGTATAACTGATAATATTTATAGAATGATAACAATTATTTTAGAGGAATATTATTTAGTTTTTAAAAATTTTTCTATTGGTTTTAATAATGCATCGACAAATATTGCTTCTATATGGAATTATTAGCAATTTGTTAACTTGCTTTTGGTGGTTTTTTTTTTCATGTTAGATGTGCTTATCAAGTTTTGAATTTATGTATACAAGATGAACTTAGATCTCTTGAAACTTTTTTTCTCCTATTAAACAAACTATTTCATTCTTGTGGGTCATCCATAATTAATGAAAGAATATGACATATTTTATAAGTTAATGACAAAAAAATCAAAAGATTTTCTAGAGGTGCTCTTACCCAATAGAATTCTACATATGAATTACTTAAAAAAATTAATATAAAAAATTATTATGCACTTTTATTACAAATAATGTTAGGGAAGTTTGTTTATATCCAGAGCATTTGAGTGTGTGTGAAAGAATTTTAAATTTTTTAAATTTTTTTAATAGTGTAACATATAACTTGTGTGATGTTTATTATCCAACTACATATTTTTTAATTATTTATATTAATAATATTGGTGCATTAGAAGAATATGAACATGATGATGACTTACAAATGACAATAATGGATATGGAATTAAGATAAATAAATTATTTCATTAAAATTTCATCAGTTTATTTAGTTTCATATGTTTTTTTATCATTGTATTAGATTAAATAACTTAGGTGGTTATTATTAGGATCATAATGGCATGGGGTGAATTAGTGCTATAGTAATTTGTTATTCGATTTTAAAGTTCTATCGATAAATTTGTATCAGAAATATGATTACCCAAAAATATAAGTAGAGTTGCAAAGTAAACGAGTAAGAAACATAAATGAAAAGTAAGAGAAGAAATGCAAACTGATTTATAATGGTTCGGTCTCCCCGACTTACATCCACTCTCGATTCTTCTTCTCTCAAGGCTACTAACTTTCACTTCCAATATTCTTTCCAATGGGTGAAGATCAACTACCCTTGTTACAGCTTATCTCCTTTTAATTGGCTTAGGAAAGAACCTACATACTCACTCTTTTATAAGATCTCTTATCTCCTACAACTTAGAATCACCTCTAAACTCAAGAAGGATGAAGAGACTCAAACAATACTCAAAGAGAGAGCTACAACCCTTCACTAACTTAGAAATTGATGCTTCATCGTCCAAGCCTTAGTGGGGTATTTATAGGCCCTAAAAAGCTTCAAATATAATAAAAAATTTTAAATCTCTGAAAATTTTAGGGTAAGGGCGGTACTATTACTAACAGCTAGTGGTACTACCATCACAACTTTTGATGCTGTAATTTTGAACTGTCGAATGATACCACTGTCAGAATTTTTAAATTCTAGACAGTGCCACCGCCACCTTAGGTGGTACCATCGTCAACGGTGTCGATAAGTATTATTTGTGCTTATCGATTGACTCAGGTGGTACCATCACCCAGGCCTACTTAAGGCCACTATTTTGGCCTTCTAATGAACCCAATTCGGCTCGGGTCTAAGCTTATTAGCTTTCTCAACAAGGTAGCATGGTCTCAGCCCAATACCAACTCAATTTGACCTAGAAAGACATCGATTAAGACTTTAACAATCCAACCACATATTCAACATAATTTCAAATCTTTTCAACACGTTATACGCCATTCTAACATGTCATCCGATCTTCCGGCACTTCATCCAAACCTCCGGCACTTCGACCTTTCTTTTGGTATATCGCTTGATCTATCGACATGTCGACTTTCCTATGACATCTGACCTTTTAACGCAATAACTGATCCTTCTAGTAAGATATGCAAACTTGTAGTATGAAGTCTAATCTTTGGCACATTGAACATTCCTCGAGCTCGACGTCCAATTTTCAACATGATACTTTTCTTGGCATAATGTCTGATTCTCTTGCTTTAATAATTTGGCCTTAATGCTTTGAGTCCTTGATCGATGTATTTCCTGCGTCACTTATCTTAAAGACATATTAGTTTATTAACTCTTCAATTGATTTCAAAATTAAAATTTGAGATTCAATAATCTCTCCCTTTTTGATAATAACAACCAATCAATGATAAATTTTTACTAAATTCCCCCTATCTATATGCTAATTTGAAATATAATGAACTCAAATTCAAAACATAATAACGTTTCAGTGCTAGTATTTGAATTCAAGTCGAAACAATTTTAATCATAAATCTTAGTACTTTAAATAGAAATCATTGTAAAAATCATATGCATAATTTTAGTTTAATCATTGTATAAAATATATGCATAATTTCAGTTAAAAATGTGAGAATAATCATTGCATAATTTCAACATCACCATCATCATATGTTAAAACACCATAATTTTTCTTGTTTAACATACATAATTACCACATCATCGAAAAGTAAAGACTTTTCTCCTCTTTTGTTATTAACAAAAAGGAAAAATATACAAGTTACTCAAGTGGTGGTAATCCAAAATATCTAAATAAAGTATGAAAATGAGCATCAAAAGTGTCAAGATGTCGATGAATCTATTGTATCTCAATCAAAATTTGGTATTGACAAAGCTCAATATGATCCAATCAGGCTGCTATGGAATCAGAAGATGAAGAGGGTGCTGGATCCACTAGAGATCTTGCCTCAAAGGGACTAGTAAGAGGAGGAGGACTGCCACTATGTATAGGTATTTTTGGTTCAAGCTTAGGTAGAGAAGGATCAGTTCTTCTAAGTAATCTAGTCCAAATTTCATTCATTACAGTGCACCTCAATCTTCTTAATAGGTTTCTATTAATGATATTAAATCTATTTAGTTTCATGATTTCTTTGTATGGTGGAATGGTTATGTCGTGTGTATGTAGTATAGTAATCAGGCCACCATATGAAAGTATCATGTCTTTCTCAAATATATCAATCATGTTTTGATGTATCAAATATCCAATGCAATTATCACGTCTTGTTATAATCCAATACCTAGTGCCTATTTCCAGAGTATTTACTTCATCAAGATGGTAATATTTATAAAGTAGAATACTAATCATGATATAATAAAGTAATTTTATATTAAATGGTAATAGATGCTCATAACTCTTTGGAACAATAGTTAGATTAGGATTTCACAAAATGATGCCTATAGCCTCAGAATATGTAGCCCCAACTAACTCAGTATCCCATTATCCTTTAAAATAACAACCTCATCTTTTTCAGTAATTCCTATTAAGTCACAAATTATGCCATATGTGATAGACATATGATGCCCTAGAAGATAAGTGGATACCTTATCTTTTTCATCTATATGCAAATTATTATAGAATAATCTAACTAATCTAGGGTAGATAAATTCACTAATTTGAAGAATAGGTATAACATCTAAATTTTGTTTTAAGCTTGTCAAGATTTATTGATTTAGGTTTAATATACCTAATTCCCTTTTAATAAAATCAAATTGTTCCTCACTCAGTAGTTTAGTAAAGATATCTGCTAGCTAATGTTTTGTATCAATAAAATCTAACGACATGTCATGATTGCTTATATGATTCCTAAAAAAATGATATTTAATGTCAATATGCTTAGTTCATGAATGTTGAATATAATTTTTTGACAAACAAATTGCATAAGTATTGTTATACTTTATAGGAATATTTTTCAAACAAAATTCATAATCTTTAAAAGTATATTTATCCAAATTACCTACGCATAACATGCTAATCATAGGTGCCCTGTAAGCTAATCACATGAGTGATGACACGTGTAATATGATACACACTCTTTTTGCTTATTATTTATTTGGTATTTTTCTCACTTTATATTGCCTATTGTATGTATTATGATATCCATGGATCTGTGCAATGGGAATCAGATCATGATGAAATCATGATAATGAGACAAATTAGTCTTTAAACATAGATCTTAAATAATCCCGATCATAGGTTACTCGAGAGTGACATCGAGATGACTGGATAGACTGGTATATGTTAGAACCAAAATTGACACTAAGAGAGGGAGGGGGGGGGGGGGGGGGGGGGTTGTGTGGGTGGGGTGAATTAGTGCTATCGAAAAACTTCGATGATTTAGAAAAACCATTTTGATAAAGCCTATATCGAAAATGATATCGAAAGTGTGTTTTACTTGAAGTAAGTGTAATAAACAATTAAAACAGAGAACAATAGTAATGAAGAGCAAAAAGAGAGTGTACGTTAAATTTATAATGGTTTGGTCGTCATGACCTACGTCCACTCCCGATTCTTCCTCCGTAGAGGCCATCGACATTCACTAACGGTCTTTCTTTAATGAACAAAGACCAACTACCATCTTATAATTCTTTCTTCTTTTCACAGGTTTAGGAGACAACCTTTACAAGCCTTACACCTCTCTTAGAATGGTCATAAATCTTAAGAAGAGGGAGGAGGATAGTTAGCAATTTTTAAAATCTTTTATAACTCAAAATTTTAAGACTTTTGTTCACTTTTCATGCTCTTTCATGTAGGAAAGAGTGGGGTATTTATAGGCCTCAATGACTTCAAAAATGGAGCCATAAAGTATCTCATCCTCGATTTTCACGGTACTGGTGGTACCACCGCTTGACAACCCTGCTCTAGCGGTACTACCGCAAGTTTGAGCGGTACGACCGCCTAACAGAACCTTGGAGACTGAGCTTTGGCAGTACCATCGCTTGACAGCATTAACTGCTGATGGTATCATCGCTTGACAGCATTAATTGCTAACGGTACCACTGCCCAAACAGTACTTGGGAGGCCGAGCCTCAAGTGGTTCCACCGCTAACCCTAGCGGTGCTACCGCCTGACGTGGCTCTAAGTCACTGAATGTGCCATCCATCCAGCCTAATTTAGCCTTGATTCGGGACCAGTTGGCCTCTAATTGAGTTAGTAGGAGTACTCCCCAAACTAACATAAATTGATACATAACTACGATAATTAAGGCTAAAATAATTATAATACTAGCAATCTTAGTTGTTCGACATATCAATTGTTCATTCGAACTTTCAGTGAACTTCTAATGAACTCCCGACGAACTTTCGATGAACTCCCGACGAGCTTTCGGTGCATCGTCTGGACCTTCGGTGTAATGCCAAATCCATTCGTTCTTGGCACATTGTTCGATTCCTCTAGCCTAATGCCCGATCTTTGACTCCAGTCTAACGTCCGATTCTCTAATTGTTTTGCTTTTTCATGATCGTAGTTAGTCTTGCATCATTTTTCGCAACATATAGATTAGATCATAAATCAATTGATTTCATCATCAAAATCTGATATTCAACAATCTCTCCCTTTTTGATGATGATAATCAATTAATGACAGAGTTGACCTTAACCCCCCTATCTATATGCCATATCAAAATAAGGTAAACTTGAATTCAAAAGGAAAATTGACTTTTGAATTTAAGTGAAACAATTTTGATCGTATTGCATCATATCAAAATTTCATACATTATGCATTATAGTTTCAAATTATCAAAGTGTAAGATGCATAATTTCAAAACATTATAACTTAACATCACTTCATGCATGATACCAAAAATAAGTCAACATTACTTTGGGTATAACATACATGATATCAAAACATTAAAATTTTCAATCATTCATCATTACTTATTACTTCTCCCTCTTTGTCATCAACAAAAAGGAGAAAAGTGCAACAAGTAATTGATCCAGGTAAGCTAGTATTTCAGTAAGTTTTACGCCATTTTAGAACATGCAAGCTAACAAATTTTTGAGATGTGAAGTAAAGCAAATTTTTTGTTTCTTGAGATGTGCAAGATAGCAACTTTTGCTTCTTGATATTGGCAAGCTAGCAATTCTCTTTAGATGTGCAAGTACCTTTGATTCTCTTGAGATATGCAAGCTAGCATTTTTGCATTCTCCCCTTTGTCATAAAAAAATAAGAAGAAGAAGAAGAAGGGAGAAATTCATTCATCACATAAAGAAAAGAATCAAGTCATAAGTTCCAAAGGTCCATGAATCAAAGTTCTACTTTCATAAATAAAAAGAGGAAGGATTCATAGGAAATAATCTTCACATAAAAGTGAGTATACCAAAATTCCATAAATAAAATTTTTACTTTCGTAAATAGAAAGAGGAAGGATTCATAGGAAATAATCATTACATAAAAGAACAAGTATACCAAAAGTCCATGAATTAAATCTCTTCTTTTGTACATTGCAAGAAGAAGGAATGATAGGAAACGATGTTGATTTAAAAAGAAAACTGAAGTTATAAAAACTAAGAAATCCAAAAAATGTATAAGAGGAACTCATGCATTAAAAAGATTTAACATGCCTAATTCTATTCTAATAAAATCAAATTGTTCCCCATTCATTGGTTTTGTAAAAGTATCAGCTAATTGATGTTTTATATCAATAAATTCTAAAAATATATAATGGTTTTTAACATGATTTCTAATAAAATGATGCATAATGTCATTATGTTTAGTTCCAGAGTGTTGAATGAGATTTTTTATTAAATATATTATACTAGTATTATCATATTTTATAGAAATATTTTTTAAATATAGTCCATAATCTTCTAAAGTATTTTTCATCCAAATATCTTGTACACAACTTGCACCTGCTATTACATATTCAGCCTCGGTTGTAGATAATATAATAAAATTTTGTTTCTTAGAAGTCTAAGAAACAAGTGAATAACCTAAGAGTTGACATGTTCTAGGTGTATTTTTTCTGTCTATTCTACATCTAGCAAAATCAGCATCGGTATAAGTAATCAATTCAAAAATTTTAGTTTTTTGATATCATAATCCTAGATTAGGTGTTTCTTTTAGGTATCTAAAAATTATTTTAATAGCTTTTAAGTGAGATTGCTTGGGATTAGATTGAAATCTTGCACATAGTCCACCACTAAATATAATATCAGGTCTAGTTGCTGTGAGGTATAGTAAACTACCTATCATACCCCTATAAGTTTTTTGATCAAAACATTCTCCATCAATGTCCATATCGATCTTTGTGGAAGTGCTTATTGGTATATTAATAGCCTTAGTACTATGCATATTAAATCATTTTAATAGATTTAAATCATACCTAGTTTGACTAATAAAAGTTTCACCACTTAATTGCTTAATTTATAATCCTACGAAGAAAGTTAATTCACCCATTAAGCTTATTTCAAATTCTTAGCTCATACTCTTAGCAAACGATTCACACAAGAATTTATTTGAAGAACAAAAAATGATACAATCAACATAAATTTGAACAATAAGAAAATTATTTTTAAAATATTTAATAAATAATATTGTATTGACATCGTGTTTCATAAAATTACCTTGTCTTTCATAAAATTATTTTGAATAAAAAAAGAACGAAGCCTCTTATACCAAGCCTTAGGGGCTTAATTTAACTATAGAGAGCATTGGATAACTTAAAAACATAATTAGGAAAGAGTGCATTTTCAAATCCGAGTGGTTGCTCAACATAAACTTTTTCGGAAATAAAGCCATTTAGAAAAGCACTTTTGACATCAATTTGAAAAAACTTAAAATTATTACAACATGCATAGGCAAGGAAAATCCTTATAGCTTCGAGTCTAGCAACATGAGTGAAGGTTTCTTCATAATTGATATATTTTTCTTGGTTAAAACCTTTGACTACTAATCTAGCCTTATTTCTAACCATGATACCAAGTTCATCTTGCTTGTTTCTAAAGACTCATTTAGTACCAATTATTAAATGGTCACTAGGTCTAGGAACAAGCTTCTATACCTCATTTCTCTCAAATTAATTTAACTCCTCTTGCATTGCAATAACCCATGAATCATCTTTTAGGGCTTCGTCAATGCATTTTGGTTCAATTTGAGACAAGAAGGTCGCATTTACATAAAATTTTTTAATAGGAGAATATGTTTGAACACCTTTTGATGTATTCCCAATGATTAGTTCCTTAAGATGAGTATCTACATACTTCTATTTCTTAGGTAAGGGTTCTTTAGAAGAAAATGCATCTAAGTTGCTTGGGGGAGGAGAGTTTTTATTCAAATTTAAAGCATCAAAATGAAAATAATTATCAAAATCATTTTTCATAAATTCGGGAAGCTCATTAAAACAATATGAATGGATTCGTCTATAACCAAGGTTCTTTTATTAAAGACATGAAAGACTTTAGAAATAGAGAAATAACCGAGAAAAATGCTTTGATCGGATTTTGCATCAAATTTTCCTAAGGTATATTTTTTGTTTAAAATAAAATATTTACAACCGAAAACTTTAAAATATGAAATATGAGGTCTTTTGTTGTTCCACAATTCGTAGGGAGTTTTGAAAAGTAATGGTCTTTTGAGAACCCTGTTCATGACATAGCATGTCGTGTTAACGACTCTAACCCAAAAATATTTGGGTAGGCTATGTTCGTTTAACATAGTTCTTGCCATCTCTTATAAGCTTCTATTTTTTCTCTCAATATTCTATTTTGTTGTGGATTTCTTGGAGTAGAGAAATTATGGTTGTACCTATTTGAATCATAAATTTTTTTGAAAATCATGGTTTTGAAACTCACCACTATGATTACAACGAATAGACGAAATCATAAAACCCTTTTCATTTTGAATAAGTTTACAAAATTTTAAAAAATATTTAAAGCAATCACTTTTGTATGTTAAGAAGTATATCCAAGTGTATATACTATAATCATCAATAATTATAAAGACGTATTTATTATCTCCTAGGTTTGTTATATCAATTGGTCTAAATAAATCAATATGGATCAATTGTAGTGGTCTAGAGGTGCTTATTTGATTTGAAGCTACTTTTTATTTGTTTTCCTAATTAGCATGCATCATAAACTTTGTCTTTGACAATCTTGATGTTAGCATTCCTCTTGCAAGTTCTCTAGTTGAAATTTGAGAGATTAGTTTCATTTTAGCATGACCTAATCTCCTATGCCGAAGCCATGCATTATCGTTTAAAGCCAGAAAAACATGTTTCATCATAAAAATAATAAATATTAATAGTATACATATTATTATGTTTTAAGACAATTATAGATCTATTTTTGTGTGGTATTTCAATTGTACAAGTATTAGATTCAAATTTGATTGTATATCCTTTATTACATAATTGGCTAATTCTTAATAGATTATATTTTAAACTATATACTAATAACACATCTTTAATCAAGAGGCTAGATTTGTTACATATGGTTCATTTACCAATAACTTTTCCTTTGTTGTTGTCTCGGAAGGTGATATATCTTTCGTCTTGGCTAGTAAGCTTAGAGAAGTGTGTTGAATCTTTGGTTATGTGTCTTGAGCATTCACTATCAAGGTACTATCTTTTGCTCCTAGCTTTTGATTGTAAACATATCTATAAGAAAGGAGATTTTCTTTTAGGTACCCATTTCTTTTAGGTACCCATTTTCTTTTAGTTAAGATCTACATATCTTAACTATTGACATTGAGTTATTCATGGTTCCTTTAGGAACTAAACTAATTTGTGTGGACCTTTTAAATGAACATCTATAGGCATAATGTTCAAACCTACCATAAAAATTATATTTATTTCCAGGTGAAATATGTAATATGGATCTTTTAACGAAGATAGTCGGCTTTTATTGAGTGTTACCTAGAAAGCCAATTTCTTCTTTTCTATAAACATGACCCTTATTAGCAAGGATCATGCTTAAAGATTTATTACCTATTTTAAAATTTTCTAATATTTCTTATTGTAAAATATTTTCTTTCTTAATTGAATTTAACTTTTCACACTTAGTACAAGGAGCTAATATACAATCATCATGCTCATTTTTTAATTTTTCAAATTCACTAGCAAGAGAAGCACGATCCTTTTTTAATAGTTTATACTTTTTACTAACTAATTTAAAATCATCAAATATATCATTAAATATATTAAATAATTCATCATAAGATAAGGAAGATTTGTTTGAGTTGTATATCTTATTGCCAACTGCCATTAATACATAATTTATAACTTCTTTTTTGTTGGTTGGCTCCTCATCTTCGGATGCGCTTGAATCGTCCAAAGTTACTTTGAGTGTCTTTTCTTTGGTAGCTTCTTTTTCACTTGGGGATATTCATTTTTGAAGTATCCCGACTTCTTACGTTCATAGCATATCACTGTGTCCTTTTTGAGTTCATTTTCGTTCTTAGTATCTCGTTTTATTTTGTTCCATTTTAAACTTTTTTAAATTTTTTTGTAAGAAGTGTCAAGTCATTAACATCATCATCATCATTATTTGAGTTTTCTCTTAAGTGGTCTTCTTTGGTTCTAAGTGCTATGTCCTTCATGTTCTTTAGAAGATTGTTCTCAAGTTCATCATATGCTACACATGTCATTTCATAGGTCATCAAAGACCCGATAAGTTTTTCAAGCGGAAAATTGTTGAGGTCTTTTGCTTCTTATATTGCCGTTACTTTAAGATCCCAACTTTTTTGAAGGGGTCTTAGTATTTTATTAACAAGTTCAAAATTAAAAAAACTTTTATCAAGTACTTTTAAACCATTAACGACATCCATAAAACAAGTGTACATGTCTCCAATGGTCTCGCTTGGTTTTATTCGAAACAACTTATAACTATGCACCAAACGATTAATTTTTGATTCTTTAACCCTACTTGTACCTTCGTGTGTAACTTCGAGTTCATGCCAAATATCTTGCATAATTTTACATATAGAAATATGATTAAATTTATTTTTATCTAGGGCACAAAACAAAGCGTTCATCACTTTAGCATTCAAAGAGAAAGTCTTCTCCTCCAAATCATTCCATTCGTTCATTGGTTTGGAAGACTTTTGAAAACTACTTTCAACAATATTCTATAAATCGAAATCCATAGAAAGCAAGAAAATTCTCATTCGAGTTTTCCAATACATGTAGTCCGTCCCATTGAATATAGGAGGACGAGTGATGAAAAAACCCTCTTGATTGTTGGCAAAAGCCATTTCTCTTAGGTGTTAATCCAAATGCGACGAAGACACTCCTCAAATCGGTGCACGATCTTCCTCTTCACGTGCACCACATGATCAAGAAGGGACTGACCTATCTTATTCTCCACATATGCCAAACTGAAGCTGTTGGCTGAGGAGAGGGAGGGAGGAGAATAAGTGGTAGCAACCAAAAAGGGTCTAACATATGCCCCTTTAGTTCCCTCCTATTTATAGAGGTTCTTGTCAACTTAACCCTAATGGATCCTTCTCTATTAGATACTGGATCTCCATCCAACTGCCCAAGCCTCTTGAATTAGTGGATCTCTACCCAATAATCTCTCATAGGCTCTTATTGGATCTTATCCACAAGATCCAATAATTCAAGAGCTTATTGGATATCCAATAAAATAGGAGCTCTAGTGGATATCTCATATCTGTGTTAGGATCGGAGCGGCACTAAGGGGGGGGGGGGGGGGGGGAGGTGGGGGGGGGGTGAATTAGTGCAGCAGATTAAAACTTGTGAGTTCGAAAACAAATTCGTAAATACGAGGAGATTTCGTTTTGATAGTAACTTGAGTAAAGTGAAAAATGAAAACTTGCTACCGAGTATATAATGATTGCAGGAAGTTAAGTACTCACACATTCAATGAACACGCCAATTTAAAGTGGTTCGATCAAATGACCTACATCCACTTGCGAAGCCTTCTTTAATGAGGCTCCCAACTTCCACTAACAAATCTCTTTGAAGTGGAAGGATAAATACCCCTCTTACAACCTTTTACAAGTGATTCACACTCTTACAAATTTTTGAAGAGAAAGAAGGAGGTGAACACTCAAGCAATTGAAAACAAGACTTGCTAAAGACTTCTCTAAGACTTTTATCTCAATCTATTGCTTTCTCAAAGGTTGTAATCTCAGCTGAGAATTGAGGGGTATTAATAGGCCCCAAGAGGATTCAAATTTGGGCTCTAAAATTTGAATTCTCTTAGGTTTTCGAGGCTGGCGGTGCCACCACTCGACCTCTTGGGTGCTGGGCGGTGCCACCGCTCAGTCCAGCGATGCCACCACTTAGTTCTCAGGTTCTGGGCGGTGCCACCGCCTAATCTGGCGGTGCCACCGCCTACACTATTTCAGCTCACTAGTTGGGCTCCAACTTGGACCAAACCAGTCCGAACTCGGGCCCAATTGGCCCCCTACTTAGGTTATAGGATTAACAACTAATCCTAACCCTAATTAATATGCTAACTATGAATTTAAAGACATTTCCTAAGCTATTACAAAGTCTGCAAGCCAACACTTTTTCCGGCGAACTTTCGGCGGTCTTCCGACGAACTCTAGGAAACCATTCTGCTAACTCCCGACAAGCTCCTAGACTTCACGATTTGATCTTGGCGAGTTCCAACGAGCTTCTTCAGCAAGCTTCATGTCATGAAAGTGCCTTATTAATCTTTGTTGTAATAAGGCACTTTTATTATGGTAAAAATCAATAATCCATAAATCACAAGATTCATCATGCATAATTTCAAAATTTATTAAGCATGATCATTATACAGGACACTAAAATATGGTTTCAAAATGTTTAATATTTTCATTACATCATTATGCAATGGTTTCATTGAACATAATTTTGAATGATTCTTATAGATAACTAAAACTTCTTTAGTTTTAATTTATGTGATTGACTTTATATTAGCATGCTCAAGTTTTGTTCTTATGTCAAAAACATACATCATGTTTGAAAACCAAAGACGAGGTTTATAAAAAAATCATCAAGCCTTCCATATAAAAACCATGTATCATCATTGAAAGTCAATATGAAAATAATCAAAATACACATTCTTGCTTCTCAAGCACATATATATAATCATTTAAATCTAACATTTTATTTTATTAACATAAAACATACAATTTTTTTTAAAAAATAATTATTCAAAAAAAGAAAAAAGAAAATACATCATGGAAAACATCAAGTAATTTCAATATAATTCAAGAGAGTTGAGTTACATACCTTGTAGTTGAAGCCCGTCAAAGCCCAATTCGCAGTTTCACCTTTGGAAGTTCTTGATTCATCCTTGGGTGCCTTCCTCTTCTTTGGCCTCTTCCTCCGTTCAGGTTCATTGTTTATTTTAGATTTTTGTTTAATGAACTTATTAAGATTTAGTGTTCGAAGTTCAAATTCATCATTGTCCTCATTACTTGAGTCATTGCTCAAGTGGTATTCATTTGTCCAGAGTTCCAAATCCTTCCTGTTCTTTGGAAGGTGGTTTCAGTGTTCATCGGGTTCAAAATATTCCAAAAGTGTCATTTCATAGGTCATTAATGATCCGATTAATTCTTCTAATGGAAAATCATTTTAATTTTTTTCTCTTGTATTGCAGTTATTTTAGAATCCCAACTTTTTGGAAGGGATCTTAAGATCTTGCTTATGAGATCAAAATTCGAAAAAGATTTACTAAGAACTCTTAGATTATTGACGACATCCGTGAAACGGGTGTACATGTCGCCCATAGTCTCGCTTAGTTGCATTCGAAAAAGCTCAAAAACATGCAATAAAATGTTAACTTTCGAGTCTTTGACTCTACTAGTTCCCTCATGCATGATTTCAAGTGTTCGCCAAATATCAAAAGTCGTTTCGCACGTAGAAATCCGATTGAACTTATTTTTGTCCAAAGCACAAAATAAGGCATTCATAGCCTTTGCGTTTAAAGAAAAATACTTCTTCTCCAAATCCGACTATTCGTTCATCGGTTTAGAGGGAAGTTGAAAATCATTTTCAACAATATTCCATAAATCCAAATTCATAGAAATCAAGAAAACTCTAATTTGAGTTTTCCAATAAGTGTAGTCCAATCTGTTAAACAACGGTGGACGAACAACCGATAATCCCTCTTGAAAGCCATGAAGAGTCATTTCTCTCGGGTATAAATCCGAAATGAGAAATATTAGGCTCTGATACCAATTGTTAGGATCGGAGCGGCACTAAGAGGGGGGGGGGGGGGTGAATTAGTGCAGCGGATTAAAACTTGTGAGTTCAAAAACAAATTCGTAAATACGAGGAGATTTCGTTTTGATAGTAACTTGAGTAAAGTAAAAAATGAAAACTTGCTGCCGAGTAGATAATGATTGCAGAAAGGTAAGTACTCACACATTCAATGAACACGCCAATTTAAAGTGGTTCGGTCAAATGACCTACATCCACTTGCGAAGCCTTCTTCAATGAGGCTCCCAACTTCCACTAACAAATCTCTTTAAAGGGGAAGGACAAATACCCCTCTTACAACCTTTTACAAGTGATTCACACTCTTACAAATTTTTGAAGAGAAAGAAGGAGGTGAACACTCAAGCAATTGAAAACAAGACTTGCTAAAGACTTCTCTGAGACTTTTATCTCAATCTATTGCTTTCTCAAAGGTTGTAATCTTAGCTGAGAATTGAGGGGTATTAATAGGCCCCAAGAGAATTCAAATTTGGGCTCTAAAATTTGAATTCTCTTGGGTTTCCGAGGCTGGCGGTGCCACCACTCAGTTCTCAGGTTCTGGGCGGTGCCACCACCTAATATGGTGGTGCCACCACCTACACTATTTCAGCTCACTGGTTGGGCTCCAAACTTGGCCCAAACCAGTTCTAACTCGGGCCCAATTGGCCCCCTACTTGGGTTATAGGATTAACACCTAATCCTAACCCTAATTAACGTGCTAACTACGAATTTAAAGACATTTCCTAAGCTATTACAAAGTCCGCAAGTCAAGACTTTTTCTAGCGAGCTTCCGGCGGTCTTCCGACGAACTCTCGGAAACCATTCTGTGAACTCCCGGCAAGCTTCTCGACTTCATGATTTGATCTTGGCGAGTTCCAACGAGCTTCTTCGGCAAGCTCTGATCTTTCATCATCAAAATCTGAGATTCAATAATCTGAACCTCTACTCGTTGCAACACCTATCATATGTGTGTGACCCTCTAGGCCCAATATCAAGCTTGCCGTGAGTTGTACCTATTAGAACTCCTTTTGACTCAATGAATTATTATCTTCATAATAATTACTACGCCATAGTCCTTAGATGATACATGGGGATCCAATCTATTGGACCTATCTATCCTTAATTACCATATATCTATAGTCCATCATCCATCTAATATCCCAAAGACTGTACATCGGACATGGTGTTATCAGGCCTATATGGAATCTACTCGAGTCTCGCTCTAATTGAATTCTCCTAGAGAACTCTTTCTCTCTCAATCCAAATGACCTTGGCCAAAGATTTACCTAAGTAAGAACACATAGGATATTCCTCTTATGATACAAAGAGTAGATGATCCTTTATCGACACTTAATTACCCTCGTAAGGTTGACTACCACTCCCGATGATCGGCTATACTAGATCTGAAACTTTCAGACCTATAAATCCGGTATCAAAGAGTGGAGTACTTATACAAGACATCCTTGGTATCTCAAGTCTAAGGACTAGATATACAACTGAGATCATAGAATCACTATATGACAATGAGGTATTATTAACTATCTAGCATTCCGTGAGTAGATCAATTAGTAAACTCATTCTCCAATGAGCACCTACACTGTATCCCTAGTGTCCTCACATGAGCAGCTATAAGGCTAGTCGTTTCTATCATATGGATAGGTATACAGCATACTAGTCTGTCCAGTTATCTCAATGTCCCTATCGAGTAACCTATGATCGGGATTATTTAGAGTTTATATTTAAAGGTGAATCAGTCTCATTATTGCAATCCCATCATGATCTGATTCTCATTGCACAGATCTATGTACATCACAATATATGTAATATACAACATAAAGTGAGAAAAATCAATAATAGTAATAAGCAAAAAGACTGTGCAGTGTGTCGCATGTGTTATCACTTATGTGATTTGCTTGTAGGGTACATATGACTAGCTGCTAAAACCTTTCACCAACTCAAAAATTGATGCTCTATCATCCAAGCTTTAGTGGGGTATCTATAGGCCCCAAAAGGCTTCAAAATGGAGCAAAAAATTTTAAATACCTAAAAATTTTGGGGTACGGGCGGTACTACCACTTACAACTGGAGGTACTACCATTGTAACTTTTGATGCCATAGTTTTAGACTTTTAGATAGTATCACCATCAAATTTTTTGAATTCTAGGTGGTATCACCACCAGCAACGCTAACAAGCACTATTTATGCTTGTCGATTGACTCAAGTGGCACCATCGCTTGGGCCTGATAGTACCACCATCTAAGCCTACTTAAGGCCATTGTTTTGGCCTTCTAATGGGTCTAATTCAGCCCGGGTCTAAGCCCATTGGCTTTCTCAACAAGTTGGTATGGTTTCGGCCTAATACCAATTCAATTTGACCTAGAAAGACCTCGATCAAGACTTTAACTATCTAACCACATATCCGACACAATTTTGAAGCTTTTTAGCACGTTATATGTGTTGAATCTCAGATTTTGATGATGAAACCAATTGATGAGTTTATGATCTAATTTACGTTTTAAGTGACGCAAGACTAACTTCAATCAGAAAAGATAAATCGATTAGAGTAAGAAGAATCATATGTTGGGTCGGAGTGAATATGTCAGAAGATTGGATGTCGGCTGGAGGATCGATCGACGTGTTGGTCAAAGGACTTTATGCCATGAGTTTGGGCATCGAGCCGAAGGATCAGACATTGCATCAAGGAGATCAGAAGTTGTAGGAGTCAACATGCTGATTGGGCAATACGCCGAAGGAGAGGATGATGCACTAAAGGATCGAACGAAGCGCCGGATGAACAAATGACTTGCCGAACAATATAGGATTGACACTTGTAATCGATTATGTCTAGATCGAGTTAGTTTAGAGTCTAATTGAGTTAGTTTTGGGGTGTAACCATACCAACTCAATTAGGGGCCCATTGGGCCTGAGTTGGGACTATTTTGGGCTAAGTGGAAGGCTCATTTGATAACCCAAGATTAGGTAGAACCACCTATGAGCTGGAAAAGTCAAGAGCATTCTTTTC
Organism: Musa acuminata AAA Group; assembly: GCF_036884655.1. Taxonomy (NCBI): domain Eukaryota; kingdom Viridiplantae; phylum Streptophyta; class Magnoliopsida; order Zingiberales; family Musaceae; genus Musa; species Musa acuminata. The sequence continues at coordinate 30,640,388 of NC_088342.1, read as the reverse complement.
TAGGTTATCAGGTGATGGTACCACTAGTCTGGACAGTGGTACCGCTTAGTTTCAATGCTGTAGGCGGTGGTACCACCCAGCATAGGTGGTGGTATCGCACAACACAGGTGATGATACCGCCAGGACTCGGGAAACCTAATATGAGACCTTTTTTTGCTTCATTTTTGAAGTCATTTGGGGTTTATAAATACCCTAGCTATTCTTGCTTGAAAGAGAATGAAATTAAGTAGAAAAGGGGAAAAATATACTTAAGAAAAATGTATCGTAAATCTCTCTAAATTTAGTGAGTCTCTTCATCTTAGAGTTATAAGGTTTCTAAAGGAGAAGTGAGGTCTAAAAGAGAGAGGTGTAAATGTTCTCTCTTGAGCCTATGAAAAGGAGAAAGAGTTGTAAGGGTAGTTGATCTTCATCTATTGAAAGAAGATCGGTAGTGGAAGTCGATAGCCTCGAGTGAAAAGGAATCAAAAGTTGATGTAGGTCACGATGACCGAACCACTATAAAATTGGTCTGCCTCTATTTCTATGCTTGTTTACTTATTTTGTAACTGCTTTACCTGCTCATTACTACTCTTACAAATGTTTTAAGTTTAAACGTCTTTCTGATACGATTTCATCGAATGAAGTTTTCAAACTGATGTGATTTTACGAAAGCACTAATTAACCCCCCCACCCACCACACCCCCCCCCCCCCCCTCCCTCTTAGTGCCGATTTCAATCTTAACAGTTGGTATCAAAGCTAAAGTTTTTCTCGTTTGGTTTAACACCCAGGAGAAATGACTTTTACCGATAATCAAGAGTGTCTTTCTATCGTTCAACCTCCTATATTTAATGGGACGGACTACGCATATTGAAAAACTCGAATGAGAGTTTTCTTGCTTTCTATGAATTGATTTATAGAATATTATTGAAAATGATTTCAAAAGTCTTCTAATATAATGAACGAATGGAATAATTTGGAGAAGAAAACTGTTTCTTTGAATGCTAGAGCTATGAACGCTCTATTTTATGCTTTGAACAAAAATGAGTTTAATCATATTTCTTTATGCAAAACTACACATGAGACTTGGCACACACTATATGTAACTCATAAAGGCATGAATAGAGTTAAAGAGTCTAAAATAAATCTTTTGATGCATAATTTTGAACTATTTCGAATGAAGCCAAGCGAAACTATTGTTGACATGTACACCCGTTTTACATATGTCGTCAATGGTTTAAAAGCTCTTGACAAATATTTTTTGAATCTTAAACTTGTTAATAAAGTTTTATGATCTCTTTCTAAAAATTAGGATTTAAAAGTAATTACAATACAAGAGGTAAAGGACCTAAATAACTTTTCGCTTGAAGAACTTATCAAAATTTTGATGACCTATGAAATGACGTGTATAGCATATGATGAACTTGAGAATAACTTTCCAAAGAATAAGAAGGATTTGACACTTAGAACAAATAAAGACCACTTGAGCGAAAGCTCAAGTGATGATGACTTTGAACTCTTAACAATAAAGCTTAAAAAGTTTTTAAAATAAGAATCAAAGAATAAAAATAAACTTAAAAAGAAGAAGCTGTCAAAGAACAAGAAAGTACTCAAGGTGACTTGGGACGAAACAAGTGCATCCGAAGAAAAGAAGTAAACCAATGAAGATGAAGTAGCGAGCTTCTCTTTGATGGCTCTCGACGACGAGGTAAATGACTCAACCGAAATGCCTTACAATGAATTATTTGATGCATTCAATGATTTGTATGATGAATTTAAACTAGTTGGTAAAAAATATAAGTTATTAAAAAAGGATCATGCTTCTCTAGCTAGTGAATTTGAAAAAGAAAATTGGATGTTAACTCCTTGCGCTAAGTGTGAAGAGTTATACTCACTTAAAAAGAAAATTTTATTTTTACAACAAATATTAGATAAATTTAAAATTGGTAGTAAATCTTTAAACATGATTCTTACTAATAAGAGACATGTTCGTAGAAAAGTAGGAATCAACTTTGTGAGTAACACTCAACAAAAGCCAACCACTTTTGTTAAAGGACCTACATTACATGTTTTCTTTGAAAACAAATATAATTTTTATAGTAGACATGGTCATTTTGCATATAAATGTCCATTCAAAAAGTATGGCTCACATAAATTGGTTTAAGTTCTTAAAGGAACCATGAATAATTTAATGCCAAAACCTAAGAGTGATAGATCAAAATACGAGGGACAATGGGTATCTAGAACAAACCCACTCTTCTTATAGACATCTTTAAAATCAAAAGCTAGGAGCAAAAATAAATTTTTGATTGTGGATGCTCATGACCGGAGATCCAAAATATTTCATAAAGATCACTAGCCGAAGCAATAAGGGAAAGAGCATTAGAATTAGAATTATTGGTAACAAATCCTTTGATTGAAGATGCTTTATTGTTTAATGTGTTATACAAGGGTATGCTTGTATTTGTGATGATTTTTTGTATTTCGGTTTTAAAAGATGATGACAAATGCATGCTTATATGAAATAAATCACATAAACTAAAACACATAAAAAGGGAATGTATTTTTCTTGAAAATTTCTCTATTTTATTGATTTTTCAATAAGAGATTGATAAATCTATTTATGCTATTTTGAATCTCTTGAAAGTGATTTTAATTATTTAAATTTAATGAGTGTTATCTAAACCTTTCATTTGATACTTGAGATTTTTTTATCAAGATCTCTTATTTGATCTCCTATGTTTTTTTACTAAAGAGAAGTTTTATCTATATCATGATCTTAATTTCTTGATATTTATAACTTAGATTTATTCTATATGAATCAAGATCTTTTATCTTTTATGTTTCGTTTTGCTATTTACTATCCAAATGAATCATGATTGGTATCATTGCTATTTCATTTCCTATGTTTCTTTCGATTTCTCAATTATAACTTGAGATTGTTTCTAATATATGAATCATGATCTTGACAACTTGAGATTTCTGAATTATAAGATAAATAAGATTTGTTTAGTTCACTTACCTCATCATTAAGTGCCATTAGAGCATAATTTGTGACTTCTTTGTGACTTCTTCTTCTTCGGTTACTTCTTCACTTGGGGACATTCACTTTTGAAGTGTCTTGGCTTCTTGCACTCGTAGCAAATTATTTGATCCTTTTTAAGTTTATTATTATTTTTAATGTCATGTTCAGTTTTGTTCATTTTTATAAATTTTTTAAATTTTCTTGTTAGAAGTGCCAAGTAATCATCATCATCACTTGAGTTTTATCTCAAGTGGTCTTATTGAGTTATAAGTGCCAAATCCTTCCTACTCTTTAGATGGTTCTTCTCAAGTTCTTCATGTACATTGCATGTCATTTCATAGGTCATTAAAGACCCGATAAGTTCTTCGAGTGAAAAGTTGTTCAAGTCCTTAGCTTCTTGAATTGCAGTTACTTTAGGATCCCAACTTTTGGAAGGGATATTAATATCTTGTTTACAAATTTAAAGTTAGAAAAACTTTTTTCAAGTGCTTTTAGATGATTGACGACATTCGTAAACCGAGTGAACATGTCTCCAATGGTCTCGCTTAACCCTACTTGATTGATTTTTGACTCCTTAACCCTACTTGTGCTTTCGTGTATGATTTCAAGTGTATGTCAAATGTCATAAGCCATTTCGCAAATAGAAACTCGATTAAATTCATTTTTATCTAAGGCACAAAACAAAGCATTCATAGCTTTGGCATTCAAAGAGAAAGTCTTTTTCTCCAAATCGTTCCAATCATTCATCGGGAGAGAAGACTTTTAAAATCCATTCTTAATGACATTCCATAACTCAAAATCCAAAGAAATAAAAAAAATCATCATTCTAGTTTTTCAATACGTGTAATCTATCCCATTGAACAAGGGATGATGTGTGATAAAATGACCCTCTTGATTGCTGGCAAAAGCCATCTCTCTTGGGTTTTAAACCAAATTGAGAGTAACCTTGCTCTAATACCAATTGTTAGGATTAATATGACACTAAGAGGGGGGGCGGGGTTTGAATTAGTGTTATCATAAATTCGATGTCGATTCGAAAAACTTTATTTCGATTAAATTATTTTGACAAAGCCCGTATTGAAAAGTAATCAAGGTACTTAGAGTAAATGAAAAGTGAAGTGAGTAGCTAAATAATGAAAGTAAGTAGTAAGGAAAGAACACACCAGATTTATAGTGGTTCGGTCATTGTGACCTACGTCCACTTTCGATTCCTCCTCCATCGAGGTCATTGACGTCCACTAATGGTCTTCCTTCAATGGGCGAAGACCAACCACCCTCTTACAACACTTTTTCCTTTTCACGGGTTTAGGAGAGAACCCTTATAAGCCTCACATCTCACATCTCACTTGAATGATCACAAAACTTAGAAAGGGAGTAGGACACTTAGCACTTTTACGATTCTTTTACACCCCAACACTTCAAGATTTTGTTCACAGTTTGATACTCTTTCATGCAGAAAGGAATGAGGTATCTATAAGCCCCAATAGTTTTAAACTTGGAGCCACCACCAATACTAGGCGGTACTACTGCTTGACACTCTAACATTGAGTGGTACCATCACCCAGTCTGACAGTATTACTGCCTAACAAAGCCTTAGAGACTGGGCTCTAGTAGTACCACTGCCTAACAGGGCGATACCATCGCTTGACAACATTAACTGCCGGCGGTACCAATGCCCAATTTGGGGGGTATCACCTCCCAGACAACTTAGGAGACCAAGTCTCAGGCGGTGCCACCGCCGGCCCTAGCGGTGCCACTATTGGCTCTGGCTTGAGTCATTGAATGGGCCTTTCTCTTGGCCCCTAACTAAGTTAGTGAGATTACCTCCCAATCCTAATTTAATCTAAGTTATAACTATGATAATTAAGACATTAACTAAGTAATCTTTGTCCGGTATGTCAATCGTTCTTCCGGCGAAGTCTCGACGAACTTCCGGTGAACTCTTGGCACGCTTTTGGTGAACTCTCGATGAACTCTTGGTGAACTCCCGATGAACTCCGGTGAGCTTCTGACAAACTCTTGGCGAACTCCGGATGAACTCTTGGCGAGCTCCCGATGAACTCTCTATGAGCTCTCGATAAACTCTCGGCGAGCTTCTGGCACATCGTCCGAATCTTCGTCATATTGTCCGATCTTTGACACTGACCCAATATATGCTTTATGCCTTATCCATTATCATAGTTAATCCTGCAATACTTATCTTAACATATGGATTAGATCATTAATTTATTAATTTATTTCATCATCAAAATCCGAGATTCAATAATATCTACAAGAAATGTGATTTGCTTTTAGGTACCCATTTAACTTTGGGTCTCTCATAAATATATCTACCTATCATTGAGTGATTTATGATTCCTTTACGAACCCAAACTAATTTGCATGAGCTATACCTTTTAAATGGACATTTGTAGGCAAAATGACCATATTTTTCACAAAAATTATATTTTTCTCTAGGTGAGATATGTAATGTAGGTCTTTTAATGAAGATAGTTGGCTTTTGTTGAGTGTTACTCACAAAGACAATTTCTTCCTTTCTATGAACATAACCCTTATTAGCAAGGTTCATATTTAATGATTTGTTACCTATTTTAAAATTTTCTAATGTTTCTTGTAATAACAAAATTTCCTTCTTAAATGACTCTAACTCTTCACATTGAGTATAAGGAGATAACATACACTTATCATGCTCATTTTTTAATTTTTCAAATTCATTAGAAAGAGAAATATAATCATTTTTCAATAATTTATATCTTTTACTAACTAATTTACATTCATCAAACAAATCATGAAAATCACTTAATATTCATCAAAAGATAAATGAGTTTCGATTGAGTCACTTACCTCATCGCCAAACGCCATTAATGCATAGCTAGCAACTTCTTCTTTGTTGGTTGGCTCCTCATCTTCGGATGCACTTGAGTCGTCCCAAGTAGCTTGGAGTCCTTTCTTTTTATTTGATAGCTTCTTCTTCACTTAAGGACATTCATTCTTGTTCTTAATGTCTTGTTTTGTTTTGTTCATTCTTAAGAATTTTTTAAACTTTCTTGTAAGGAGTGTCAAGTCATAATCATCAGTTGAGTTTTCACCTAAATGGCCTTCTTTGGTTCTAAGTGTCATGTCCTTCCTATTCTTTATAAGGTTGTTCTCAAGTTTGTTATGTGCTATACACGTCATTTCATAGGTTATCAAGGACCCGATTGTTGAATCTTAGATTTTGATGATGAAATAAATTGATAAATTATTGATCTAATCCATGCGTTAAGATAAGTGTTACAGGATTAACTATGATAATGAATAAGGCATAAAGCAGATGTTGGACCGGAGTCAAAGATCGAATGATATGATGAAGATTCAAACGATGTGCCGAAAGCTCGTCGAGAGTTCATCGGGAGCTCACCGAGAGATCATCGGGAGTTTGCCGAGAGTTCGTCAGGAGCTCGCTGAGAGTTCGTCAAGAGTTCGCTGAGAGTTCGTCGAGAGTTCGCCGAGAGTTCATCAGGAGTTCACCGAGAGTTCGTCGGGAGTTCGCTAAGAATTCGTTGGGAGTTAGCTAAAAGTGTGCCGAGAGTTCATCGGAAGTTCGTTGAGACTTCGCTGGAAGAACAATTGACATTCCAGACAAAGATTGCTTAGTTAATACCTTAATTATTATAGTTAGAACTTAGATTGAGTTAGGATTGGGAGGTAATCCCAATAACTCAATTAGGGGCCAATTGGGCCTGATTTAGGGCTGAGTTTGGCCAAATGGAAGGCCCACTCGGCCACTTGGAGCTTTGCCAAGCGATGGCACCGCCTAGGGTGGACGGTGGAACCACTTGAGGCTCAGCCTCCCAGGTGGTCTAGGTAGTGGTACCGCCCAGATTGGGTGGTAATAACATTGGCAATTAATGCTGCCAAGCGGTGGTACCACCCTATCAGGCGATAGTACCACCAGAGCCCAATCTCCAGGCTCTATCAAGCGGTAGTACCACTAGACTGACAGGTGATATCGCCTAGTGTCAGAGTGTCAAGCGGTGGTATCGCCCAATACTAGCGGTGGTATCGCTAGTACCCTGAAAATCCGGGATGAGATACTTTTTGGCTCTAATTCTGAAACCTTTAGGGCCTATAAATATCCCACTTCGTTCTACATGAAAGGGTAAAAAAAAAAGAAGCAAAAAAGTGTGAAAAAAATCTTCAAGTGTTGGGGTGTAAAAGTGCTAAGGGTCCTCCTCCTCTTTCTTCAACTTTGTAATCATTAGAGAAGAGGTGTGAGGTTTGTAAGGGTTATCTCCTAAATCCGTGAAAAGGAGAAAAGCTTTGTAAGAAAGTAATTGGTCTTTGTCTATTGAAGGAAGACCATTAGTGGATGCCGATGACCTCGACGGAGGAGGAATCGGAAGTGGACGTAGGTCACAACGACCGAACCACTATAATGTTGAATCTTGGATTTTGATGATGAAGTCAATTGTAATTTGTTTGATCTAATCTATATATTGAGAAAAGTGTGCAGGATTAACTACGATAGCAGTAAGACATAAAGCAAGTGTTGTGCCAGAGTTAAGATCGAGATTACGTTGGGATTTCGAGAGTTCGTCGGAAGTTCGGACGTTCGTTAGAAGTTCTGTTGGAACAAAGCGAGAAGTCCAGGAGCTTGCCAAAGAAGCTCATCGTAACTTGCCAAGAAGATCTTCGTAAAGTCCAGGAGCTTGCCGGGAGTCCGCTGGAGCATTATCGAGAGTTTGTCAGATGTTCGCCGGAAGCTCACTGGAAGTACGCCGGAAGCTCGCCAGAAGAGCAATTGACGCACCGGAACAAGAAGAGCTATGATCATGTCTTAATTATCATAGTTAGAGCATAAATTAAGTTAGGATTGGGAGGTAATCCCACTAATTAGGGGCCAACCGGGCCCTTAACAGGGCTGATTTGGGCCGGATTAAATAGCCCAATCAGCCCTTGAAAACATGGCCGGCAATGGCACCGCTAGAGCCGACGGTAGCACCGCCCAGAAGACCCAGTCTCCTGGTCTGGGCGATGGTATCGCTAGCAGTTATTGCTGCCAACAGTGGTACTGTTGGGAAATCTAGGGGCGACATCACATACGTAGTGGAAGAACAAGAAAACAAAATCTCCTATTCCCAAAGAGATGTTCGTCGTCATGCAAATATTAGTGCACAAAATCTGCGAAACTTAAAACTGCATATAGAGTAGATTGTGTTACCTAGGGAGATCGTATATCCCTGTTTCCTTGCAGATCTTTAGGAGAAGGTGAAGGAGGTCAAGTGTCCTCCTCTCTAGCGGTGATCCACACAGAAGGGCTACGACGACGCTCCTCAAAACTCCAGGCCTACTCTGAGATGGAGAGGGGGAAGAGAAAAGGAGAGGCAAGCAAAGGCTCTAGCCTATGAGGCTCTGAATCCCTCCTATTTATAGAGGCCCCCTATCAAAACCTAATGGATCCTCCCATAGTAGGTATTAGATCTACATCCAATTACCCAAGCCTTTTAGATTAGTGGATCTCTATCCAATAATCTCTCATGGGCTCTTATTGGATCTCGTCCATAGGATCCAATAATTCAGGGGCTTATTGGATATCCAATAAGATAGGGTTCTGGCGGATATCTCATATCCAAACCTCTACTCATCGTAATGCCTACCATATGTGTGTGACCCTCTAGGCTCAATATCGAGCTGGTCGTGAGTCATACCTGCCAGAACTCCTTCTAACTTAGTGAATTATTATCTCTATAATAATTCACTTGACTCATTGACTATGGACGTACTAGGCCACTACGTCGTAGTCCCCAGATGATACAGGAGAATCCAATCCATTAGACCTATCTGTCCTCAGTTACCATGTACCTATAGTCTCTCATCCATTTAATATCCTAGAGACTATATATTGAGCATGGTGCTATTAGACCCATACGATTTCTACTCGAGTCTCGCTCTAATCGGATTCTCCCGGAGAACTCTTTCTCTCTCAACCCGAATAACCCTGACTAGGGATTTGTCTGAGCAAGAACACATGAGATATTCCTCTTATGACGTCAAGAGTGGATGATCATCTATCGACACTCAATAGCCCTCGTAAGGTCGACTGCCACTCCTAATGACCAACTGTACTAGATCTGGGACATCCAAACCTATAAGTCTGGTATCAAAGAGTGGAACACTCATACAGGACATCCTTGGTGTCTCAAGTCTAAGGACCAGATACACCACTGGACTATGGAATTGCTGTCTAACAATAAGGTATCATCAATCATCCAGCATTCCATAAGCGGATCAATCAGTGAACTCATTCTCCAATGAGCACTTGTACTGTATCCTTAGTGTCCCCACACGAGCAGCTATGAGACCAGCTGCATCCATCATATGGACGGGTATACAATACACCAGTCTGTCCGGTTATCACGATGTCCCTCTCGAGTAACCTATGACCAGGATTATTTATGATTTATGTTTAAAGGTGAATCGATCTCATTATCGTGATCTCATCACGATCTGATTCATATTGCACAGATCCAAGGACATCACAATATATACATGCATATATGAAATAGTTAATATAAAGTGATAAATGCTAAAATATAATAAGCAAAAAAAAGATTCCGTGTCAAGTCACACGTGCCATCACTCACGTGATTGGCTTACTGGGCACCTATGACTAGCAATCTCCCACTTGACCTAAAGCCAATCGCCTATGTGTCTGATCCTCATCAGACTCCTGTGATGCTCAAAGACAATCTGAGACAATGGCTTTGTTAGTGGATCTGCAATGTTATCTTCGGATGGAACTCTTTCCACTACTACATCTCCTCGGGTTACGATCTCTCCGATAAGGTGGAACCTCCTCAGAATATGCTTAGATTTCTGATGAGACCTGGGTTCCTTCGCTTGAGCAATCGTCCCATTGTTGTCTTAATATAAGGAAATCGGCTCCTCGCTACTCGGCACGACTCCCAAATCTATGATGAACTTCTTCACCTAGACTCTCTCCTTTGCTGCATCTGATGTAGCAATGTACTCCGCCTTTGTGGTCGAGTCAGTAGTAGTATATTGCTTGGAACTCTTCCAGTACACTACTTCTCCATTTAAGGTGTACACAGACCCCGAATTTGACTTGTTATCATCGACATCAGCCTGAAAACTCAAGTCTGTGTAGCCTTCAACCTTGAGGCTACTACCTCCATATACTAGTAAAAGATCCTTAGTCCTTCTCAAGTACTTAAGGATACACTTTACTGCTTTCCAGTGCTCCAAGCCTGGATCTGCCTAAATTAGTTTTTGAGAACAATGATTATTCGATATTATTAGATGATAAGATCATCATGAAAGGAACATTGCATAATGATTTATTTATGTTAGACACTACTCCACATATCATGAATGTAAATGTGTCCAAGAGGAAATGAGATGAGATGAACAGTGCATACTTGTGACATTATAAGCTAGGTCACATCCATGAAAGAAGGATTCAAAAGTTGCTAAATGATGGATATGTAGATCCATTCGACTATGTGTCATATGCAACTTGTGAGCCTTGCCTTCATAGAAAACTGACCAACTCTCCATTTAGTGGAATTAGAGAGAGAGCCACTGAGCTGTTGGAACTCATACATAGTGATGTATGTGGACCCATGTCAACTCATGCCATTGGTGGTTACTCTTACTTCATTACCTTTATTAATGATTTCTCAAGGTATGGATATGTGTACTTAATGAAGTACAAGTCCGAGGCCTTTGAGAAATTCAGAGAGTATAAGAATGAGGTGGAGAACCAGACTGGAAAGAGTATCAAAACTCTTCGATCAGATCGAGGAGGTGAGTACTTAAGTACAGAGTTTACTTAGTTCCTCAAGGACCATAGGATATTATCCCAATGGACACCTTATACACCTCATCTCAATGGTGTCTCTGAAAGGAGAAATCGTACGCTATTAGATATAGTACGGTCCATGATGAGTTTCGCTGACCTACCCATCTTATTATGGGAATATGCCCTAGAAACCGTAACTTACCTTTTGAACAGAGTTCCAACTAAGTCGGTAGTGTCTACACCATATGAGATATGGAAAGGGAAGAAGCCTAATCTTAAGGTTGTTAAGATTTGGGACTGCCCTACCCATGTTAAAAGACACAACCCCAATAAGTTAGAATCAAGGACAAAGCGATGCAAATTTGTGGGATACCCCAAGGAAACTTGTGGGTATTATTTCTATCATCTCAAGGACTAAAAGGTCTTTGTAGCTAAGAGAGTAGTGTTCCTTGAGAAGGAACACATTCTTGGCGGAGATAGTGGGAGAATGATAGAGTTGAACGAGGTTGGAGAACCAAGCTCAAGCACCACTCTACAGCCCGAGTCTGTTCAGGTACCTAATACACAAGTTTCAACTTTACGTAGGTCTGATAGAGTATCCTATCCTCCTAAAAGATATGTGGGATATATTAGAGGAGAGGATGTTGAGGATATTGATCCTCAGATCTACGAGGAGGCTATTATAAGTATAGACTCTGGGAAGTGGTAAGAAGCCATGAATTTTGAGATGGATTCTATGTACTCCAATAAGGTTTGGAACCTAGTTGATGCGCCCGAAGGTATTGTACCCATCGGTTGCAAGTGGATCTATAAGAAAAAGATCAGAATATATGGAAAGGTAGAGACTTATAAAGCAAGGCTAGTGGCTAAGGGGTATCGTCAAAGGCAAGGTGTTGACTACGACGAAACCTTCTCACCCATAGCAATGCTAAAATCCATCAGAATTCTATTAGCTATTGCAGCACACTATGATTATGAGATTTGGCAGATGGATGTGAAAACTGCATTCCTCAATGGGAACCTCGAGGAGGAGGTGTATATGATGCAACTTGAGGGATTCATGTCCAAGAACTGCCCAGATAAGGTGTGTAGGTTGCTTAGATCCATTTATGGACTAAAGTAAGCTTCCCGAAGTTAGAACATAAGATTTGATGAGGCAATCAGATCTTATGACTTCGTTAAGAACGAAGATGAGCCTTGTGTGTATAGGAAGGTAAGTGGGAGCGCTATCACCTTTTTGGTGTTATATGTGGATGACATCTTGATCATTGGGAATGACGTAGGAATGCTATCTATAGTAAAGGCTTGGTTATCTAGACACTTCTCCATGAAGGACTTAGGGGAAGCATCCTATATCTTGGGGATTAGAATCTATAGAGATAGATCCAAGAGGATGCTTGGCTTGTCCTAGTCCAGGTACATAGAAACAATTGTCAAAAGGTTTGGCATGAAAAATTTCAAAAGAGGTTTTATACCGATGAGACATGGGATATCGCTTTCTACGAGTATGTCCCCAAAGACTCCAGAAAAAAGGGCGAACATGGATATAATACCTTATGCCTCAACAATAGGGTCTATCATGTATGCTATGCTATGTACTAGGCCTGATATAGCGCATGCTCTGAGTGTCACGAGTAAGTATAAGGCGGATCCAGGCTTGGAGCACTAGAAAGCAGTAAAGTGTATCCTTAAGTACTTGAGAAGGACTAAGGATCTTTTACTAGTGTTTGGAGGTAATAGCCTTAAGATTGAAGGCTACACAGACTCAAGTTTTTAGTCTGATGTCGATGATAGCAAGTCGAATTCGGGGTACGTGTACACCTTGAATGGAGGAGCAGTGTGCTGGAAGAGTTCCAAGCAAGATACTACTGCTAACTCGACCACAGAGGCGGAGTACATTGCTGAATCAGATGCAACAAAGGAGGGAGTCTGGTTGAAGAAGTTCATCATAGATTTGGGAGTCATGTCGGGTAGCGAGGAGCCGATCTCCTTATATTGCGATAACAACGGGGCGATTGCTCAAGTGAAGGAACCTAGGTCTTATCAGAAATCTAAGCATGTTCTGAGGAGGTTCCACCTTATCAGAGAGATCGTAACCCAAGGAGATGTAGCAGTGGAAAGATTTCCATCCAAAGATAACATTGCAGATCCACTAACAAAGCCGTTGTCTCAGATTGTCTTTGAGCATCATAGGAGTCTGATGGAGATCAGACACATAGGTGATTGACTTTAGGTCAAGTGGGAGATTGCTAGTCATAGGTGCCCAGCAAGCCAATCACATGAGTGATGGCACATGTGACTTGATACATAATCTTTTTTTGCTTATTATATTTTGGCATATATCACTTTATAACTATTGCATGTATGCATATATATATATATTGTGATGTCCTTGGATTTGTGCAAAGGGAATCGGATCGTGATGAGATCATGAAAATGAGATCAATGTTAGGATCAAGAGCACCAAGAGGGGGGAGGAGGGGTGAATTAGTATAGTGAAAAACTTTTGACGTTTAAAACTACGTCCGTATGATGAAATCGTTTCCGACGTAAAACCGTTTTCGGAAACTTAACTTGAAGCAAGTTCGTAAATGAGTGCAGCAAAAGCAATGAGGAAGTAAAGCACATATGGAGGTTTGCAGTAAGGTAAGCAGCAAGAATAAATGTAAACCAGAGAAGATGAGAGTTTATAGTGGTTCGGTCAATTGTGACCTACATCCACTCCTCCGATTCCTCTTCCGTTGAGGCCACCGGCATCCACTAACAATCTTCCTTTACTAGGCGAAGATCAACCTCCTTCTTACACCCCTCTTCTCCTTTTACCGGGTTTAGGAGACAACCCTTACAAGCACTCACTCTCCTCTCTTAAACAGAATTCTAACACTTAAGCTAGAGGAGGGAAATTCTAGAGCTTGCAGCAGCGTTTTCTCTCTTTTAATCTCTCTGTGATTATGTGTTTTACCTAGGGATGGGAGGGGTATTTATAGGCTCCAAACCAGTTTGAATTCTGAGCTCAAAACTGTCATCTCCCGGAATTCCGGGGTTTGGCGGTTGCACCGCTTGATTGGGGCGGTTGCACCGCCTAACAGAGCTCAGAGATTGAGCCTCTAGGCGGTGCCACCGCTTGACAGGGGCGGTTGCACCGCTTGGCAGAGCTCAGGGACTGAGCCTCTAGGCGGTGCCACCGCCTGACAGGGGCGGTTGCATCGCTTGGCAAAGCTTGGAGACCGAGCTCAGGTGGTTCCACCGCCTGTCAGGGGCGGTTGCACCACCCAGTCTCGCTTGGAGACTGAGCCCAGGCGGTGCCACCGCCTGACCTGGGCAGTTGCACCGCCCAGCTTTCCTGGGAGACTATCTCCTGAGCAGTGCCACCGCCGACCCTAGCGGTGCCACCGCCTGGCAAGAATTCTGGTCCGAATGGGTTGATCCATTCGGTCCAATTTGGGTCTGTCAAGGGCCCAATTGCCCCCAGATTAAGTTAATTGGATCACCTCCCATTCCTAACTTAATCTACATGCTAACTACGATATTTCTTAAGACATTTACTACAGCTTGCTCCGGTGCATCAATCGCTTCTTCCTGCAAGCTTCCGACGAACTTTCGTCGATCATCCGATGAACCCTCAGTGATGCTCCTGCGGACTTCCGACAAACTCCTGGACTTGCTACGATCCACTTGGCAAGTTCCAACGAGCTTCTTTTGGCAAGCTCTTGGACTTCTCGGATTTGTTCCCGTAGAACCTCCGATGACCGTCCGGACTTCTGTCGAACTCTCGAACTCCCAACGTGATCATAGTCTTGACTCCGGCGCAACTCCTGCTACATGTCTTACTCCCATCGTAGTTAATCCTGCATATGTAAAACAAAACTTCGATCGAGACAATTAATCCTAAGCAATTAACCAAGTTGTCTAGCATGTCATTGGTCCCTCGACGCTTCGTCCGATTCTTCGGCACATCGTCCTCTCCTACGGCCTATTGCCCAATCAGCCAGTTGACTCCGTAACTCCGATATCCTTGGCACAATACCCGCTCTTCTTGGCCCGATGCCCGAATCCATGGTCTGAAGTCTTCTATCGATACGTCGACCGATCCACCAACCCGACGTCCAATCTTCTAATATGTTCCTCCGGCACAACATGATTTTTCCTACTTTAATTGTCTCATCCTGATCGAAGCATCCTGCGTCACTCAAAATGCAGATTAAAACATAAACATATATCAAGTGGTTTCATCATCAAAATACGAGATTCAACAATCGATTCACCTTTAAACACATATCCTAAATAATCTCGGTCATAGGTTACTCGAGAGGGACATCGTGATAACCGGATAGACTGGTGTGCTGTATACCCGTCCATATAATGGATGCAGTGGGTCTCATAGCTGCTCATGTAGGGACACTAGGGATACAGTATAGGTGCTCATTGGAGAATGAGTTCACTGATTGATCCGTTTACAGAATGTTGGATGGTTGATGATGCCTTATTGTTAGACAGCGATTTCGTAGTCCTAGTGGTATATCTGGTCCTTAGACTTGAGACACCAAGGATGTCCTGTATGAGTGTTCCACTCTTTGATACCAGACTTATAGGTTTGGATGTCCCAGATCTAGTACAGTTGGTCATTAGGAGTGGCAGTCGACCTTACGAGGGCTATTGAGTGTCGATAGAGGATCATCCACTCTCGGCGTCATGAGAGAAATATCCCATGTGTTCTTGCTCAGACAAATCCCTGGCCAGGGTCATTCGGGTTGAGAGAGAAAGAGTTCTCCGAGAGAATCCGATTAGAGCGAGACTCGAGTAGAAACCATATGGGTCTGACAGCACCATGCTCGATATACAGTCTCTGGGATATTAGATGGATCAGGGACTATAGGTACACGGTAACTGAGGATATACAGATCCAATGGATTGGATTCCCCTATATCGTCTGGGGACTACGGCGTTTTGGCCTAATACGTCCGTAGTCGATGAGTCAAGTGAATTATTACAAAGATAATAATTCACTGAGTTAGAATGAGTTCTGATAGGTATAACTCACGGCCAGCTCGATATTGGGCCTAGAGGGTCACACATATATGGTAGGCATTGTGATGAGTAGAGGTTCGGATGTGAGATATCCAACGGAGCCCTTATCTTATTGGATATCCAATAAGCCCCTGAATTATTGGATCCTATAGACGAGATCCAATAAGAGCCCATGAGAGATTATTGGATAGAGATCCACTAATCTAAAAAGGCTTGGGTTATTGGATACAGATCCAATACCCACTAAGAGAGGATCCATTAGGGTTTGACAAGGGACCTCTATAAATAGGAGGGATTCAGAGCCTCATAGGCTAGAGCCTTTGCTTACCTCTCCTATTCTCCTTTCCTTCTCCACCTCAGAGTAGGCTTGGAGTTTTGAGGAGCGTCGTCGCAGCCCTACTGTGTGGATCATCGCTAGAGAGGAGGACGCTTGACCTCCTTCACCCTCTCCTAAGGATCTGCAAGGAAACATGGATATACAATCTCCCTAGGTAACACAATCTATTCTATCCGCAGTTTTTTAGTTTCGCGGATTTTGCGCACCAATCTTCACACGACGACGAACATCTCTTTGGGAATCGAGGATTTTATTTTCTTATTCTTCCACTGCGCATGTGATGTCGCCCCCAAAGATTTTCCCAACAGCCCTTTCCCTTCTTAAGGGGCTTTTCTGCTTTTCTTTTCTTTCTGATCTCACAAGTGTAGAGAATTGGCTTCTCTTTCTTAATAGTACTCTCTATGTCCCTCAACATATTGAGGAGCTATGGGAGAGTCACCTCAAGCTTGTTCATATTAAAATTCATTATGAACTGTGAAAAGAATCTGGTAGGGATTGAAGCACAATGTCCACACACAAGTTATCCTCTAGGACCATTCTTAGACTTATGAGTTTCTCTATCCACTCAATCATTTTTAGGACATAGTTTTGAACCGGTGTCCCCTCAGTCATCTTAGCGCGAAAGAGGCTCTTGGATATCTCATATCGCTGAGTCCTTTCCTATTCCTCAAACAATTTACGGATATGTAGGAGAATGGATCTGGCATCCATCTTTTCATGTTGTCTCTGTAACTCAGGAGTCATAGAGCCCAACATATAGCACTGAGCAAGAGTGGAGTCATCAATGTACTTCACCTAGCGAGTGATCTCATCCTTGCTTGCCCCTTCCTCGAGCGTAGGCATCACTGTATCAAGGACGTACGTGATTTTCTCTGTCGTGAGAATAATTCTTAAGTTACGGAGCCAATTTGTATAATTTGGACCAGTGAGGCGGTTGACATCAAGTATGTCACGTAAGGGATTTAAAAGTGACATTTTCTGAAAATAAAGATGCAGCAGAAATGAATAACATACAGATTTTATAAGAAATAAACTATCAAGATATGGACTTTTATCTTAATATGCTCCCACTATTTTACTAGCGAGTCACGCGACACCCTCAACATGTGAAACGGAAGTCTCCGACAGACTTCTAGTGGGGATCAGGATCCAATCAGCCTCTTAGTGTAACCTCGAGGGACTTGACCAATCACACTAAGCCCAAAAGGTAGGCAACTCTTGCCGATCACAACTCCTTGTGATTCCCATCTTGTTCGGCCTCCGAATCACCATGGTCTCGAGGGACTCGACCAACTATGATGCTCGGTTAAGTCAACATCTTTGTTACAAGATAAGTCTGATTTGATTATATACCCTCGAGGGACTCGACCAAGCATACCATGTTCTCAGGTCACCGGTGACATCTCTATGTCATAAGCAAGATAGTGAGTCATGATATAGATGAGCCTCGAGGGACTCGACTAACTCAACCTACATCGGGAATCGGTTCTTACCTATAACGATGGAAGGCCACGTTGTCACGGACTTAGCTGGTTTTGCCTAAGTCATGCGGCACCCTTACGTGTCCGTCCATAAAGGTCAGCCTCCCCGAAGCCTCCCATGTCCCTTAGGACCCACAAAAGAGAGAACGGGTTAGAGAAAACGCCTCATTTGGGATCCACAAGCAAACATCTCCGAAAATACTTTATAAACAATGTAAATTACAAATAGACTTTACAAGCTCTGAACAGTTGCACAACAAAGGGTAAAATGGTCCATTATAGACTGAGAATCTCTCATACGTGTCCACATGACATAACCTTTATTTATAAGCCTAAAGTGGCCACCAACCTAACTAAAATGGGACTATTAAGCCTTCGGTCGTCCCTCTACATGCTGTACAAAGCATGAACATACCAAAAGACACAGACATACATAAGTATTACATCAAACATCCTGTTTAGAAGTTTGTCCGTGACATTCTCCCCCACTTATTCCTTCGACGTCCTCGTCGAAGCCTTTATCGACACTGCAACTCCTTGCCTTTGCTGAGTCTTCAATCTTTTGCTCCAGCTGCAATGCGCCTCTTGGCTCCCAGCTGCACTTCGCTGCTGTTTTTTGAGTAGTCGAACCTTTGATCCGCCATGCTACTTCAACTAGCCAATGACTCTGACTCTAGTGTAGGGTTGGCTGAGTTGTGTTGATCCCTGTTGGTTCCTGCAGATCCTCCAGATGAAGGAAAAGACCATCCTTACTGCGTTAGTCTCTCAAATGCCTCATGCTGCTTGAACTGGGTGGATGCTTGTTGGAGCTTTAACGAGCATCGTCTCGCAAACTTCTGAAGTTTCGAGTCCTTCATCCATAAAATTTGCTCATTGACTCTTCTTTCACTTAGTTGTCACATCCAAGTAGGTTCGCATCACTTCCGCTTTCGATTAGCATTTCGTTGGGAAATGAAGCAGACAATCTACTCTCAGTAGCACTGATCATCGTTGGTGAGGATTTGACAACTATTGTCTTCCATTATCTTCGAAGGGTCTTTAAACATGTGCAAAGCTCCTCTGTTTGATGGATAAGAGAATTGGGGTACTCGGTTTCGCCCAATCTCTTAAGAGTTGAGAAGGCAAAGGTCACTTGACTTCGCCTGCCTCCTCGAGGTTGTACTCCATGCATCGAGCTGGTTACTGGCCTTCGCCTGCTCTTTGCTCACACTTCTGAAGCACTTGAAGTGTTTGCACTCCTTGAATGCAGGAAGTTTTCACCCCAACTTGGAGTGATTCTCTCATAGGTTTGGTCACCTCTGGGATTGTACCGTCTTCTCCATCAACCCTGTCGCCTACTCCACTGAGTAGCAAAGGTACAACACCGCATACTTCCTGCTTCGTTCCTTGGTCATACACTCTTGCCTGACCCGAAGTCCTTCACTTTCGACTATCATGATGAGAAGCTCGTTGACACCGGTCTTACGAATATCCTTGGCCTCTGCCCTTCAGCCTTGTCTCGGTACTTGGAGTTTGCCTTTGCATGCTCTACCTCCTCGGCCCCTTTCACGACTAAGCACTCTCCCTCCATGAGAGCAAGGGATTCATGACTTTCACGGAAGTCCCGCCTCTGCGGTACCATGGCATTGCCATGCCCATGGCTCTACTATCGGTCGCCTCGCATATGCATCCCTTTTCTTCACGATTAGTAGATATGTCTCTGTGGCACTCCTCTGAGTCCACCTCCATTCTAACCGATGCTTGATTTTGGGTAGCTAAGTCCCTCTGAACTCGTCGTCGTTTCCTCACCCCTGCTTCAACACCTCTATGTTCTGCAAGCAGCTCTCTTTGGTCAATGGAAAGACAGACTGCAACTCCCATGCATGGCCTCTACCATCACATTATAGGGTTTGCACCAATTCTGTTCTCCTTAGCTTCATTGGTAGCAACGTTCGCTTACTCGACCTTGTCCTCTGACATGTCGGGCTCCCTTAAGCGAATATGAGCTCTGGAGCAGTCCAATACTCCAGCTGCTTCGATCATACCTCTGTATGATCAAGTCCCTCCCATGGGACTCACTGGTACTTGCATTCGAACTTTTCCTTTGGTGGAACACAGCCCCCATATGCTGATGACCAAGGCTTTCATTCGATGCAAAATTTAATGCACGCACGGAAGACCCGCCTCTGTGGTACCATGGCCTTCTCTCCTTGAATCCATAGCCTTTCTTACCGTCGTATTGTTCACCGAAGTGGAGCTTCCAGTAGCTCCCGATCATACCTCTGTATGATCTAGTCCCTCATGGGACTATGTCATGTGTATCGCATTACCACGAACTGTTTCATCACGATCCGCTGCACCATGTCGCCTCTTAGTGACATCTCTATTGCATTCTGATCCTTGTGGGAAGAACTCGAATTGTGATCCCTCCATGTGTGGCCTCTGCCAAAACATCGCAGGGTCTCGTCCACCTTCAATTTCGTTCGCTCCTTTGGCAATCAACCTTCATCCAACCACTCTTGGGTCACACCTAGATAAAGCACCACTCTAGGACAGTCCGTTGCCTAGTAGCTCTCGAAGTCTCCCGACTTCTCTACAATTAGTGCCCCATTGTCTGGATCCTGGGCCTCTGCCCCTACCAGCACAATCTCCGCTGTGCACCGCTTCCTGCTTAGTAACTTGATTTACAATACTGTGGCATATTCTTCAAGAGTACCCGCCTCTGCATCCTCTTGCCCTGTGCTAAGGCCTTTTGAACCCAACTTCACCTCCGCAAATTGAGTTGCCTTAGTTCCTCCATCAAATGCTTTTCCGAGATAAGGTGCATGTGCCCAGAAGCTCCCTTCATCTTTGGCACGATGCAAGATGAGTCCGCTCCATCAGAATAAAGGACCCATGGAACAACATGATCCTACTCTTGCCTCTGCAAGAGTTCATATCCTTGACCTCTGTCTAAGGAAAGCACTGTGCCTCTGCTCCATGTTCCAACTTCTATGCTGGCTCCCTTCATGCGGCTTGGGTACTTCGCCAAGTTACACCCAAGTTGCTCCGCTCCTCGTTTTTGCATTGAGTCGATGGTAGCCCTCGCGCCCACCATTGCACGGGTCAGCCCTCCCTTGAGTCTGATCTCCATATCGACTCCAAGTGTGCCTTCATTTGAGTTGCTTTGGGTTGCTCCCCCACTTGATCTCGCAATGCATCCACCAATGCATTCTCTCGAGCGAGATCATGCGATGACTTCTCGCTGCTTGCTCAGTCCATTGAGCTTCATGGAGTTGTAGTTTGTTGAGGTACTCCTCCTCAACATGTGAGGCCCGTCCCACATGATTCTCCCTGTGGAGAGCCGGGACTTATCCCTCCTGGATAACTATCTCGTTGGAGCAACATCTCTCTTCGTTTCGGAGACCACCATCTCCTTGGACTACTCCGATCTGCTGAACAAACTGTGCATTGTTCTGCCTCCTACAAACGCACTTGTTAGATTGTGACTCCACATCAATACAACCCCTGCTGCACCACTCAAGGCCTAGCAACATACTGAACTCGTTGCACCCTTCAGCCTCCTACGGACGTATCCTTCACATACCGAAGAGAAAGTTTCAATGCTCCATGGCGCCAAGTTTCGGTCGCCTTGGGATGGCCACGAACATTCCATCGTCTGCATACAAGCCCATGCATGAGTACCAAATTCTTTGAGTTAGCAATTCCCCTTACCTTTGTGAGCTTTGCACAACTCTTTCGGTCGCTGAACAACTCATTCCACCTTGCATGGTCTCATCCTTTACCAAGCGCCTCGTTTGTCTTGAGCACCATCAAGTATAGTTGTCAACGTTGAGCCGTAACTCAAACTCAGCCATCCCAACCTTTGTGCGCTCCACATTCTTCCAAGCTTGCCTGTTCTTGTGGTGCCTCTTGCGTGAAGGGTTGGTCATTCCTCTGAATGCCAATGTCAGATGCCCGCTCCTCCGAGCGACTCCTTTTCCCTACATCTCCATACCCGTTTTCCCCCAAATGGTCACGCGTGTGCTGACTACCCTCAACGTAGCCCCGCTATGTAACACCCCTGATTAGTCCCACATCGAAAGTGGGCAAGATTAAGATTGACTTATAAGAGTCTGATGAGTGTACTACTATCAACTTCAGCTTAAGCATTTTGGTCAGTGGTTTAGACCAAACGAAGTTGATAGGCTAGTTAGCCCATCAGGCTCGGGTCATAATACGCTAGGTCCCTCACGTTTGCATGCTAAGTGTTTCAATGAATGCTTGTCCCGCTCTGATACCATCTCCGAAAACAGACTTTACAAGCTCTGAACCCTTACACAACAAAGGGTAAAATGGTTAATTACAGACCGAGAATCTCTCATACGTGTCCACATGACACAATATTATCGAGAGAGATGTTTGTATGAATTGGTCTCCTAATATGATATGTCACACATATACATATTTAATATATATCTACATCACATGCAAATATATGTCTAGTATGTGTATAAGCAATCACACCAGATGATCATGGACCACAACCTAATGTGATCAGACCCGAGCCAGTAGGCCTGATCACTCACATCAAGATCTATGTGCACAACGATGCATTTTCATGCCCTATGATCGTCCATCTCATTCTCGATTCCGTCGACATCTCCATGCATCACAATCATTCGTCTCGTGGGTCCCGCTATCGCATCCACACTCCCACTGCGCCTTCTCATATGATTACAACTTAATCATAGGCACGCAGGCCTGACAATAAATGAGAAATATAATGGAGGCTCGCAAACCCCAATAATAATAATCACAAGTACACACATCACACGGTCCATGATCATCCGT
This sequence comes from Musa acuminata AAA Group, assembly GCF_036884655.1. Classification (NCBI taxonomy): domain Eukaryota; kingdom Viridiplantae; phylum Streptophyta; class Magnoliopsida; order Zingiberales; family Musaceae; genus Musa; species Musa acuminata. Next base: position 30,617,924 of record NC_088342.1, on the reverse strand, counting down.
CCACACATCATACATCACATGTATAAATAATCATCATTATGTAGGATTACTAGATAATGATAAAAATAATAATCAACTAAACTTTTTAATTAATTAATATTTTTTGAAATCAAGGACATGTAGGGAATTTTTGAATTCCTAGGGGTATTTTCATAATTTGGATAAAAGACAGAAACTAGAATTTCTTAATGTCACAGGGGCAAAACTATCTTTTTGCCCAAAACCCTAAGCCCCTCGTCCTCTCCCCTACTACTGTCGCCGCCACCCTGTCGGCGGCGGCGGTGTTGCCCCTACCTGCGGGCGACTCGCCTGCAGGCGTCGCCGCCCCTGCAGGGGGGTTTTGCATGTGCGAGCAGTGGCCGCAAGCGCCGCTGCCCTGCTGTGCCTCAGCCCGCGGACGTAGCGGTCGCTGGCGCCTTTGCTTGTGGGTTCAGCACACGCAGGCGCCGCCCTTGCGTGCGAGCGTAGTGCCCGCGCGTAGGTGACTGTTGTGCCTGAGCGCAGGGGCCTGGCTGCACGCGGCCTGCCTTACGGCTGCCGCTGCAAGTGGCCTGCTTGCACGCAGATGGCAGTGCTGCCATCTGCGACGACAGCAAGGGCAGCAACAGTTGCTATCCTTTCTCGCTTTTGCGTCAATGATTTTGATGTCAAAAGCTTCTCCAAAACACAACACACGCAATTTAAAATCAATCTTTCGTGTGAACAACCTGGCTCTAATACCACTGTGGAAAAATCTGGGGGTGACATCACATGCGCAGCGGAAGAACAAGAAAACAAAATCCCTTATTCCCAAAGAGATGTTTGTCGTCGTGCAAAGATTGGTGCACAAAATCTACAAAACTTAAAATTATGTATAGAGTAGATTGTGTTACCTAGGGAGATCATATATCCCTATTTCCTTGCAGATCTTTAGGAGTGGGTGAAGGAGGTCCGGCGTCCTCCTCTCTAGCGGTGATTTACATAGCAGGGCTGCGACGACACTCTTCAAAACTCCAGGCCTGCTTTGAGGTGGAGAGGGGGAGGAGAATAGGAGAGGCAAGCAAAGGCTCTAGCCTATGAGGCTCTTAAACCCAAATTTATAGAGGCTCCTTGTCAAAACCTAATGGATCCTCCCCTAGTGGGTATTGGATCTGCATCCAATTACCCAAGCTTTTTAGATTAGTGGATCTCTATCCAATAATCTCTCATGGGCTCTTATTGGATCTCGTCCATGGGATCCAATAAGACAGGGGCTCCAGCGGATATCTCATATCTGAACCTATACTCATCGCAATGCCTACCATATGTGTGTGACCCTCTAGGCCGAATATCGAGTTGGCCATGAGTCATACCTGTCAGAACTCCTTCTAACTTAGTGAATTATTATCTCTGTAATAATTCACTCGACTCATCGATTACGGACGTACTATGCCACTATGTCGTAGTCCCTAGATGATACAAGAGAATCCAATCCATTGGACCTGTTTGTCCTCAGTTATACTTTGATTTTGAGTATGGTGTGCATTTTATATGATGAATCATGAACGTATTTCTTCTCTTATGATGTGAATTTTACATGATGAAGTAAATAAGATTATGTGCTTCACAACAATAAAAATCTTGCAAAATTGGAATCACCTATGATAGCACCACACACCAATGTGAGCAGTGCTCACTGCTAGTTGGCAATAGAACCCCCAACTGGCGGTAGCACCAACAATTGTCTCGGGTGGCAGGCGGTAGCACCGCCCAGCTAGCGGTGCCACTGCCCGCAACCTCTGCCCTATAAAAAGGCACTTAGGGCCGGTGGTAGAACTGACCCCAAGCCCTCCTACATTCCTCTAAACACCTCTCCACCCCTCATTCTCATTGATCCTCCTCTAGAAACTCAAGGAAACCCTCTTCTTCTTCAAATTCAATGATCAATCTCAACCTTTTAAGAAGATTACTACAAGGGTAATTCTCAAACCTCTTCTCTCAATTTATTAATAAATCTTGTCTCTTATGTGTAGTTCTTGGTATCATTTATGTGTTTAGACTCATGGCTTCTAGAAGATCCTCTAGGGACAGAGGGAAGAGGAGATTAGATGAAAATTATAACTCCTTACTTTTCGATTCTAATCAACATACCCTAAAATTTCCTTCAATAGAGTCTAGATATGTTCATAAGGGTAAGTATGTTGATTTAGACGAATTAAGTGATTTAGAACTTATTCAATGGTTTGCTAATCTGGACATTCTCCCAATCCTTCAAATGAGTGAACCTATCTACCCTAGATTTGTTAGGCTATTTTATAATAATTTACATGTAGATGGAGATGAAAGGGCATCTACCTATCTATTAGGACATCATATACCCATTACGGATAGAACCATTTGCAACATCATAGGAATTCCGGTAAAAGAAAGAGGGTGTTATTCTAGAGGACAATGGGATGATGAAACAGTTGGGACTACTTACGTTGATGCCTTAGGAATAATTTTTGGCAATCCTAAATTAACGATTCTTCCAAAAAGCTGTGAACATTTGCTACCTTTAAGCACCAAAATACTTCATCACATCCTGATAAGTATCATTCTCCCAAAGCAATATCATCATGTTGAAGTAAGTCAAATGGAACTAGGTATCATGTATTGGATTATGAAGGGACATAACAATTGTTTTGGTTACCTAATCCAACAAAACATGATTGAAATATCAAAAAAAGACATGATGCTTTCATGTGGTGGCTTAATTACAAGACTACTCCATGCCTATGATATTGTCATTCCACTCGAAGAAGAAGTTATAAAACTAAATAGATTTAGTATCATAAATAGAAATCTACTTCGACAGATGAAATGTACATTTAGAAATGGTATATGGACTAGACTGTCTAGAAGGACTGATCCCCTCCTACCCGAGCCAGAACCTTTAACACCAATTTTTAGGGGCAATTTATCTCCTCTAACTAGTCCCTTTGAGGAATCACCTCTGGTAGAGCAAGCACCTCCCTCATCTATCGACGACATAGGGATTCAGATGGATCGTTTTGAACAATGACAAGATTGACTTGAACAACGCCAAGATCAAATCTTAACTGAGTTGCAGCAAATTCATCAATAATTTAATACTTTGTTTAGACATTTTAACTTTCCACCACTTGAGTAAGTTGTGTATGTATTTAAGGAGAAGTGGACACAATTCCTCTTTGTTATGTTGTAATCATATGTTGTTTACCTTAATGTTGTAAATTTAAAATGCTACTTACTTTGATAATTGTAATGTTGTGCTTAAAATACTATTTACCTTGATGATCACAATATTGTGCTTTGATGCCTAAAATGCTACTTACTTTGATAGTAAAATCCTACGCTAACTACCTTGATGGTTAAATTCTGAGCTTACTTTAATGAATATATCACTCTAAGAATTAGACTTGATATATCTTTTGAATGGATAAATTTCTTGGTACATTTAACTGTTGGTATCTATGACTTGATGTATTATGATCATTTGCGGAGTTAGGAATGTTAATTTGTCCGAATGCATGAGTTGTTATTTTTTTTTTCGGACTATCTTCTTGAATGGAGCTTTCATGAGTTTATGTCATATCAAGTTCACTTCATACCCTTGCTCTATCACTTAATGATTTTTGATACACTCAACCACTTCATGGATTTTATTGACAAATGCATCTCTCATGGGTTTATCTCTTGTAAATTTTTAATGAGAAATGGATTTGATGTGATCATTCATGGAATTTCTTTTATTGGAATTTTTTTTTCATATGATGATTCTTTCACATGAATTCTTTCTTAATGAAGAAAATTTTTTTATGAATATTTTAGTATGAGATGAACACTTGCAAGAGTGAGGATTTGATTTCACATGAATATCTTAATCCTTGTGAAAATTGAAGCATGATTTAATGAAACTCTTTTATCATTTTTGACTTGATTCAAATCAACTCACAAAGTTAGTTCTCAATGGATTTTCCTCCTTACTTTCCTTCTTCATGCGAAGTTTTGATGAAAAATAAAAAGGGAGAAGTTGATGGAAGCCATCTCTTTAAATGTTTATAACTTTTAATATGAGAACTTTTGAATAATACAATTTCATGAATGCTTGAAATATGATTGGTATCATCAAATACAAATTGAAATGTGGCATGAACTTTTACCACACTTGCATTGTTGAATCATTCTCCTTTTTATTGATAACAAAGGGGGAGAAATAATACCAAAATGTGATAAATTGATGACAAATATATGCAATGTATTTCATCATATATACTTGAAATATTTGTTAGATAAATTTTTTTTCATTATGATAAGATATCTAGAGCTTAATTTGCTATTTTACAATTGATATCTTACCATAGAATGATGAATTGCTATCTTTGTCATCTTTCATATTTGAAATATAATACTTGAAAATGGATGTCATGCTTTGACATCATTTTGAGAATGTTAGATCATGATAGGAATCATGATGTGTGTATTGATAAACTTAACTTATCAATTTGTTTCTTGAATTCAAAGGCCTTGAATTCAAGAGTGTCTTTTCTTAAGTATGGCATATAGATATGGAGAGTTAAGGTTAACTCCGTCATCAATTGATTGTCATCATAAAAAATGGGGAGATTGTTGAATCTCGAATTTTGATGATGAAGTCAATTGTAATTTATTTGATCTAATCTATAGTTGAGAAAAGTGTGCAAGATTAACAACGATAGCAGTAAGACATAAAGCAGGTGTTATGCCAGAGTCAAGATCGAGATCATATTGGGAGTTCGAGAGTTCGTTGGAAGTCCGGACATTCGTCGGAAGTTCTATCGGAACCAACCGAGAAGTCCAGGAGCTTGCCAAAGAAGCTAGTCAGAACTTGCCAAGAAGATCGTCGTAAAGTCCAGGAGCTTATCGGGAGTCCGCCGGAGCATTGCCGAGAGTTCGTCGGATGTTCGCCGGATGTTCGCCGGAAGTATGCCGGAAGCTCATCGGAAGAGCAATTGACACACCGGAATAAGAAGAGCTGTGACCATGTCTTAATTATCGTAGTTATAGCATAAATTAAGTTAGGATTGGAGATAATCCTACTAACTTAATTAGGGGCCAATTGAGCCCTTAATAGGGCTGATTTGGGTCGGATTGAATAGCCCAATCAGCCCTTGAAAACATGATCGACGATGGCATCGCCTAGAAGACCCAGTCTCCCAGGTGGTCTGGGCGATGGTACCACCAACAGTTATTCCTGTCAGTAGTGGTACCGCCCCTATCAGGCGGTGGTACCACCCAGTAATGACGGTGGTACCGCTAGGACCCCGGAAATATGGGATTAGACACTTTTTGGCTCCATTTTGAAGCCATTAGGGCCTATAAAAACCCCACCCTTTCTTGCATGAAAGGGCATGAAACCTATTGGTATGATCTTGAGCTCTTGAGTCTTAAAGTATTGTAAAAGTTAAAGTTCTCCTCCTTCATCTCTTAGCCTTGTAACCATCCAAGAAAGAGGAGTGAGACTTATAAGGGTTCATCTCCTAAACTCGGGAAAAAGAGAAAGTGCTATAAAGAGGTATTCAGTTTTCACCTATTGAAAGAAGGCCTTTAGTGGACGTCGGTGACCTCGTTAGAGGAGGAATCTGAAAGTGGATGTAGGTCACATTGATCGAAACACTCTAAAACTCGGTTTGCATTTACTTTGAGCAATTTACTATTAGCAAACTGCCTCTCCTCCTTACTATACCTACATACGCTTTCAAGTAAACCACCTTCCGAGATCGACTTTAATTTTATGAAAGCTTTCAAGCTCAAATTCTCTCCGAAACGGATTGAATCGAAATTATTTTCGTCGGAATCAGTTTTAATCGAAATAAGTCTTTTGAAATCGTGAAAGTTTTCCGCTGCACTAATTCACCCCCTTTCTTAGTGTCGCTCTTGATCCTAACATATAAATCCAGTGTATTCTTTCCTTATTGCTTTCTTTCATTTCTTAGCTGCACTCTATACTTTATAATTACTCTAAGTCATTACTTTCTGATACAGGTGTTGTCGAAACAATTTTATCGAATGAAAATTTCTAAATCAACGACGTTTTTATCGCTACTCTAAATCACATCCCCCCCCTCCCCTCTCTTATTACCGAATTGATCCTAACACCGATAAGATCTTCAAGCGAAAAGCTATTTAGGTCCTTTGCTTGTATTGCCGTTACTTTAGGATCCCAACTTTTTGGAAGGGATCTTAATATCTTGTTAATAAGTTCAAATTTACCAAGTGCTTTTACACCATTGACATCCATAAAATAGGTGTACATGTCTCCAATAGTCTCGCTTGGTTTGATGCGAAATAACTCATATCTATAAATCAAAAGATTAATTTTTGACTCTTTAACCCTACTTTTGCCTTCGTGTGTAACTTCAAGTATGTGCCAAATATCATATGTAGTTTCACATATAGAAACCTGATTAAATTTATTTTTATCAAGAGCACAAAATAAAGCATTAATCGCTTTAGCATTCAAGGAGAAAGTCTCCTTTTCCAAATCATTTCATTCGTTCATTGGTTTGGAAGACTTTTCAAAACCACTTTCAATAATGTTTCATAATTCGAAATCCATAGAAAGCAAGAAAATTTTCATTCTAATTTTTCAATATATGTAGTCCGTCCTATTAAACATAGTAAGACAAGTGATAGAAAGACCCTCTTGATTACTAGAAAAAGTCATTTCTCTTGGGTGTTAAACCAAACAAGAAAAACTTGGCTCTGATACCAATTGTTAAAACCAAACTCGGTACTAAGGGGGGTAGATTAGTGCTTACGATAAAATTATGTCAATTCAGAAACTTTGATGATTTAGAAAAGCTTGATTCGATAAAACACGTATCGGAAATGATATCGAAAGTGTGATTCACTTGAAGTAAATGTAATAAGTAATTAAAATAGAGAACAATAGTAATGAAGAACATAAAGAAAGTGCACACCAAATTTACAATGGTTCGGTTGTTGTGACCTATGTCTACTCCCGATTCCTCCTCCGTTGAGGCTATTAGTGTCCACTAACGGTCTTCCTTTAATGGGAAAATACCAACTATCCTCTTACCTTCACAAGTTTAGAAGAGAACTTTGACAAACCTCACACCTCTCTTAGAATAATCACAAAGCTAAAGAAGGAGGAGGAGGATACTTAGCACTTTTTCAAAACTTTTACAACCCAAAATCTCAAGACTTTTGTTCACACTTTCGTACTCTTTTATACAAGAAAGAGTGAGGTATTTATAGACCCCAATGACTTCAAAAATAGAGCCAAAAAGTGTTATCCCCGGTTTCCAAGATACTGGCGGTACCACTGTTCAGTTTGGGCGCTACCACCCCCTGATAGAGCCTCAGAGATTGGGTTCTAGCGGTACCACCACCTGAAAGGGTGGTACCACTGCTTGAAAGGGTGGTACCACCGCTTGAGAGGGCGGTACCACTGCTTGGCAGCATTAATTGTCGATAGTACCACCGCCCAGACCAGCTAGGAGGTCGAACCTCAAGCAGTTCCACCGTCCAGTTTGGGCGGTCCCATCGCTTGACGTGGCTCCAAGTGGTTGAATGGGCCATCCAACCGGCTCAATTCAACCTTGTTTAGGGCCTAGTTAGTCCCTAGTTGAGTTAGTAGGATTTTTCCCAAAACTAACTCAAATTAAAGTTTTAACTATAATAGTTAAGGCTGAAATAATTATGATATAAGTAATTTAAGTTGTCCGGCATGTCAATTGTTCAACCGAACTCTCGGTGAACTTCCGGCGAGTTTTTGGCGAACTCTCGGGGAACTTCTAGTGAGCTTTCGGCGAACTCTCTGTGAGCTTTTACTACATCGTCCAATCCTTCCATGTATCCCCCGATTCATACAATACGATACCCGATCATTGACTCCGGCCCAATATTCTATTCTTCTTTAATTGGTTTATCTTTTTCACAATCGTAGTTAGTCCTGTATCACTTATCTCAACACATAAGATCATTAATTCATCAATTGATTTCATCATCAAAATATGAGATTCAATAGTTTTAAATCAATTATTTTGGTTATGTATTTATACTCATTAAGTTGTTATATATAATTAATTTTTTAAAATTTAATAGTTGTTCGGCCATCATGACCTACGTCCACTCTCGATTCCTCCTCCATTAAGGCCATCAGTGTCCACTAACGGTCTTCCTTTAATGGGCGAAGACTAACTATCCTCTTGCAACTCTTTCTCATTTTCACAAGTTTAGGAGACAACTTTCACAAGCCTCACACCTTTCTTAGAATGATCACGAAGCTAAAGGAGGAGGAGGATATTTAGTACTTTTTTAATACTTTTACAACCCAAAATCTCAAGACTTTTGTTCACACTTTCGTACTCTTTCATGCAGGAAAGAGTGGGGTATTTATAGACCCCAATGACTTCAAAAATGAAGCCAAAAAGTGTCTCATCCTCGGTTTCCAAAGTATTGGCGGTAACACCGCTTGCAAACTGACACTGGGCGGTACCACCTCTCAGTCTAGGCGGTACCATCATTCAGTCTGGGCGGTACCACCGCTTGACAAAGCCTCGAAGACTGGGTTCTGGTGGTACCACTACTTGATAGAGCTTCGGAGATTGGGCTTTAACGATGCCACCGCTTGACAAGGCGGTACCATCGCCTAGCAGCATTAATTTTTAATGGTACCACTGCTTAGACCAGTTGGGATGCTGAGCCTTAGGAGGTTCCACCGCTCAGTCTTGGCGGTGCCCCCGCTTGACGTGGCTCCAAGTGGCTAAATGGGATATCCAACCGACCCAATTCAACTATATTTTGAGTTTAGTTGGCTCCTAGTTGAGTTAGTAGGATTTTTCCCAAAACTAACTCAAATTAAAGTTCTAACTACAATAGTTAAGGCTAAAACAATTACGATACAAGTAATTTAAGTTGTCCATTATGTCAATTGTTCAATTGGACTCTTGGTGAACTTCCAACGAACTCCCGACGATCTTCCGATGAACTTCCGGTGAGCTTTCGACGAACTCCCGGCAAACTTCCGGCTAGCTTTCACTGCATCGAATCCTTCGATGTATCCCTCGATTTATCCGGCCCAATACCCAATCAGTAACTTTGGTCCAACATTCGATTCTTCTTTAATTATTTTACCTTTTTCACGATCATAGTTAGTCCTGCATCACTTATCTCAACACGAGATCATTAATTTATCAATTGATTTTATCATCAAAATCCGAGATTCAACAAATTTTAAATCAAAATTTTTGGTTATATATTTATACTCATTAAGTTGTTATGTATAATTAATTTTTTTAAATTTAAAAATAAAATTATAGTTTTTTATATTATAAATTATTTTTAAAAAATATTAAAAAAATTTCAGTTCTAAAACCGTTCTCTATCACTTCGATTTCGATTCAGGTTCTGCCCAATCCGAAACGACGGTTCCATAACACATTAGCCAGCTATAAATGGAACTTTTCATTTCCGTTATAATTTGGAGCGTGTGAGTTGGCCTGAAGTCGAACACGTGGAATCCGTGGGCGGCAATGTCGTCGGTGAGCCGTCCCTGCACGTGCGTGTATCCTGTCTATCTCCACGTTTAATAAAACCATGGGAAGTGGAGCTCCACCGCTTCGGCCTTTGCAGGCGCTATGGAAAATGCAGATCTTTGACGTCGCCGTCTGGCCATCCATGTGCGGGGCCATCCTGCCGACCAACCGAAGCGAATAGTTCTACCGGTCGCTTTGTCTCACGATGCTTGAAATGGTTCGTGCGCGAGGGGGCTCAAGGAGACGACGGCCATCGTACGTCCTGGCGAGTGGGATCGCATGTTAGATTATGTGGCCCTATTTAATTAAGTAAGATATATTATAGATATTATTGGATTCTGATTATGGTTATTGGCCAATAGAAAAGAAGTCCATATTAAAATAGGATTCTTTAGGAGATAACCTTGATGGAAGGAACTCTCCTAATAACTTATCCTAGACCCTCTGCTCTCGCCTATAAATAGACAGGACCTCTAGGGGCTAAAGATATCATCTGTGCGCATCTGATAGATAGGACCTCTAGAGGTCAAGTGCGCATCTGAATAGTATTTGAGTCAATTGAGAGATTAAGGTTTTTCTCTCAATTTGAGTCAAGTGAGAGATTAAGTTTTTCTCTCAATCTCCCTCTCCCTTAATCCCCTAATCCATCAATCTATGTGGTCCTGTGAAAAGATAAGAAGAGAGGAGAAGGATTTAGTTCTTTTTGCAGATCCTTGTAGATTGATATTTCAGATCCGACGATGGAGCACTTGTAGATCAGATAAGGTTTATTTCTTTTGAACAACAAGAAAGGTATGCATCGTAATATTGTTAGATCCAATTTATTTGATTTCAATCTTGGTATAAAAGTTTTTCCGCATTATAGATAGCATGATTACAGATTTTATGCTAACAATTGGTATCAGAGCCAGGTTCTTGAGATCAAATATATTAGATCTATTATTGTTCTTTACGATGCTTGAATGATTCGTCGGATATTATTGATCTGTTTTCTTTCTATATGATTTGCTCTATTATTGTTTATGATCAATGTATAATTTTATGTTTGATCGATGAATTTACTGTTTATTATCATCGATGTTATTAAGATGATCATCTCTGTTGATCGTTGTCAACGAAGGGCCGTGTACCACCCCGCAGCCGCGCATCACGGTCGTGCGTAGGCAAAGGTTCGCTTGCGAACGGTGCTGGCATCACGGACATCCCGCACCGCATGTGAACGCGGTGATTGCGGAAGGCGGCGGCTGCCCTCACGCATAATGGTGGCGCTCGCAGAAGACGCCGGAAGGGCGGTGGCCGCAGAGCGGCAACCGCTGCCCCCGTGGAAAGTGGGCAGCGGCAACGGCCGCACCAAGGCGGCGGCCCAGCGCGGGCAAGAACCGTGGCAGCCGCATGCAGGTAGTGGCAGCGGTCACGCGTGGGCACAGGCAGCGCGACGGCATGGCAACCGCGCACAGGCGGCGGCCACGCGCGGGCAGGAACCGCCGCAGCGGCCGTTCGTGGGCAGAGGCAGCCCCCCGCGGCGGCAGCGGCCGCGCGCTGGCAACAGCCGCGGCCAGCCGTGCGCGCCGTCCGCAGGCAGGAAAGGCCGCAGCGGCCGTGCGCGAGCAGCGAGTAGCGGCAGCGTCGCAATGGCCGCGCGCAAGCGGCGTCAGCGCCGCACGTCGCAACGGCCGCGCGCAAGCGGCGTCAGCGCCGCACGTCGCAACGGCCGCGCGCAAGCGGCGTCAGCGCCGCACGTCGCAACGACCGCGCGCAAGCGGCGGCAGCGCCGCACGTCGCAACGACCGCGCGCAAGCGGCGGCAGCGCCGCACGTCGCAACGACCGCGCGCAAGCGGCGGCAGCGCCGCACGTCGCAACGACCGCGCGCAAGCGGCGGCAGCGCCGCACGTCGCAACGGGCGCAAGCGGCGGCAGCGCCGCACGTCGCAACGGGCGCAAGCAGATTAGGGTTTTGGCATAATTACGGTTTTGACCTCGAGGTTAGGGTTTTGCAAAATTACAATTCTACCCTTTGCAAATTTCGTAATTCCAGTTTATGTTTTGTCAACATATTTACAGTTTTACCCTCGAGTCTAATTTTGCCATATTACAGTTCTGCCCTTAGTGAATTTCTTAATTTCAGTTTATATCCTATCATATATTTACAATTTTATTCAAATTGAGAATTTTAAGTTATATTCTCAATTATAAAATTGATAAATATGATTTATTATAATTATGATTGAATTTAATCATGATTATATTTTGGTTATTTGATTGGATTTAATTTTTGATTAAAAAAAAATATATAAATTATGGTTATTTTATAGTTTTCTCATATGAATTATTGATTATACATGTGATAAATAAAGTCCAATTATTGTTCTTGGATATTTATTTAGTTATTCACATGTATATATTTGAAATTATGAAATAATATTTATCTTTCACATGAAGGCAATTAACACATGATTTATATGTTATCATGATTATCATATGAGTTTTCTTTTGTTGATTAAAGTTTAATAATTATTATGGTTATTTATTATTGAATTGCTTAGCATTAAAGCTCAATAATTATTATGGTTATTTATTATTGAACTGCTTAGCATTAATGTTCAATAATGATTATGGTTATTCTATTATTGAACTGCTTAGCATTAATGTTCAATAATTATTATGGTTGTTATTCTATTATTGAACTGCTTAGCATAAATTAAAGAAATTTGATTAATATTATTTGTAATTCATTTCCTTAAGTTTTATCTGACTTGTAGCTGCCAAAGTGGCCTTGGATGATAAACTTTTGTGATATGAATTACAATAAAGGTTTTATCATTTACAATAAAGTTCATGTCATTCATGGGATATTTTAGACTGTATTTTATATTTTTGTATTGGTCCTGTAGCCACCAAAGTGACCTGGACTAATAATCTATAAAATACATTATGGAATTCATCCTAAATGACATAAAATAATATTCACGATGTCACATATAATTATGAGATTTAGATAATCCTAAAGGAGAATCTATTTCAAATAATTATGTGATGGGGTAGGATGATACTGTTTTGGATATTCTTGCAGTTTAGGGTTGTATACCCAAAGGTAACAACACTATTCCACAAGAATGGTATCAGTCCTCCATAAGTGATCGTGAGTGAACACTAGATATGTCAATATTTCACCCAAAGGTGAAATATAGATGATATCAATAGTTCATCATATTTTGGAAACTCAAAGCATTAATGTTATATTATTACTGTGGCACTTTCTTTATTGTGTTTCTGTAAATGTCTCTATACTTTGTGAAACAAATGGCTTGAGCATATACAAGTTGTATTGAGTGAGTGAGATCTTGATCAGATTAATTGAACAGAACATAATTACTGAAAGTTCTGTAAAATAAATAATTGAGGTGACTGATCAAGAAAGGCATGAAATACTCAATTTTCTGATACTTAGACTTCAGTACAGTCTACAACTAGTGCATGAGAATATCTAATGATAAATTTAAATTATCTGATAAGTCATTAGTTGACACCTTACTATGATAGTATTTGAGGAATTTAAGATTATATCCTCAAAATAAATGATAAAGCTGTAAGCTCAAGACTCATAATATTTTGAGTACTACTCAAGGAGTAGGTAACACTAAAATAAGGATGAAGCGTAATTCCACCTGAGTTTATAATTATTATATAAACTCATAAAAGAATATCTTCACAATAAAGTGTTACTTTTGTAGCAAATAAAATTATGTGAAGAAAAAATATACTATATGATTTGATTTCAAAAAAAAAAAAAAAGGTATAATTATAACCTTTGTATGGTTCAAATCAAATATTACGGATATTATTGATGGATTAATTTGATGCTTCATCATATGTTACCAATAATAGATATTGAGATAAAACCAAAAGAGAATGAGATATTTATCAATGTAGGGAATTATCTTAAAGTGAAAGCGATATTAGTTTGTATTTATCACTTATATCTAAAGATGATTCAATTTGATAAATCTTGAGAATCCATGTTATGTTCTTATAATTCTGGGAATTTAAGTTCTTTAACTAGAATTGTTATAATATTATTTCTCTTTTGGTGGTTGTAAACTTACTGTGATTCAATAAAATTAACCTTTGAATTCTGTATAATAGTCTATGCAGAATTAATATGAATCATAAGTTTACAATGATCATATAATTAAATATTGAAGTAAAATTTAGTTTTATAAACTCCTTGAGGTTATGTTTATTACTATATGCTTTTATCTCGTTAAAGAGAGACATTTTATCACCATATAAATAATCTGTTGAGATATGATTATATATATCTAATTCATGTAAAGTCTATGACCATTTACACTCTTGAAGTGTATATAAATGAAGTTGATAGACAATTAGATAGTAAGGTCAATATCATCATATCTGAAAAGGGTGATAAATTTTATGGTATTTATGATGAACCCAATTATGATTCTTTTGCTAGATTCTTGAAAAAATAAGGTATATGATTTACCAGATGTGTTACAGCATAATATGATTGCTGAAAGATATCATCGTACCTTATAGATATGGTTAGGAGCATGATAGATTATTCTTTTGTACCCAAATCAATGTGAAAAGAAGCTCCAAGGACGACTATGTATATCTTGAATGGTGTTCCTAGTAAATAAATTACATGACTTCTTTTAAGTTATGAAATGATAGGAAACATGACTTGATATTTACATATTTGAGATTGTCCTATGGAGATAAGGATCTTCAACTCACATAAAAGAAAATTAGATTTAATAATTATTTCTGAATATTTTATTATCTATTCAGAAAAGTTTGAAAGGGGTACATATTTTATTGCTCTAATCATAGTACGAGGATAATTAAATCTGGTAACATAAGATTCCTATAAAATAGCAAATCAGTGGGAGTGAAAATCTCAAAATTTAATTTTGATATAAAGGAGATGCAAGTTAATACTCCTTTATTATTCGAGAGATTGTTGTTACTCAAATCATTAAATGATTTGATAAAAGTGAACAACAAAATAACATTACTAGACTCCCACATTATATTGATATCATTATTAATGGTCTTGTAGAACAACCATAATTGATAACTTTGAGAATATCTCAAAGGGGAAGGAATCATGTCATTTATGGTTATTATGTTGCATATCTACAAGAATTATATTATGATATAGGAATCAGAATGGATCCCTTATTGTTGTCATGAGTCATGAAAAGTAATGATTCTGAAAAGTAATATGATGCAATAAAAGAAGAGTTAAAATTAATAATCAGAATGGTGTCTGATAAATTTATCGAATTGTCCAATAATTATAAAAGAGTCTATTATATAAATGTGGCTCAAAGGACAATGTCGATATAATGGTCAGACTTGTGGTTAAAAGTTTTACTCGTAAGGAATGTATCGACCATAACGAGATTTTTAATGAATTCGTTAAGAATCATCATGACATTAATGATTCATTATGAGCTTAAGTTATATCATAATGATATGAAATAAAAAAAAAAAGATTTAGCTTTATATGGGTTACTCTACATGATTTACTCTAAAAGAAAATGAAAGAAATATAAAGTTTGGTATGCAAATTCAGGAATCCATTTATGACCTTAAACAAGCTTCAAGGTAATGATATATAAAGGTTCTTGATATCATTATTTCAGATTTAAGGTAAATACTATTAATTAGTATTTATATCAGTGGGAGCAAGTTTATTATATTGGTCTTATATATGGATAATATTTCCATTTATGACCTTAAACAAGCTTCAAGGTAATGATATATAAAGGTTCTTGATATCATTATTTCAGATTTAAGGTAAATACTATTAATTAGTATTTATATCAGTGGGAGCAAGTTTATTATATTGGTCTTATATATGGATAATATTTTGTCTTACCAATAGTGATCTTGATTTATTATACTAAATCAAGAATTTGTCACTGAGAGTTTTAATATGGTTGATATGAATGAGACATCTTATATTATTAACATTGAGTAATTCAATGATAGACCTCAATGATTATGAAGATTGTCTTAGAAAGGATATATCAACCGAGTCTTGAAATAATTTTAATATACAGCTTTGTTCAGTAAATCATAAAAGTAAAATTTTAGTCAATAATAAATGCTTGAAAATGACTTGAAAAGAATCAGATAAATAAGATATTCTTTGTATATGCGCAGTTGGAAGTCTATGCTCAAGTCTCTGTTAGAAAAGATATCAGTTTTTACAGTTAAAATGTTGGGTATATATTGGAGTTACCCAGAAGTAAAAACATTAAAGGACTACAGAGAAAGTAATAAGATATCCGGAAGGGACAAATGATTATATGCTCACATGTATGAAATTATATCAGCTTGAAATAATGGTATTTTTCAGATGCTGATTGTATAAATTGCCTCGATAATAGGAAGTCCACCTTACGGTTAATATTTATGTAATTAGAGAGGCAATTTATTATTATTAATAATAAAAGTTGATTTTGTGGCATGCTTTGAGGCCACTAATCAAATTTGTGACTGCAAAATTTTTATCTCAGGGCTTGGTGTAGTCAGACTCAATTACCAAGTCGTTGAAGATATTTTATGACATTGCAGTAGTTTTCTTCTCTAAGAATGACAAGTACTATTGCATCTATATGCATTATGGTATAAAGTACTTGATGGTTAGAGAAGATGAGTCCAGAAACATCTAATGTCAATTAATTACTTGAGTTCCACTGTATTGATTGCTGATCCATTCACTTAGGACTTATAGTCTAAAGTATTTTGAAAGAACATGTTCTTATGATTGGGTTTGTGAGCAACCCATAAAGGATATGGTAATGCATATTTGAGTGGACACTATAATTGACATTCTTACTTACGTACTTAAAGTTATTTGTTTCTGCTATCCTGTTCACAATTATGTATGTACATATTATGGTTGAATGTGATGACAGGATTGTCTTGACAAGACAAATTATAGGGGTCATTTTGGACTGCATTAGGAAAGGCTAATAGTATTGTGGTACATAGAAGGAAGTGTGACACTGATGACATACAACCGCTATGACTCATATTGTTAGTCAAACTTAATGTAGTATTATTATTATTATTGGACTTATTAGCCTATTTTCTAAAATTCACGTGCGTGTATATAGTTTTCAAAAATTTCAGAATCCAATTGAGTCAAATTGTTTTTAAATAAATTTTGTTTATTTATTTTTATTTTTAAGTCTTTTTTGTATCTTACCAATTATTAGGCCAAGTGGGAGAATGTTAGATTATGTGGTCCTATTTAATTAGGTAAGATATATTATAGATATTATTGGATTCTGATTATGGTTATTGGCCAATAGAAAAGAAGTCCATATTAAAGTAGGATTCTTTAGGAGATAACCTTGATGGAAGGAACTCTCCTAATAACTTATCCTAGACCCTCTGCTCTCGCCTATAAATAGACAGGACCTCTAGGGGCTAAAGATATCATCTGTGCGCATCTGATAGATAGGACCTCTAGGGGTCAAGTGCGCATCTGAGTAGTATTTGAGTCAATTGAGAGATTAAGGTTTTTCTCTCAATTTGAGTCAAGTGAGAGATTAAGTTTTTCTCTCAATCTCCCTCTCCCTTAATCCCCTAATCCATCAATCTATGTGGTCCTGTGAAAAGATAGGAAGAGAGGAGAAGGATCTAGTTCTTTTTGCAGATCCTTGCAGATTGATATTTCAGATCCGACGATGGAGCACTTGTAGATCAGATAAGGTTTATTTCTTCTGAACAACAAGAAAGGTATGCATCGTAATATTGTTAGATCCAATTTATTTGATTTCAATCTTGGTATAAAAGTTTTTCCGCATTATAGATAGCATGATTACAGATTTTATGCTAACATCGCAAGCTTGAGGACGATCATGAACTCTCCTGGCGACGGCGATCGAGCGAGCTCTCGAAAAGCAGAGACTGCTGCACCGCCGCCGCTCGTGACGAACGCCGGAAGCCCGTGAGATCACATGACACGATGTGAAAGGTCTTGGGTGCTCGCACGTACGAGGGAACAGTTTCTATCACTTGGGATGCGACATCTCCACCGACACGAGATGCAGTGGCTGCAATCACGGGTTGTCTGACGATGGTGCCGTCGTGGTGTTTTGGATCCCACCACCGCCCGCGACATATTGTTGAACACCTGCCTGACTTTGATGGTCGAGGAAACCATTACATCTCCACGTGCCTATGGAGTGTAACAGGTGATAACGGAGAATTTGGTAGATGATAAAATTAATTTAAATAATTAGAATTAGATATAATAAAAAATAAATAATTTAATTAAGATAAATAGATAAATAATTGATTTTTTTTATCAACGAGAATGAAGAGTTTTGTTAGGATACATGGGTGATTTTTTTATTTTAAAAATTTATAATATATTCTTTTGCTACTATAATTACAGGCTCATGCATAAGTTGGGAAAGTATTTTTACCAAAAAAAGTACACCAATTATAAAAAAAAATGAGATAAGTAAATCCAAACAGTCTTAAAAAAAAGAATTTAAAGAAAATGATAGGTATTAAAGTAAGTGTTTCTAAATCTTCTTTTTATCTTCAAGGGTAGAAATTATTATTTTGAACTATTAAAATAAAAATTTATTTCACAATGGCTATCAAATTTGATAGAATATGGTCTTATTGAGTATGATTATAGGAACCAACATCATTGAAGATCAAAAAAATCATATGAATGATAATATGTAGAAGAATACAAGAACTCTCTACATACTATAACAAGTAATAGATGAGTCTATATTTCTCAAATCCATGTGACATGAACATAAGCTTAAAAATTTTTAAAATGTGTGTTTAAATATACAAACAAGGTAAAAATTCCAAAGCTTTAAATTTATTGATGTGAATTTAAAACTTTTATGATGAAAAATTCTAAATCTATTAATAAATTAATATACTCTCTTTTAGTTTATGAATAAAAAGTGAACAAATCTTCAGGAAAAATTACAAACATTCTCTTCGGATGAAGATATATCAGAAGAGGGATCAAAAGAAAAATCCAAATTCTAAATCTCAAGGAAAAGGTCATATTGGTAAAGGTCATGAATGATTTAGCGCTTGAGGTAGGGGATGAGGCTGATCAAATGAGAGTTAAAAGGTGTCCAATGAAGATAATAAATAAATTCATTAATATTTTTATTGTAAAAATATTAGACATATTGAGAAAAATTACTGGTAAAAAAATAATAATTCAAATCTTCCTCTCTTGAAAAAGATGATCATCTTGAAAAAGATTGAGAAGGTGAATTCACTTTGAAAGACTTTTTTGGTTTTTGTAAAAATATGACTATTCATAGAAAATTTGACTATAAGTTACACCTCTAACAAAATAGAGTAGCAGAGTTGAAGAATCGAAATATAGTTAAAGATAGCCAGGTGCGTGCTTAAAGAGAATAGTAGTAATAAAAGAGTTTTAGCCAAAAACTGTGGGCACAATAGTGTATTTACTAAACTGCTTTCTCATCAAAGGAGTTTAAGGTAAAACACTCTACGATGTATGGTTTGATAAAAAAAAGTCTAATATGAGTTACTTAAAGGTATTTAGTTGTATTGTTTACTCTCATGTACCTATAGAAAAACAAAATAAACTTGATAATAAAAAGTATTAAAAACATATTTGTGTGGGGTATAGTAATGAAATAAAAAGCTCTAGATTTTACAATCCTACAACTAAGAAATTGATAATAAATTTTGATATTATTTTTAATGAAGAAGAAGTTTGAAACTTTTAAGGTAGTTGAAATTTCTATAGTTGTAGGAGAAGAAGTATATAAGACAAATGATATATTGCCTATTATTAATGCCTTACTCTAATCTTCTCATATTTAAATGATTCTGATTCCTGTGATTATAGTGATATTGGAATACCTTAAAGGAAATTTCATAGCCTTTTATAGATATATCAGTCTGGTGATTTTGCATGATTTATTTTGAAACCTACTTGATTTGAAATTATAACTACAAAAGAAGAATAGGTGCAAGCAATGAATAATGAACTTCAAGCTATTAAAAAAAATAAAACATAAAAGTTGATAAATTTACCCCTAGGAAAAGAAGCAATTGAACTTAAGTAGATATGTAAGTCAAAATTTAATGATGATAACTCACTACAAAAACATAAAGCCCATTTAGTTGCTAAAAGGTATGCTCAAATTTAATGTATTGACTTTTTAAGAACTTTTTCTCCGGTTGCTAGAATTAATACAATTTAAATAATATTTGCATTGACAGCTCAAAAATAATAATAAGTTTATTAATTTGATGTTAAATTAGAATTTTTGAATGAAAAATTGCAAGAGGAAGTTTATGTCAGTGAGAAGGTTTTGAAATCAAAGGGTAGGAAGATAAAATCTATAAGTTAGAGAAAGTATTGCACAATTTGAACGAGGGCATAATATTAGTAGAATTGACAATTAGTTTCTTCAACATAATTTTTAGAAAAGTTCAGGTAAATTAACTTCATATATAAAAGCCCAAGCTATAAAAATTCTCATCGTGTGTTTCTATGTAGATGATATAATTTATATTAAAAATTTATTTGAAATACTTATCAAATTGAAAAAAAATATGATATCAGAATTTGAAATAACTGATTTAGGACTTTTACATTATTTTTTGGGAATGAAAATTATTCAAGATGCAAATGAAATTTTTTTGTACTAAGAAAAATATGCTAGAGATTTTTTAAAATGATTTCATATGATAGATTACAAGCTATTAACTACTCTAATGAATATAAATGATAAACTTATATTAGATAATAAAATTAAAAAAAAATAAACAAGAAGTAGTATAGAAGTTTAATTAGAGGGCTAATTTATCTCACACATTCCAGGTCAAATATTATGTTTATAGTTATTTTGTTGTATAGATTCATGCAAAAACCTAGCAAGGGAACTCTCAATTATGATATTCATGATGAGCTGATAAAATATTTTAAGTTATATTCTTATACTAATAGTGATTGGATTAGTTGTACAGATGATATAAAAAATGCTTTTGGATTTATGGTCAACCTTGGCTTAGGAATGATTTCACATACAAAAGCAAGAATATGTTACTCTCTTAAGTTTTGAGATGGAGTATATTAGTGACTACAAGCATGACATGTCAAATAATTTAACTTCAAAGAATTTTAATAGATCTCCATGAAAAATAAGATGAATCAACTAAAATCTATTGCAATAATAAGTTTACTATTATAATTATAAAAAATTCTATCTTTCATGAGCACACCAAATATATTGAAATTTAACATCACTTCATTTATAAATTGGTGGACAAAATAGAAATTCAAATAAACTGTTACAGCAACAACATCGAAGATCAGATTATTGACATCTTTACAAAAATTATAGTAAAAAATATATATTTTTTATAGCAACTTCAAGTAACAATTATTTTGACTTCAGAAGGTGTAATAAAATTAATTTAAACAGTTAGGATTAGAATTAATACGGGATGAAGATTTAAATTAAGATAAATGGATGAGTGGTTGGTTTTTTGGTGCGTGAACGATGATGAGGGGGTTTATTAGGGTACTACGTGGGTGACTTCTTCTTTATTTAAAAATATTTAATTTATCTTTTTACTACTATAAATATGTTTTTTTTTTTTTCCTTTCTTCAGGAATAATAGTTATTACAATATTGCTGAAGTAAAACACTGTGATCTTAATCTATTACAATATTTTTTTGGTAACAATTCCACCTCAGAAAATCAATGCAAGTTTTCTATGTTTCGATCATTGCATATGTTAATGAAGAAAATCAATTTCTTCATAGTATTAAAAGAACAAATACAAGGAATAACTCTCTATTGAGTTAACCTAAATCCAAATTCGAAATCTTTGTGCACCATCTCATCATATGAACTCTAAAGAACAATTTGTCTCAATCTTCTCTAGATCTACTAGAGAAAACCCTAAGAGCATCCAAAATACTTTTCACTATACCTCTTCCTCACCGAAACCTTAAGATAGAAAGAAATTTATAGAAATAAATTCTAATTCATTAAGAACTCTTTACATAATTAAGTTGTTAATCCTAATACCCCAAGTAATTTCAATCTAATCAAGACTCAAAAAAAATTCTTACAAATCCTAGCAACATTATGGTTTGTCCTATTATTTAGCTCACTTAACCTGTGAGAAACTTAAATCATCTATCTCTTTCTTTATTTTTTCCAAAAATTTGAGTAACACCATATAAAAATTATAGTTAGGTGACTTCGAGCCAAACCAGTTAGGACCAACATACATATAATTGAACAAAAGCTTAGAAGATTAAATTATAAATCTAATCCAATATAAGTTCCTTGATTATTGTAATATCGTTTACTCCTTGTTCAATCCTCATCACACATATAAATATTTTGCTAGCACTAGGATGCACCCTTAGAAATGGTTCAGGTGCATTTCATTTTGCACAAACTAAAATTTAAAGCAGGGTTAGAATTAGAAATGGATCAAGCTTTATGGACTAGCTTATAGTCAATTATCGAGACTCATTTCTACCTAAATGGATCACGTTTTGTGGGCCAAGACTGGGGAGATATAATAATGCAAGCCCATTCATCAAGCTTTTATCTCTGGATGTTCCATTTCGGCTTCTTCGTAAGCTCTGTTGGAGCCCAGCTTCTACAACTCTTTAACCCCTCAATTTGTTCCAACTGCAGAGCGATTGCTGTAAGAGCAGCTTCCGCTAGTGATTAGTTACATGTGAGGCTGGTCCTTCAAGCTCTGTGGGTTCTACAGTCACACTGAGCTTCCAGCTGACCGCCCTCTGCAATCCCAGGTTGCCATCATACCACTTCAATAATCTCCTTCCCTTTCAATGCACCTCCTTTGATCCAAGAAAAATAACCTAGGCATTTATGAGGTCCTCATGGCATTCAAACTCCTCATCATGCATCTGTCTCAGTTTGACTCCTGAACACCTCCCCACTTGGTAGAGCAGTTCCAACATCTCAAGACTGCATGTGAGGCATTCAATGGCATGAACTCGATGGCACCTGCAAGCCTCTGGCCATGAAATCCTACCTTCTGCAACACCAAGCTGGATGCGGTTCCATGGCAAGCAGATTTGAGAGTGTGGAAATCTGGGCTCGCTGCTCTTTCCATTCAAGTTCTACTGGAAAATCCAGAGAGAGCTCTTCTGCCTCTACACCTTCCAGATCCATGCCTGCGGTGGAGGCAAACCCACTGAGAATTTTGGTCTGTTATGATGGTGAAAAGTACCTTCAAGCTATGCCTCCTCGAAACTGTCATGAAAAGAGGACAAACAGTTTGGCGCTCTTTTTGGATAGCTAGTTATCAAGAGCTACACTTGAATGCTGCTCATCATTTG